>NC_141055.1:19183214-19540714 GCF_041138505.1 Cibotium barometz
CTTATCTATGTCAAAACTCTCTTCTTTTTGTAATAGAAGATTTATTACCAAAAATTACTTTACAAATGGCCACATGGCCGCTAGGTGATGTACTAGCTTTTCCTCACTAATTACTCCAAACCACAAGTGTAACTTGGAGTACCCTTATCCAATATATAGCCATGTCATTCTCCACACCAAACATGTTGGCCACACAAGGAAGAGACTTGCCACAATAGTAGCCCTTTTGTATGACCTATGTGAGCTGTAATACCAACTTTTTCATCAAATATGAAGGCCTTTCTAGTTAACTAGATATGCCACAAATATGTCCACCTGAAAAAATGAAAGAAAACTGAATGTTTTGGGTTATCCGGCCCATTCGAAATCTTGCCAAAAATCTAGTCTTTAACTTTTTAGAGCTTATCTGTCAATGGAATCCATACACGAGAAAGGAAATCCCACACCTTCTTTGCCACCACTAGATATGAAATGAAAAGATACAGACATGTTTCCAAGCATGTAGTACAAAACACACAATTACCAGAAGCAATCCGTCGCTTTCGCAATGTTGGTCCCCCAATGGTAGGCTTCCAAATAGCATGCACCATAGGAACACCTTCACTTGATATGGAATCTTAGACCACTAGCCTTGTAAGATTACTTCCTTCCACCAGACCCTAATTTTCCATACACTATTAGCCTTCTCAGTGATCTAGCGTTTATCTTCCACCATCATATGGTACACTTAATTTATTGTACGCTGGACAATGTCCTAAGGCTTTCAAAATGCTCAATCTAACCAAGGTTGTTGATCCTCCAACTGAGGAATATCACCAAACAGTGTAAGTCATGCCCTCACCTTCTCCCATAACTATACATATCCATGTGGAACCCGAAAATATTCACAAATTTTTCGAAAAGACAATAAACGGCCTCTGCGTGGCAACAAAGCATCCATAATTCTCACTAGTCCCAAATGAGCCATTCTATTGAACTTTGGCCGCTCAACAAGTTTGTCAGGTCACTCTAGAAGTTGTAAAGTAGCCAACACCTCACTTGCCATAGAATTCAACTGCAACCGTGCTAATTTGAAGGCTTCCATATAATGTGTGCCAACACCTCCTTCCATGAGATCATCGAATGAGAAAGGAGAGGTGAAGCCAATACTCAAACTTATTGGGAGCCATTCACTACATCCCACCATGTACCATCAATCATGGTATTACCATGCACAAGTGCGACCCATGGCTCTTGAGATACACACATATCTTGCAATAAAAGCCATCTCCTAGTGACCATATGTAATCTGACATCTAATATATAGGGCTACCCCTCCACTCCTTTTCGGAGTAGTAACATGTTCCCAAGAAATCCACGATTGCCCTGGCTTATTTCCCTCTCTCTCTCTCTCTTCTCTCTCTCTATCTCTCTCTATCTCTCTCTCTCTCTCTCTCTCTCTCTCAATTTTAAAATGTTTGTGTATCATACTTTTTTCCCTTAACGCATGGCATCCCCTATCCAAATGTCAAGTTTCTCTTCTTAAAGCTTCTTCCTAGTTCACATCTCATAATGTAGTGCAATCCCCTCTTACTTTTGTATAGTAATAATCACCTCTTAGTTTTTTCATTTTATACTCCATGCCAAAGGTGTTAATTTTCATTGTCTCACTTATCATGAGAAAATATTACAAAGAATAATCACATATGTGACTGCATTAGTACTTTGATTGATTCAATATGTTTATTAGAAAATGATAATTCGAGCAACACTAACTTGACTTTATAAAAGTTAGCAACTTTTAAAATATGAAACCATGGCATGTCACGAATGAGTATGTTTGAAGCCATGGATGAGTTGTTTAATGTTTTATTAAAAATGACTCATTGAAAGTATTTTGTTTGGTGTCATGTAAAATTATATTAAAGTGCTTTCTTTTTACTTTTGGCATGTGTTTTATTTACACTTATTCACATGTATGTTTTAGAATTATGTCAAATCAAGAATAAATATTTAAAAATTTATTTAGCTCCATTCTAATTATTTATTACTATTCCAGCCGCCACTTACAAGAATCACATGTTTAAACTTGATGTTTTCTTGTAAAATATCTTGATAGTTGTCAAAACAATGGTATTTTTGCAAGTTTTATAACTACATCATTATGAATTGTACACCACTATTGTCATTTATGTCATAAAATAAATTTCAAAGACAAACTAGCAAAAGCGTTAAGTACTAATGGCCTCATTTATGATGCATGATGTAACATCATAGAAGTTTTACCAAGGGTTGTCAAAAGAAAAGCAAAATGGTATTCAATGCTATCACATCATTGCACATGTGGTGCAACCATTTTTTCCTTGAGTGATAATTATATGGGACAAAAAGGGTCGAGAGAGAAAGACTTTATATTTTGATAAAATGATGTTATTGGACCCTTTAATCAAGGAAAATTGTACTCTCTTTCTCATCTTGTTCTTAAATTAACCATGTTTTTTACTTGAGTTTCGTCTCGATTTCTAGCATGAAACACATGGAGAAATCATTCCATAATTGATATCTAGTCATTGATAGACATTAGGGCTATCATTGTTCCACTAAGGTGTATATTGCCTCCTTCTAATGCTAGGGCAAAGAGTATGAAGGATAGAAAAAAGTACTCACAGTATGTGGTCTATGTTGCAACCCGACAAAACGATGACACTTAGCCACACAATGAACTCTCCTTCGGCTTTCCTTGCATTCTTTTCCTTGTTTCTCTATGTTTTGCTTCTTTTTTTTAATCTTTTTCTTATTTCAATTTGCCAGTGGGTTGGTTTTTTTTTTTTTTGGTTTTGTAAAATAGATATGGCAAGCTCCTCTCTCTCTCTCTCTCTCTCTCTCTCTCTCTCTCTCTCATAGTGTGTGGGTGTGTGTTATGAGGAGTGATTCATGGAATTTAAATTTCCATGTTTTTATTTAATATAAATTCTCCTAGATGGGTTTAGATTGTGACCCCTTTCTAAATTTGAGCGATTGTAGTCTACTTTGAATGTCACTAGTGAAGTTCCATATATGAGTAATAGTAACGGTTACATCATTTTAATTATTTGAATTTAATGAGAATTTAATATGGATATTTATGTTGGTAATTTAATCAATCAATTTATTAAGCGATTGACATAATTAATAGAAGTGTAGATCATTAGTTTGGATAATAGAGGCGAGTCGATGGGATCAGATTTTGAGACGCTCAACTTTGTGCGTCGATGGATTATTATTTACAGTATGACTTACGTCATTTTAATTATTTAAATTTTATGTGGATATTTATGTTAGTAATTTAATCAATCAATTTATTAATTGATTGGTGTCGTCCTTGGGTTGGATAATAGAGGCAAGTGGTGGAGTCAAGTAGATTTTGAGACGCTCGACTTTGGGCATTAGTGGATTACTATTTTATTATGTGGGCCACTCGACATTTTATTCCATTTTGGGTGGCATTTTTATATTATTCTATGGTAGCAGATAATTATTTACATTGGATATGTGAAAGCTCTCTTATAGATAACTTTTTGGTACAAAGGTTATAAATAATACTTGATTATAAGGTTATTATCCAATTTTAGAAGAAGAGCTTATACTTAAAGTAAAGTAAGCATTTTTTGCTTGAGATGTATTTTGAGCCCCAAAAAGCTATTTTAAATATAATCGATTAAAAATATACCAAGAGGAAGTGTGGTCTCACTCTTGTGTAGGGGAAAATTGGACCCAATCTTGTATTCATGTCTCTAATCTTTGATTTTTGTGCAATTTAATATTTGAACTTGTCTCCTAACAGTTGTATATCAGATATATTGGGACCAGCACCTTCATATACTCCCAATTTGCTTATAAACAACACACCATTTTCAGCTATTGGTAAAGATTTCTTTGAAGTAGTGTATGGTAAGGAATTACCGACACCTACTTCTACACTCTCTTATGTTGTTCTAGTTGTTATAGATGATTTCACTAGAGATCATACTCGTATTTTTAGTGAAGTACATGATTTTATCTCTAAATCTCACTCCCAATATGACTGAGGCCAATAAAAAATGTAAGCTTATGAATTTTAAAGAAGAAGATTATGTGTGGCTAAAAATAGAAAAGAGAAGACCGAAGAGTGTAGAGAACAACCCTCTAGCTAAACTAGCTCCAAGATTCTATAGACTATTTAAGATTCTCACCAAGAGTAATGGCTATGTTTTCCATTTGGATATTCCATCACACTAGTGTATTCATAACTCCTTTCACATTAGTGTTTTACGACCATTTGAGGTACTAGCACTCCCAGTTTATGGATGATCCTCTTTTACTAGAACAAGACTTTGAGATAGTAGAGCCTGAAATAATTCTAGACCATGAGCAAACAACAACACAAAGAGGTCATGTTTATCACAAATATATTAGTGAAGAGGTTCAATGTCTCTTTGATAATGCTCTAACTGCCTATCCGTCTTTGATTGCATCTTACAGGGAGAGTCTCTCCCATTATACTTTGAGATTCTTTAGTGACAACTGAGGATAATTACTTCTCATCCCTAGGGCATGCTATGAGGAGGAATTCATGGAATTTATATTGCCATGTTTGTTATCTATATTTAGTGAAGTATAAAGGCCCACCCTATATAGAAGAGGCTCATGGTATGCCTAGCGTGTATTTGTCTTGATTGTGTCTTACAAGAATTGAAATGGATCTAGACCAAATATCAAAGAAATAGACACATAAAGTCCAAATCTAGAATCCATTTGTTGAGCATCAAACACATATGAGAAATCCATGTGATTATGATGAATGAAGATAGAGGTGGCAGACTCCTGTCCAACACCCAAGTCAGCCCATAAGCCGTCTGAGCCACACACACTCAACCGTAGCTGTGAAAGCTACCCTGCACTCAACTTCACAACTAGAAGTGGCCACAGTAGGTTGCTTCTTGCTCAACCAAGATATGCATGAGCTACCGAGCATGAAACAAAAACCACTTGTGGACACTCTTGTGTCATAGCAACCAGCCCAATCTGAGTCCGAAAAAGCATGTAAATCTGGCGGCAACGATCCCCCCTTGGGATAAAACAACCCAAGATGTATGGTGCCACTCAAGTAGCGAAAGATGCGTTTAACTGCCTTTTAATGCTGAGACCCTGGGCTATGCATAAACCTGCTCACCTGTGAGACTACAAACTGAATGTCCGGCCTCGTAATGCATACATAAATGAGGCAACCAACAGCTGTCTGATAGAGTGTGACATCAAAGTGATCTCCAGCATCATGAAGACTCAACTTCAAACCTATCTCCATTGGAGTAGCAATAGGCTTGCAGTCTTCAAGGCCAAATCTCCGCAACAATGTCTCAATATACTTTGTCTGACACAAAGCAATACCTCCATCACACTGCTTAAATTGTATCCCCAAATAATGATGCAAATGCCCCAAATCTGACATCTCAAAAGAGGCATTCAAATCAGCCTTAAAATCAGCAATATGACTTTCATTTGGTCCTGTGAGCAGCATGTCATCGACATAGAGAGCAATGATTAGATGTACATCATCCACACATTTAACATATAAAGTGCTTTCTGTTGGACTGTTCTGAAAACCATGTGCAGTCAAATATGCATGTATCTTTTCATACCAAGCTCGTGGAGCTTGCTTTAAACCATATAAAGCCTTTTTCAACCTGCACACTTTGTTTTCCTGCCCTTTTTGAACAAAACACGAGGCTACGATACATACACCTCCTCATGCAAATCTCCATTCAAGAACGCAGTCTTTATGTCCAACTGATGTACATTCCAACCATTATGAGCTGCCAATGCACAAATGCTATGAATGGTAGTCATACGACAAGTGGGAGCAAAGGTCTCATCAAAATCAATGCCCTTTTCTTGAGCATAACCCTTTGCAACAAGTCTAGCCTTATAGCGATCAACACTGCCATCTGGCTTTCGCTTCAATTTAAAAACCCACTTACATCCAATGGCCTTTTTACCAATAGGCAAATCACATAAAGACCATGTACCGTTCTTCATTATAGCATCATATTCACTTTCCATTGCAGCTAACCAATTTTTTGATTTTTGTGCCTCATCAAATGAAAGAGGTTCTTCCTCTTCACACATACTAGACACAGCCAAAGCATAACAATCTGATGCATAAGAGGCATGCTGAAAACCTGAACGAGTACGACTAGATATAGGTGCATCAATTTTACTATCACGCAAGGTTTGCACCAGCCATTTAGGCATACCTCTAGCCTGCTTATTTTCAGCCCTATCCTCAGAAATTACATCCTGTAAATCTGCATCAGAAATGGGCTGATCTATGATATCGTTTGATATCTGCATAGGCTGAATATTTACCTCATTAGGACTTACATTTGAATTCCCACCTGTAAACAGAGGCAACAATGTATCAAATACATCCCGTGAGCTCACACCTGTCTCTTTGGTACATGATAACAAAGGCTGCACAGCATCTTCCACAAAAACAACATCTCGACTAATCAAGATACGCTTTGACTACGGATGATACAATCTGTAACCCTTGCTCTCAGCACTGTAACCAACAAAAATGCATTTGATAGCCTTATCATCCAATTTTCTACGTTGTTGCACAGGCACTAAAGCATAGGCCAAGCAACCAAAGACACTCAAGTGACCAATAGAAGGCTTCCTGCCATGCCAGGCTTCATATGGAGTAATAGATTGCAAGGCCTTAGTGGGACACCTGTTGAGTACATATGCAGCACACATGACAGCCTCAAGCCAAAACGCATGTGGTAGAGCTTAGCTCTTGACCATACATCGTGCCATCTCCATAAGTGACCTGTTTTTCCTCTCAGTAACACCATTTTGCTGAGGGGTATACGGCATTGTACATTGGTGTTTTATCCCACGACTAGCCAGAAATGCATCAAACTCTTTAGACAAGTACTCCCCCCCTCGATCAGAACGGAGGGTGCCCACAGTACAATTGGATACATTTTCAACCATAAGAAAAAACCGTTTGAAGCACAAAAACACTTCGGACTTTGCCTTCAGTGGATATACCCATGCATGCTTTGAGTAATCATCAATGAAAGTCACGAAGTATAAGTGTTTACCAAATGACGGAGTTTGCATAGGCCCACATACATCACTATGTACAAGTTGCAATTCGCGAGTGGCCCGCACAGAACCATCCTTTGGAAATGCAGAACGTTGCATTGTGCCCAAAATACAGCCTTCACAAACATGTTTCAATGGTGCCTCAAGAGGGCGCAATGAAGCAACCATATCAAATTTCTGCAAACGCAGCAAACTAGCAAAGTTCAGATGACCAAAACGAGCATAAGTAATAAAAGATCTCACCTTAAAAAACTCGCGTATGATGATGGGCTAAATGTAGTTGCGGGTGGCTATCCTGCCGAGAAACCTGCCACACTGCGCACAAACGCGAGTGGAAGGAGGCAAAGAAACGAGCAGAGGGTGGCGTGAAGCGCATGCAGCATGTGGAGGCACGACGGATCCAGATGAGACCATTGGATCTTTGCATTTCGGATCTGGCGGCGTCGAGTCATGGGAGGCAGAGTTCGTAAGTATCTTGCCACTTTATTTGATTGTTTACTTAATTCATTGATTCTATGATTGTTTTAATCTTATAAATTGTGTTGATTATGATACAACGACGAGTTACGGGGAGGAATCCCACAACCCACGATATTGCGTATGCTCGCCGGCATAGCAGACGTGACACGTGGGCCATCTTCAGAGCCGAGGGACGTATTACGGACGCGCAGTTTGAGATGGCCATGAGACCATACGGTCAACAGGTACTTGCAAACTCTAAACGAATGATTTTGGTTTATTGAATTACATATATATATACTTATTATATACTATATATTACTTGAACAGGCACAAGCTGCTGATGATCCACCCGCCGCCACTGCAGAGGGTGGACGTGAGCACTACTCATCGGACATTCCGACCGATGTGAGCTCATCTGAGCATGGAGGGAGTACCGAGTCATCATCTGGGTCTGAGTAGTACTCAGACTTATAGTATCACATTCCATATTGAGGATGTGGTTGTATATATTTTTTTTGTAAACTGAAGCCATGGGCTACTTCGACATATGGACTCCCTTGTATATATGTGTGAAATTTTGATAGTAATATTGAATCGTGAATCGATAGTATTGCATTCATGTCTGTCTTGAATCGTGTATTGACAATGTATGCATTCATGTCGTTCTTGTCTTAATCTTTCTCGTGGATATGTTCTTCGTGGATGGTCCAATGCACCAAAAAAAAAATCCAGAGAGTGTTATTGGGTGCTGGAATGATGGAACAGCATTCAGGTACCAAATAGCACTCTCTGGATGTTTTTTTGCTCTCTGTTTGCGTGTATAAACGCGTCAGAACTACAAAAAGTCACGTGTATATACGCGGACAATCTGTAAAATACGCGTGTATAAACGCGTCAAACCTGAGAAATACGCGTGTATAAGCGCATCTAAAGTCACAAAATGCGTGTATAGACGCTTGTATCAGCGCGTCTAAATGCAGCTGGAACTGACAGAACGCGTGTATACGCCCGTGTATCAGCGCGTCTGAACAGTCCTATACACGCGCTTTTACACGCATGTCTGTGGTCGGGATGATACACGCGCTGATACACGGGCCCGCTACTTTTTTTCACAAGTCATTTTTTGCGGCTAGGAGCGCGGGTATGAGCCCGATCCCTTGTAGTGCATCAGAATTGCTCCTGAAGGACTGGGGAAGCTAGGGCCAGAACAGTGCGAATTTAGGCTCTGCAGCGGCGATGCAGGCTCAAAATTCGCACTGTTCTCGCACTGCTCCCCTAGCCACTCAGGATCATTTCTGATGCATTTATAATGAAGTTTACATTAATTGTGAGAAACAATAAATTATAAGATAAAAATAGCTTTAATCTTGTGTAAAACTACATTATTTGTCATCCAATGCATGAGAATTGCTCCTGGAGGACTGGGGAAGCTATGCCAGAATGGTGCGAATTTAGGCTCTGCACCGACGCTGTAGGCTCAAAATTCACACTGTTATGGCGGCACTACTCCCCCAGCCACTCAGGATCATTTCTGATGCATTTATAATGAAGTTGAGTACATTAATTATGAAAAATAATAATTTATAAGATAAAAATACCTTTAATCATGTGTAAAAATACATTATTTGTCATCCAATGCATCATAATTGCTCCTGGAGGGTTGGGGAAGCTATGCCAAAATAGTGCGAATTTGGACTCTACAGCAGCGGTGTAGGCTCAAAATTCGCACTATTCTGGCAGTGCTCTCCCAGAATCATTTCTGATGCAAATAATAGTTTATAAGATAAAAACAGCTTTAATCATGTGTAAAATTGCATTATTTGTCATCCAATGCATGAGAATTGCTCCTGGAGGACTGGGGAAGCTATGCCTGAATAGTGCGAATTTAGGCTCTGCACCGGCGCTGCAGGCTCAAAATTCGCATTGTTCTGGCACTGCTCCCCCAACCACTCAGGATCATTTTTGATGCATTTAATGAAGTTGAGTACATTAATTATAAAAAATAGTAATTTACAAGATAAAAATACCTTTAATCATGTATAAAAATACATTATTTGTCATCCAATGCATCAGAATTGCTCTTGGAGGGCTGGGGAAGCTATGCCAGAATAGTGCGAATTTGGGCTCTACAGCAGCGAATGCAGGCTTAAAATTTGCACTGTTCTGGCACTGCTCTCCCAGCCCCACCGAGAATCATTTCTGATGCATTTATAATGAAGTTGAGTACATTGATTATGAAAAACAATAATTTACAAGATAAAAATACCTTTAATCATGTGTAAAAATACATTATTTGTCATCCAATGCATCATAATTGCTCCTGAAGGGCTGAGGAAGCTGTGCCAAAACAGTGCGAATTTGGGCTCTACAGCAACGGTGCAGGCTCAAAATTCACACTGTTCTGGCACTCTCCCCTTGGCTCCTAGGGTCATTTCTGATGCATTCACAAAAACATTGATGGTACAAACTAGAAAAATCAATGATATACTTGATGAAAATAAGTTTGCAAAAACTATATTGTATTCATAATAAGAAGTGATACATCATCTTTACAAAAGCTTTCTGACAATATTGAGCTTCCTTCTCTTATTATTGGGCAGAGTGTGCTCAAGGAGTGATTGGGCTATTTTTTGAGGATCCTCTATGCCTATGCTTTTGGCTATACCTATACGAGCAAGAATCTTACCCCTAAATCCAGAACCAAAAACATCGAAGGCAAGGGATTTTTTAATCAGAACTATACATTTAGTGCTCTATGCCGCCCATAGAGGCTACACAGAGCACCTTAGAGAGGGCTTTCAAAAAGAATAGAGTGAAGGCAGATTGAGGGGTGTAGTCCCTATGGATAATGGCGATGCCATCCACAAGAAGCTGACCAAGATAGTGCGCCAACGCAGTATCATGTCCATGGACCTTGGCCTGGTCTCTGCTGTCGCTGCCTCTCCCTGCAAATGCGTCAATTTCAACCACCCTCTGCAATCAAAGGAAAAATCAAAATATTTTTCTATACATAATTCCCATGGTTGTCCCCTCCTTACGCTTCGCAATCTGTAAAAATATAGAAAGTGGCACAATAACCAAAAAGTGTAAGGGTTAATTCTAGACATGTAGTGGAATCAGATATACCTTTCTTCTCTCATCAACTTGAAACTTGACTCTTCCACATTGTCAAAGCCCATGATACTAAAGTGTTGACGTAGGTCTATTAGGCTCCAATGCTTGCTTGCTGCCACTTGCTCAATCCATCCATTTTGCATCATCACATCTACCTCAATAAGCATAATTTCTTCTTCTGAGGCTTGAAGTGGGATCCATGTCCCGTGCTTTTGCTTCCATCTTTGGTAGTGCAGACGCATGTACAAAATAGAGCATGCCTTCAAGAACTTGCAAGACACTATAGAATCTATGACATTGCACTTGTACACATCACCTTGATGTGACCCCTCATTAACCTCCCAAGCCTCTCCTAGTAATCCTTGAATTTGGTCAGACCGTGCCTCCTTACAAATATACATTGTTTTTGTTTGGTGCATTGGCATGGAATTGAACATGTGCACAAAAACATGTAAAGGACAAAACCAATTTAGCCCTACTGACCTAGATGCCTTTGAAAACTTGAGTGATGTCTTGATATCACTTACCATCTTAAACTTTAAGCATAAGATGGTCTAAGCATCTGGTTTGGGCCATTCGGGATTGTTAAGAGGGGGGTTGGGGATCTCTTCTAGCTTGCCAAATAAACTTGGTTTTTTATCTACAAAATATGAGTGAGAAAAGAAAAAGATATTGTTTTGTACAAGATTACTTGGGCTTTGAGATACAAACATTGCCTCTCCAATGGATGCATGCATAGCATAGAAAACTCCAGTGAGGCTTTGGAGTGGTTGTTCCTCAACATAATTAGAGGGAAAAATATCTGCAGAGAGACATAAGAAAATGGAGGATCATAAGAAAATTTGAAACAAAAAACCCAATATTAGCATGTTGTTAAAGCTGTGTTTATACACTGACAATTTGAAGGAAACCTTGGTCGTTGGCCTTGAATGTACATGTCTCCAAGGGTATACACATGTTGCACTATGGCAACTAGTCCTTCCTTCTTAGTATGCTTGAAGCCTTGTAGCATATTTCCCAGTTGTTGACGCACTCGATGTGGTCCCTTGGAGCTTGGCTGCATGTAGACCCAAGTCCCAACCCTGAATCTTATTGGAGCCCAAACTCCATTCTCATCTCTTGTGTTATGTAGCACAAGCTCTTCCACCTTCTCCCTAGGTCTTCTCACATTACTGGAAGAGGCCATGGTGGTAAGAAAAGAGAAGAAGGGAAAAGAAAAGCTTGTTTTACAACAGAGGAGTGGAGAGGAGTTTTCAGTTCAGGGTTTTCAGTGCAGCAAGGGAAAGCTTAAAAGAGGGTAAGAGTTTGAGAATAGGCTTCCTGAACCTAGAGTAAACTAAAGAGGGATAGAGTTTCTGTAGTAATGGAGAGGGAGATTGAGAGGGAGGGAGCTTGAGAAGGAGGGAGAGCTTGAGAGGGATGGAGTTTCTGCAGCAATGGAGAGCTTAGAAAAGGAAGAAAGAGGAAGAGGGAGCTTGACAAGGAGGGAGAGATTGAGAGATATGGAGTTTCTGCAGCAATGGAGAGCTTAGAAGAGGAAGAAAGAGGTTCAAAATGAGCTTTCCAAATCTAGAGTATGTTGGGGGGAAGTTTGAGAGGGAAAACACACTTTTGGGGAAAAAATAAAAAAATTTAAATTTTTAGGGTTTTTAATTTGCACGATTCTATGTGGGGGGACCTCGAAGTTTGGGCCCGGGAGGTAGGGGGACAAGAGTAGTAATTAGGCCCCATTAGCAAGCCAAATCCTAGGCCCCCTAGGGTCAAAGAAGTCAAAAATGTGCACCTAGCCCTCCTCCTATTGGTCCATTCCTAATCAAAAGTTAATCCAAGAGGCCCTCTTTGGGTCCAAAAAACTCCTAATGCCCACACAGGCGTTTATGTGCTTGCATCACATGATATTAACGATTATCCCTCTTCTTCTTGAAGGAGCGTGAGCAACCAAAGCTCAAACGGGGAGGAGCCGTCTCCCGTGCTCACCACGCGCCCCATCCACCAACAAACTGTTATGCTTTCCACACATTGCAGTCACAGCGCCCATCAAAGCCCGTGTTTAATTGCCCACCTACACATTACTTTTCTTCTTTATTCTCTGTTCAACCTGATTCCCTATCTCTTAATTAATTTGAGGTCTATATATTTAAAGATTACACAAATAATTTTGTGCTCAAACAAGTTCTGCACATACACACAAGGGTAGATGACAAACCTTAATAATACCATGGAAGGTTTAATCTCATAAAAATATGTATTAAGCTTTGCCATCTACTCTTCATACCCACTTAGGATTGATTCTCTCTCTCATTATCTAGATATATATATCTCTCTCTCTCTATATATACACACACACATACATACATAAATAACATTGATTCATAAGAGCTAATAACCATGTATTGCTCATAAAAAACATCCTTTTTTATATGATATCTTATTATTGTGAATGATGTTGACTTAAACAAGGTGAGAAAAATCTATGTTGTTATTGTGAATAATGTTGACTTAAACAAGGTGAGTAAATCTATGTTGTTATTCAAAAAACCATCCTCTAAAACAAGTATAACACTTGCTCATATTTTTTGTTCTTTGCTAGGAGATAATGTGTAATCCACTTTTATTTCATCCAATATTTAGTGCATGATGATAACATGCATGAAGCTCCTTTACTTCTTAGAACTCAAAAAAATTAAATAATCAATTATAAAAAAATCCTTGACCAAATATTAGAATGCAAGGACCTATTTCTAACATCCATGAGTGGCTTGGTATACATCCCAGTTAAATATATTTGTGTATGCATTGTGCATGTCACTTATTCTCCTTTATGAAACCTTGGTTGGAGGTGGGAGACATAACTGCTAGTTTAACCACTAGCCTCACCTCTAAGTTGTTAGTACTACACAACTATCCAACACTTAGGATCCCCTTCACATTTTTACAAGCCCCAAACTACAAAGCCTTTGTGCTTTCCTAGAAATTATTATATGGAAATAAGTGCCTCAACATAACCTTCATAATAACCCTCAAAATTTACCCTCAACAACAAAACCTTCATAACCCTCAAAAGCTACCCTATACATTACCCCTAGATATAATCCTAGAAGTTTTGGAGGGTTATATGGATTGTTTGAGGTGATTTTATTGGCTCTATAATTTTGCTTAATTTTTTTGGGCAGAGTTGTGATAGGATGAGATGCAACCTTGAGCCTCCCTTTAGGTCATCCCATTTTGCCCAAAATAGTGTTCTATGCCTACATACACAAGCAAACTTAAGAGATAAAAGGAAAAAACTATAAGATGCATTGAGTCATCCCTAAGGATTGACTTTGTTACATAATTCATAATATAGCACTTCATGCATGACTCCTTGGTGTATACCATGACATACACTAAAAATTTAGATTTTTTATGCCCTCATATAGATAGAAACCCTTATATATATACACCCTTATTTGCCACATGTGCAAGAGCTTTGCATGGAAAAAACTATTATTTATTATGCATGCAACTTTTGGCCATGCCCCAAAAATATTGTATTGTGCACTGAGGTGTTATACACACATATTACATAACTAACTATGCGTGACTTAATTATATGGTCATGATGTCAAGGGATCTTGAATATGGAGATTTTTCTTGCCCATATTAACCAATAAAATAGAAGAATTTTAAAATATTATAAATGCTTTATTAAACCTTGCACCAAGTATAAACAAAACACGTAAGATAATACCAAAAAACAAAAGATTGGGTGCAATCTCCCTTCGAACATGATATTTACACCAATTTAAAAAAAACCATCTTTAAGCCATTAATAGAGAGCTTTTTTTCAAAATTAGACTTTTCTTTTACAAAAATAAACTTTCTCCAATGTCTAAGGTATCAAAAATAATATAACCTTTGCCTAACACTATTTAGAATGGACCCAACCATAGTAAAACCATAATGATGCACACATGTACTTAGAAAAAAATAATCCAAACACCTTAGGTAGGTGTTCATGTTTAGTGCCATCATCACCATCCTTATACTCATAGCTTATACTGAATACAATCCACAATGTTCGGTCACAAATAAATTGGAATCACAAAACAAAATAATACTAGCATGCAGTAGCAACTCGGGGTTTCGTGCCTAAAAATATGTAAGTATACCACGTGAGTTCAAATGAAGGGGTTTTTTAATCAAAAAACTTAAGATAAACTTACAGAAAGGGGTTTTTAATTAATTTTGGAAAAAAACTTGTAAGTCTATAAAGAAAAAGGGTTCATTTTATTCATAAAAAATTCATAGATAAGGAGTTTTTTAAATACTTCTTGAACACGTGTTACATAGGGTTTCTTAGTAGTGCACCCCTCGAGGGTAACAATTAACTAGACTCACTAACAACCAACTACTAGCATGTGAATATGGAATTGTTTGGACTTGCTCTCAACAAATCATCTGTCACATGTATGATACAAGCAGAAATACAACAATATAAATCAATGCAAGCTTCAGAATCAAGTATTAAATAGAATCACCCACGTGATATTGAGCTAAATACAATGACATATTCTCGGGGGGCGGGGTGGAGGGTCACTCATAAATATGTAAGCGTACCATGTGGGTTCAACACAAGGGATTTTTAAAATCCCTTTTTTACACATTTTTTACATACAGAAGCATACCATTTAAAGGAGGTATTTACAGATTTAATAGAAAAAATGTATTTTTTATTCATGAAAAATTATAAATAATGGGGTTTTTAAATTAGGCCTTGAACGCACGTGATATAGAGAGTTTACATATACTGAACCCCTTGCGGACATGTTAGGCATTTCCAATGCACCATAGAGAGAGAGAGAGAGAGAGAGAGAGAGAGAGAGAGAGAGAGAGAGAGAGAGAGAGAGAGAGAGAGAGTACACGTCACATGTAACGTTCTCTCTTGCTTGGATTACAACTAACTTCTCAATTGCATGTTTGTTGATATGGGTGGATAAGATCTAGATATTGACAAAAAAATCACTCAGGCATCCATGTAGCATCTTCGATTGGATGGTTCTTGAAAGTCATAAGATGCTTGGTATATACATTCCTTGAACATTCTTGTGGCAGTCTCCTAATGGTCAATGATTGAATATGGAATAAGTTCTTCTTATTTATCAACAAACAAAGGAGGTTCTTCATATAAACTCAATGGAAAGGTAGAGGTTCTTTTGAAAGCTCTAAGAAGACTAATATGAAAAGAGTTATGTGAATGCAAATCTAATCAAGAAGCAAGGCTATTAGCATCTCTTTTCAGTCCTCAAAAGTACATAGTTTCCTTCTTCAAAAGGTATGACTTTGGGCTTCTTGTTTCTTGTTTAGCATAACGCTCTTGTGTGGAATGAATAGCCGCATGCATTGTCTTATTATAAACAAACTGTAGAAGGTGAATGTAACAATCCCAACGTTTTGGTTGAGATGACGTATAGACCCTAAATAAATCTAGTATGGTGCTATTAGTCACTTCGGTTTGACTGTTGGCTCTTTCAGATGGCAAGCAGTCGTGAAATCCATATTAGTGCCTAAATTCTCAACAAACAAAGTTCTCCAAAAGTGACTACAAAATTTAGAATCTCACGGGATGTACTTTTAGGAAGACCTACATAAGTGCATTCAAAGGGTATTAAATTAAAAAATACTTTTTTTTTGGTGAATTTTGACTTAGTTAAATAACCCCTTTTTCTTTATAAACTTACGGGCTTTTTTTCAAAATGCCATTTAAAACCCCCTTATGCAAGTAGATTTATGTAAATTTTTCTCAAAATCTTGGTTTTAAAACCCCTCCTAATGATCGCATGTAGTAGACATACATATTTTTAAGTGAACCCCTCGAGTTTAGAATCTTTGTCAGATTTAATCACTTTTTGCAAGCTCTGGTGTACAAAGGTGTGTTTAATGAATATATTTGCGACTTGTTAAGGTGTACAAAGGTGTGTTTAATGAATATATATGTTTAATGAATATATTTGCGACTTGTTAAGGTGCTAAAGTCTTCTTGCATGGAATAAAATAGGCTTGCTTTCTTAGGCTA
This sequence comes from Cibotium barometz, assembly GCF_041138505.1. Classification (NCBI taxonomy): domain Eukaryota; kingdom Viridiplantae; phylum Streptophyta; class Polypodiopsida; order Cyatheales; family Cibotiaceae; genus Cibotium; species Cibotium barometz. Next base: position 19,199,956 of record NC_141055.1, read on the forward strand.
TCCACTGTAGTCTAAATCATTTCATTTTGACCAGTCGTGGTGGTAGGTAAGTCTATAATAAATTCCATAGATATTTGTCCCAATACTCAATAGGTGTTGGTAAAGGTATTAAAAGTAGAAGCATCTCAACTTTCACCTACCTTTGATGCAGTTCATGATTACACCCAAAACCCACACACAGTGCCACCAAGCTCTCACTCACTAAGGCATTAAAGTAGAGGTATGTAGCTCTCTCTCTCTCTCTCTCTTGCTCCTCCCCACCCATTTGTGAAGCTTCCTTGTAGTGACAACAAGGGAGGCAAGGTTGAGGATCCTAGCTCTCCACAAAGAGGGTTGCTCTACTAAGAGTGGCTAGAGGTACAAATCCAATAAGACCCTTGGTTTCTTTCTCTTCTTCTCTCTACCTCTAATTACAAGGCTCATGTGTTCTCAAATCTGTAAATAACCAAGGCCTCCAGCTTTTCATAACTCACTAACTGCACATACAGTAGCCTCGTCTTTAGGAGTGTTAGAAAAAGGTGAAATCCCAGCACCTCCCATCGGTGAGCATGAACGAAGGTCCCCCCAAAATGCAGTAGCCTCGTTTTTAAGAGTGTTAGAAGGCGAAATCCTAGCACCTCCCATCGTGAGCAGGACACACACATGTGCACAAAATAATCGTGAACTTATGCATTCTAAACAAGGACAATTGTTTGTTGTTTGAATCACAACCCTTGAAAAATTAATTCAATGTTAGTTAACATAGTGCAATCTTGATACATTTAGTATATTCTAAGTTTGAGAGTATGGATTTGCAAGTAGGTGAATGTACGTGAAAAACAATTTGAAACAGTTTTTTTGTATTATGATGTTTCATTGTGATACAGAAATTATTGCTGTGTGGACATTATTGTGATACACAAAAAATAATACCATTGATGTGCTTAAGTAGTTGTGGCCATCTTTAGGGATGGGGCTTGTAGTAACCCATTGTAGTGTAAGCCGTTTGCATGGCTGTCATCACGAGCAACCCTATGGCGGCTATGGTGGAGAGCACCAACCATGGCCTCGACAGAAAGAGGGAATAGAACTCATAAAACATGACCCGCCATTGATCGGTGTAGTCGATGGTAAGATCCTGCGCCAACTTTTGCATTCTATCATTGAGGTAGCCAACACCGTCCGGCAAAATATCCTCCCAATGCTTTTCCAGTCGCTCATTGCTGCCTATGCGATTCATCAGCACGCCGGCCTCGCACATCACCTGTACATCCTCTGGGCCTTGGATGAGGGAGTCCACTAGGCTGGCATAGGAGAGCAGGTCTCCTGTGACATTCTCTGAGCTGCCCTCGTACTCTAACAGGCGTTTAAGTGAGAGTTCTGTGAATCTGTCCAGCTCAAGCTTTGGCAGTTCAATCACACCATGGCCTATACTGGTCTTGGCTTTCTGGTAGCTCACTGAATCAGCGCAGTTCCCTGTGGCCACTTTCAGTATAATGCCCACTTTGCGTAGCTCTGTTGCTGTGGGGATGGAAATCCTCGTACGAAGGACATCAGTAAACTGACTCACTTTCGAGCTGGTGCTGCCTGTATCTGTAGCTATATCTGTAGCAGCTGTTGTTGAACCTGCATCTGTTTCCTGTATGGTAGTGCATGATGCGCTGTACACACACTCTAATAGATGATTGCATCCCATCAAGGCATCAATCTTAGGGGAACCTGTTGTACTGAGCCCATGCTTTCGAATTATTGGTGCCAAATCTTCATGAAAAGGGCCCATGCCAATTGCAAAACAGAGGAGGGAAATGGGAAATATGCGGTTCTCAAATTCAAGAAGCTTCGACAGGTTTTTGAGGTAGGAAAGCGGGACCTGGTTTCCAATGAGAAGAAGATCATGATTTACAATGGGTGGGCTCAAGAGCTTGTAAATGGGAATGAGGATGTTTATGTAGACCGAAAATGGGTAATCTCCCAAGATCAAGCGGTCGAGCCTCCTCTCATGCAGCTGTAGAGCAATAGATACATGCAGGAAGACGAGGAGCGCCAGAATGAAGACAGAGTCAAGCAACTGAATGAGTTGAAGAGTGGATGGGAAAAATGTCAGAGGTGGGTCGGAGAAGGCGCTGTGAGGGTATTGGCCTATGCAAGACCAGATAAGCTCATCTAAGCTCTTGCCAGAGCGATCGAGAAACACTCTCAAGCACCAAAGCTTCCCCATTTGACTGAACTTGAAGGAGGTCTCATCGATCTCGCTCCAATAGCTGGGCCCGATTGGTAAGCGGACGGGTTCGTAACTGGCCTTTGCATTAATTTGTCGCGGTTGATGCTGCAGGGGTCGATGGATTATGGCGGGCAAGCTCTGAGTTTGTTTTACCCAGTGTTCCCGCAATGATGGGGGTTCTGCCCAAGACAGCCAGCTACGCACTTGGTATTGCCATGATAACTGATCCTTTTGTGTTTGCTCAGAGAACAACTGACGCTGGGTTCTTTGCCATGCCCAAATCGACTCCTGTGTTCTCTCCTGCACCTCTGCTGGCCTAGCTGGCACGTATGGCAAAAGCCACATCGCTGAAGGAGCCTGTAGCCACGGATTCTGCTGAAATGGTGTACTATATGTCAAGCCTGCCTGATCAGACGTTGGAGTTGCAGCCTGCTGCTGTGGCCTTATAGCAGGCACCTCTTGAGAGTCAGCACTGATGCCCTGCTGCTGCTGCTCTTGGCTAGGCATGTGGAAAGTATTCTGCTGCAGATCCAGCTGAGAAGTTGCTGGCGCAGAAGGCTGCGGCCGCCAAGGTATGATGTATGAAATATGTTGAGGGGGAGGCGTTCCTGTCTGTGGCTCATAAGAAGGTGGAAACGGCGGTGGCGGTGGCTCAAATGAAGACTGCTGCTGCTGTGCAGGCACGTCTTGTGACCACTGCGAGCAAGCCTGCTGCTGCTGCTGCTGATGAGGTATTAGTGGTTGGACCTGAGTAAAAAATTTGAAACCAAAAGTGTGCGAAAACGTTATGATATTTCCGGGCCTTTGCTCTACATTTTCAAGAGTTCTTTCTATATTTCATATTTGGAGGGGGAAAGAAACGGCTACAAACAATTGGTTATATGTTTAGCCCTCAAGATAACTTGTTCAAAGTTCACAATACCTCCTCGGGCTAATGTATAACATGAAATTTGAAAAGCCAAGACCTCATGGAGAATGTAAAGGGTCTCCCTCTAAAATCTCTAAAATGTACAAAGGACTCTACTTAAAAGTTGAAAAGCCAATACCTCATGCTGCCAAATGAAAAATGCAAAGGGTCTCCCTCTAAAAGTTCAAATTGTCAAAGATCGAATGGTTTCGGAGCAAGCTTGAATGGTGCGCTTTTCACACTTAGGAAACTGGCCAGGGCCAGTGAAAAGAGGGAAAAAGGGAGAGATCTTGCCCACTACATCTCATGAATGGGGACTCTCCATCCGTGGCTCATTTGCATGTTTTTGGTTGTCTTGCTTATGCTTTTATGCCTGAGAAACAACGCAATAAGCATGATGACAACAATGATAAGGTGATACAATATACTTTTTTCGGATACTAATCAAGCTAAGGGTATAAAGTCTACCATCTAGCCACAAGAGGCGAATTTTGATGAGTAGAGATGTTTTCTTTGTTTTGAGAACTTAGTTTAGCCCATGCTTTTATGTAAAAAACAGGAAAATGTAGCCTCATAATACATGTTTCATATACTCCTACCTTTGTATGATAACAAAATCCCTATATGGATCAAATGAATAGTCAACAAGGTGCTACAAATTAGCAAATAATGGCTGAAAATCAACTTGAATTTTAGCCTACAGATCAGCCTAAAATCGGCTTGAATTTTAGCCTATAGATCAGCCTAAAATCGGCTTGAATTTCAACCCACAGATCAACAATTGTAGATGATGTAGTAGATGAGGAAAGGATGGCCATACATGCATCCAATAAGGTGCCAAAATGGTTGGTCACAAATTACATTGTGGGATAGCAAAATTAGCTATTCCTTTGTCTAGCAAGACACATGCACATTCTCATCATGCATCTTATTCTTTTGTGGAGCATGCTTGGATCATGCTCTCATTGCCAATATATGAAATGAAGAGGAACCTATTTCCTTTGAGAAAGAACAAGAAAATGATTGGATGTAGGCCATGTAGGATGAGTGCATCTCAATCCTTAAAAATGACACTTGGTAATTGGTAGATTTACCTCATGGTAAAGAGACCATTAGTACGAAGTGGGTTCATGAACGTAAGTGTAAGCGTGATCGCTTACAAAAGCAATGCTTGTTGCAAAGGGTTATGCTCAAGAGAAGGGCATTGATTATGATGAGACCATACCCCCATGTCTCATATGACTATAATCTAGTGTATTATTACATTGATAGCATATCATGGATGAAATGCACATCAGTTGGATATGAAGAATGTTTTCTTGAATGGTGATCTTCATGAAGATCTCAGCCTCATGGTTTTATTCAGAAGGAACATGATTCTAAAGTATGCATGTTAAGAAAATCTTTATTTGGCCTTCACAGAGCATGGTATGAGAAGATAAAAGCATACTTGGTTTTTGCAAATCATTTTTGAAATAGTTTCACACTGAGGGTATCCTCCATGTAAAGAGGAGAAAGAATTGTTTTTTGGTCATCGTTAAAATGATGTGACCAAAAAACAATTCTTCCTCCTCTTTACATAGAAAATACGTTGATGACATGCTTCTCATATGCCTAATGGGGAGATCAAGATTTCAAATTTTAGGATGAATTATGTATGTCATGTGAGATGACAGATTTGGGCTTGTTGCATTATTATTTGGGCATATAAAGTGATACATTAAATGGTTTACCTACATCCTAGAGAATGAGCCTAGCAACTATCTCTGTTGGTGTAGCAACACTCTTACAGTCTTCAAGACCAAACTATTTTAGAAATCTCTGTATGTACTGTAATGTTGAAGACTGTAAGAGTGTTGCTATAGCAATAGAGATAGCTGCTAGGCTCAGTCTTTAGGATGTAGGTGAACCATTTAATGCAGATTCACTTCATTAGCATCCTCATCTATACAATACGAGGGTAGACACTCAGATTTGGGGTCTCCCAGTTGAGCAGTTTTATGCATAGCCTCAAAAGTAAGCATTGGTAGGCTTCCAAGTAAGTATTCTAATACTTTCAATCCCTTGGGCTATTCTATGCTAAGAGGGGTGATATTCAACTACATGTGACTCTGATTGAGTTGGATGTTATTATACGTGAGTGTCCACTAGTGGCTTTTTCTTTCATCTTAGTGATTCGTGCATATCATTGCTTAGTAACAAAAAGTAGCTGATGGTGGCCACTGTGAGCTATGTGAAGCTTAGTAAATGATAGCTTTTAGAAATCCTATAGAGTGTGTATAGATCATATGCATTTTAGAAGATCTTGTCGTTGGACAACAATACCCCAACTCCATCTTTACTAATTAGCCAAAGTGTATTGAGAGAAATGGAGTGTTTCATGCTCACACAAAGCACATTAAGGTGCATTATCATTATGTCAGGGAGAGGCTCATTACATAAGAGATTAGCATGGCATATGTCTCTACACATGACAATGTGGCAATAGATATGTTCACAAAGGCTCTCTCACAAGAGAAGTTCAAAGCTTTTTGCAAAGCTTTGGGCTTACTTTGCCATTTGGGGATTATTATCCATATGTTTCCTATGCGTGTTCATATATCATCACTTCATAGAGGGGACCTATAGCCATTTATATGGTAGTCATGTGTGGGTGTAGGCTCATAATAGAGAGGGGCACTTTTCCCTCCTTAGGAGGTTTTTTCCCCGATTGTACTCACACTCATATGAGTGTAAATATAAGTGACCTTATTATGTCACTTCACTTGTACTTCACTCATTCTCATTTAAACGTTACTTTGATAATTGTGTTTTTCTACATCTCTACGTACTTGCTGCGAGAGAAGGTAAAACAGGTATACTTACACTTGAAACAGGCAACTGCGGACTAGATGGAAGCATGCATAGTGGTGGATGTTGCTGTTGTTCCATAGCTAGCTGTTGAGGAGGCATGAGTTGCGGCGACTGAGAAGCAGTATGCGGCACCGATGGTGGGGGCTGAGAAGAAGAGGGATGTTGAGGAGAAGGCATGAAGGTTGGTGGTAGTTGAGAAGGATAGGGCTGTTGAGGAGGAGGCATGAACGTTGGTGGTAGTTGAGAAGGATAGGGCGGCAACTGTGGAGGAGGCATGAAGATTGGTGGCTGTTGAGAAGGATAGAGTGGTTGAGGAGGAGCCATGGATGTTGAAGGTGGCTGTTGTGAAGGATAGAGCAGCTGAGGAGGAGGAGGCATGGATGTTGAAGGTGGTGGATGAGAAGGATAGGGCATTGGAGGAGGAGGAGGAGGCATGAAGGTTATAGGTGGTGGTTGAGAAGGATAGGGTTGTTGACGAGGAGGCATGAAGGTTGCAGGTGGCGGCTGGGAGAAATAGGGCTTTTGAGGAGGAGGAGGCATAAAGGTTGCAGGCGGCAGGTGGGAGAAAGAGGGTTGCTGAGGAGGAGGCGGCATGAAGGCTGCAGGTGGAGACTGAGAAGAAGAGGGCTGTTGAGGAGGAGGCATGGCGTTTGCAAGTGGCGGCTGAGAGGAAGAAGGCTGCTGGGAAGGAGGCATGAAGGTTGCAGGTGGCAGCTGAGAAGGATAAGGGTGCTTAGGAGGAGGAGGAGGAGGTGGCGGTGGTGGCGGCTGGGAGAAATAGCGCTGCTGAGGACGAGGAGGCATTACAGGTGGTGGCTGAGAGGAAGGGGGCTGATGAGGGGGCGGCATGAAGGTTCCAAGCTGAGAGGAAGGGGGTGGCTGAGGATCCGGCGGCATGAAGGTTCCGAGCTGAGAGGAAGGAGGCAGCTGAGGAGCAGGAATGAAGGTTGGTGGCGCCTGGGAAGGAAAGGGCTGCTGAGGAGGATGCATGAAGGTTGCAGGTGGCGGCTCCGAGGAAGAGGGCTGCTCAGGTGGCGGCTCAGAGGAAGAGGGCTGCTCAGGTGGCGGCATGAGGGTTGGTGGCGGCCAAAATGCAGGCTTTAACCAACTAGATAGGTAAGTCAAAACGTGCGCAACGGGATGAAATAGAACGACTGGATGCGTTGCTTGTATGTTCTCAAATGAGTCAATGAGAAGCATGCACTGCAGATGCGTTGCTTGTCAATCAGCGATTCCGTGTCCATGGCGTTACATGGTCCGAGGCAAGGTGGCGATTGTAGCAGCGCAGCGCGAAGCAAGGTATATGCAAAATAACCTTGCAAAACAGAATTATTGCGGGCCATGCACACATGGTAATACTTCTTGTGAATCGTAGGGAACATATAAAGAATTATTAAAAACTATATCCATGGGGCATTGGATCATGCAAGATTAGTCAATTAGTATTGTGTTGCAACTAAATTTCAAATGTAGCATAGTTGATTAGTGAATCTCACCTCATTGACTTGCCTAACAAATTTTACTAATGTATTATAAGTTGCAAAGCTTTGGCCTTTCATGTATTCTCTCAGATGCACGCTTGTATGTGAACAAGCTTTAGTATTTGAGTTATTTTTGTGAAAGTCGAAAAGCATTTAAGCCTTATTTTGTACGCACAACTATTATTAGTTCCATGGAATATATTTTGAATACAATTCTCAAAATATTCTTATCATGAAAGTGGGAGTTGCATGCATAAGGGAGGAGATTGCACCCAATAGTGTGTCGATAGTGATGTTTGCTCTATTTCGTGCTTTTATGTTATTCTTTAATCTTGTCAATTTGATTCAAGTCTATGCTTTGTTCCTTGATGTGTATGTGAGCTTGATTAATTCTTCAAGAAGCACATAATGTCTCGTGGTGGACAGTGGTATCCGAGCCATGGGTACTTGTACTTGGAGAAAATAGAGAAGCTCACAAAAATTCAGAGGGGATAAAGAAGACAAAAGCACTCTTGGACAAAGGTTGAATGGTTATGGAGATTTTAATCAAGGGCATAGAGCTTCCCTGGAACTATCAAGGAAAGTAAAAGGTGCCCCTTCTTTATCGATAACCATGGTGGCAAGTTATAGTGGACTAGAAAAATAGGCCATGTACTCCATGTACACATGCAAATGTGGGTTTAAATGAGGAGGAGGTGGAGCCTCTTTTATATTTTATGCATGGCCTAGTTAGTCCATTCTAATTTTAAATGGAAAGGTATTCGGTTAACTGCCAAAAAGTATCAAATTTTGAATGACAATTTGCATGTTGAAGTGACAGATAGCAGGGGTCAAAATAAAAGTCAAAATAAGTGTCAAAAAACAAGAACAATGTTTTAAAAAAAATCAACAGTTTTTTAGACGCTTATTTTAACTTTAAGAATTTACTACAACACGTCTAGGACATAGTAGCGCTTTTTTTGTCGGGATGTTAGGGATTCCATTCTTTGCTCCGCAGCGAATTTTCGCCTGCTGCTGAGCAGTATTATTAACAACAAAATTTCACTGTTGAGCAGCACCTGTGTACAGCAAAATTTCGTTGCTATACTTTAATTTCGCTACTGAATAGCGAAAATAGCAGCAAAATTACACTGCTATTTTCACTGCATGAAATTTCAGAGAGTTGTTAGATGCTGAATATTAAAATTACATGTCACATACATATAGAAAATGATATATAGTTTAAAAAACCTCGGAGAGAGGTTCACTATATGTAAACTCTCTGTATCACGTGCGTTCAAGGCCTATTTTAAAAATCCCTTATCTATGAATTGGCGAGGATTTCCATCCCCACAGCAACACAGCTACGCAAAGTGGGCATTATACTGAAAGTGGCCACAGGGAACTGCGCTGATTCAGTGAGCTACCAGAAAGCCAAGACCAGTATAGGCCATGGTGTGATTGAACTACCAAAGCTTGAGCTGGACAGATTCACAGAATCCTCACTTCAACGCCTGTTAGAGTACGAGGGCAGCTCAGAGAATGTCACAGGAGACCTGCTCTCCTATGCCAGCCTAATGGACTCCCTCATCCACCAAGGCCCAGAGGATGTACAGGTGATGTGCGAGGCCGGCGTGCTGGTGAATCGCATAGGCAGCAATGAGCGACTGGAAAAGCATTGGGAGGATATTTTGCCGGACGGTGTTGGCTACCTCAATGATAGAATGCAAAAGTTGGCGCAGGATCTTACCATCGACTACACCGATCAATGGCGGGTCATGTTTTATGAGTTCTATTCCCTCTTTCTGTCGAGGCCATGGTTGGTGCTCTCCACCATAGCCGCCATAGGGTTGCTCGTGATGCCAGCCATGCAAACGGCTTACACTACAATGGGTTACTACAAGCCCCATCCCTAAAGATGGCCACAACTACTTGAGCACATCAATGGTATTATTTTTTGTGTATCACAATAATGTCCACACAGCAATAATTTCTGTATCACAATGAAACATCATAATACAAAAAAACTGTTTCAAATTGTTTTTCACGTACATTCACCTACTTGCAAATCCATACTCTCAAACTTAGAATGTGCTAAATGTATCAAGATTGCACTATGTTAACTAACATTGAATTAATTTTTCAAGGGTTGTGATTCAAACAACAAACAATTGTCCTTGTTTAGAATGCATAAGTTCACGATTATTTTGTGCACATGTGTGTGTCCTGCTCACCGATGGGAGGTGGTAGGATTTCGCCTTCTAACACTCTTAAAAACGAGGCTACTGCATTTTGGGGGAACCTTCGTTCATGCTCACCGATGGGAGGTGCCGGGATTTCACCTTTTTCTAACACTCCTAAAGACGAGGCTACTGTATGTGGAGTTAGTGAGTTATGAAAAGCTGGAGGGCTTGGTTATTTACAGATTTGAGAACCCATGAGCCTTGTAATTAGAGGTAGAGAGAAGAAGAGAAAGAAAACAAGGGTCTTATTGGATTTATACCTACCTCTAGCCACTCTTAGCAGAGCAACCCTCTTTGTGGAGAGCTAGGATCCTCAACCTTGCCTCCCTGGTTGTCACTACATGGAAGCTTTACAAATGGGTGAGGAGCAAGAGAGAGAGAGAGAGCTACATACCTCTACTTTAATGCCTTAGTGAGTGAGAGCTTGCTGGCACCGTGTGTGGGTTTTGGGTGTAATCTCATGAATTGCATCAAAGGTAGGTGAAAGTTGAGATGCTTCTACTTTTAATACCTTTACCAACAAAAAAAAGTATTTTTTAATTTAATACCCTTTGAATGCACTTATGTAGGTCTTCCTTAAATTTTGTAGTCACTTTTGGAGAACTTTGTTTGTTTTGAAATAAGCACCATACTAGATTTACTTAGGGTCTATACTTCATCTCAACCAAAACGTTGGGATTGTTACATTCACCTTTTACAGTTTGCTTATAATAAGACAATGCATGCGGCTATTCATTCCACACAAGAGTGTTATGCTAAACAAGAAACAAGAAGCCTAAAGTCATATCTTTTGAAGAAGGGAACTATGTACTTTTGAGGACTGAAAAGAGATGCTAATAGTCTTGCTTCTTGATTAGATTTGCAATCACATAACTCTTTTCATATTAGTCTTTTTAGAGCTTTCAAAAGAACCTCTACCTTTCCATTGAGTTTATATGAAGAACCTCCTTTGTTTGTTGATAAATAAGAAGAACTTATTCCATATTCAATCATTAACCATTAGGAGACTGACACAAGAATGTTCAAGGAATGTATATACCAAGCATCTTATGACTTTCAAGAACCATCCAATTGAAGATGCTACATGGATGCCTGAGCGATTTTTTTGTCAATAGCGATTTTTTTGTCAATATCTAGATCTTATCCACCCATATCAACAAACATGCAATTGAGATTAGTTGTAATCCAAGCAAGAGAGAACGTTACATGTGACGTGTACTCTCTCTCTCTCTCTCTCTCTCTCTCTCTCTCTCTCTCTCTCTCTCTCTCTATGGTGCATTGGGAATGCCTAATATGTCCTCAAGGGGTTCACTATATGTAAACTCTCTTTATCACGTGCGTTCAAGGTCTAATTTAAAAATCCCATTATCTGTAATTTTTTCATGAATAAAAAACACATTTTTACTATTAAATTTGTAAATACCCCCTTTAAATGGTATCCTTCTATATGTAAAAAATGTGTAAAAAAAGGATTTTAAAAATCCCTTGTGTTGAACCCACATGCTATGCTTACATATTTATGAGTGACCCTCCACCCCCCCTCCCCCCGAGAATATGTCATTGTATTTAGCTCAATATCACGTGGGTGATTCTATTTAATACTTGATGTGCTGAAGCTTGCATTGATTTATATTGCTGTATTTGTGCTTGTATCATACATGTGACAGATGACTTATTCAGCGAGTCCAAACAATTCCATATTCACATGGTAGTGGTTGGTTGTCAGTGAGTCTAGTTAATTGTTACCCTCGGGGGGTGCACTACTAAGAAAACCCTATGTAACACGTGTGCTCAAGAAGAATTTAAAAAATTCCTTACCTATGAATTTTTTATGAATAAAATGAACCCTTTTTCTTTATAGACTTACAAGTTTTTTTCCAAAATTAATTAAAAACCCCCTTCTGTAAGTTTACCTTAAATTTTTTGATTAAAAAACCCCTTCATTTGAACTCACGTGGTATACTTGCATATTTTTAGGCAGCACGAAACCCCGAGTTGCTACTGCATGCTAGTATTATTTTGTTTTGTGATTCCAATTTATTTCTGACCGAACATTGTGGATTGTATTGAGTATAAGCTATGAGTATAAGGATGGAGATGATGGCACTAAACATGAACACCTACCTAAGGTGTTTGGATTATTTTTTTCTAAGTACATGTGTGCATCATTCTGGTTTTACTATGGTTAGGTCCATTCTAAATAGTTGTTAGGCAAAGGTTATATTATTTTTCATACCTTAGACATTGGAGAAAGTTTATTTTTGTAAAAGAAGTCTAATTTTGAAAAAAAGCTCTCTATTAATGGCTTAAAGAGGGTTTTTTTTAAATTGATGTGAATATCGTGTTCGAAGGGAGATTGCACCCAATCTTTTGTTTTTTAGTATTATCTTATGTGTTTTGTTTATACTTGGTGCAAGGTTTAATAAAGCATTTAGAATATTTCAAAATTCTTCTATTTTATTAGTTAATATGGGCAAGAAAAATCTCCATATTCAAGATCCCTTGACATCATGACCATATAATGAAGTCACGCATAGTAAGTTATGTAATGTGTGTATTACACCTCAGTGCACAATACAATATTTTTGGGGCATGGCCAAAAGTTGCATGCATAATAAATAATAGTTTTTTCCATGCAAAGCTCTTGCACATGTGGTAAATAAGGGTGTATATATATAAGGGTTTCTATCTATATGAGGGCATAAAAAATCTAAATTTTTAGTGCAAAGCTCTTGCACATGTGGTAAATAAGGGTGTATATATATAAGGGTTTCTATCTATATGAGGGCATAAAAAATCTAAATTTTTAGTGTATGTCATGGTATACACCAAGGAGTCATGCATGAAGTGCTATATTATGAATTATGTAACAAAGTCAATCCTTAGGGATGACTCAATGCATCTTGTAGTTTTTTTTCTTTTATCTCTTAAGTTTGCTTGTGTATGTAGGCATAGAACACTATTTTGGGCAAAATGGGATGAGGTAAAGGGAGGCTCAAGGTTGCATCTCATCCTATTACAACTTTGCCCAAAAAAATTAAGTAAAATTATAGAGCCAATAAAAGCACCTCAAACAATCCATATAGCCCTCAAAAACTTCTAGGATTATATCTAGGGGTAATGTATAGGGTAGCTTTTGAGGGTTATGAAGGTTTTGTTGTTGAGGGTAAATTTTGAGGGTTATGAAGGTTATGTTGAGGCACCCATTTCCATATGATAATGTCTAGGGAAGCACAAAGGCTTTGTAGTTTGGGGATTGAAAAAATGTGAAGGGGATCCTAAGTGTTGGATAGTTGTGTAGTAGTACTAACAACTTGGAGGTGAGGCTAGTGGTTAAATTAGCAATTATGTCTCCCACCTCCAACCAAGGTTTCATAAAGGAGAATAAGTGACATGCACAATGCATACACAAATATATTTAACTGGGATATATACCAAGCCACTCATGGATGTTAGAAATAGGTCCTTGCATTCTAATATTGGGTCAAGGATTTTTTTATATTAATTATTTAAAATTTTTGAGTTCTAAGAAGTAAAGGAGCTTCATGCATGTTATCATCATGCACTAAATATTGGATGAAATAAAAGTGGATTACACATTATCTCCTAGCAAAGAACAAAAAATATGAGCAAGTGTTATACTTGTTTTAGAGGATGATTTTTTGAATAACAACATAGATTTTACTCACCTTGTTTAAGTCAACATAGATTTTACTCACCTTGTTTAAGTTAACATAGATTTTACTCACCTTGTTTAAGTCAACATCATTCACAATAATAAGATATCATATAAAAAAGGATGTTTTTTTATGAGCAATACATGGTTATTAGCTCTTATGAATCAATGTTATTTATGTATGTGTGTGTTTATATATAGAGAGAGAGATATATATATATATAGATAATGAGAGAGAGAATCAATCCCAAGTGGGTATGAAGAGTAGATGGCAAAGCTTGATACATATTTTTATGATTACACCTTCCATGGTATTATTAAGGTTTGTCACATCTACCCTTGTGTGTGTATGTGCAGAACTTGTTTGAGCACAAAATTATTTGTGTAATCTTTAAATATACAAGCCTCAAATTAATTAAGAGATAGGAAATCAGGTGAACAGAGAATAAAGAAGAAAAGTAATGTGCAGGTGGATGGGCGCTATGACTGCAATGTGTGGAAAGCATAAGGAGTGTCATGCAGTTTGTTGGTGGGGGTGGGGCGCATGGTGAGCGCGAGACGGCTCTTCCCCGTTTGAACTTTGGTTGCTCAGGCTCCTTCAAGAAAGCAGAGGGATAATCGTTAATATCATGTGATGCAAGCACATAAACGGGCGTGTGGGGCATTTCGATTTTTTCGTAAACCTAAATAAATAAGGAATAAAATTTAAATCGGCATTAGTCTCTCTCTCTCTCTCTCTCTCTCTCTCATACACACGTAGGCACTCAATCTTTCTCTCTCATACACATACACGCACTCACCTACACACTTCTACTGATATTTTATTGGTTAATATGGGCAAGAAAAATATCGGGGGTTTTCATGATGCTTAGCAGCGATATATCCCTGCTCCAAAGTGCTTCTTAGCTGCTAAGCAACGCTTTTTGCTGCTCAGCAACGCAATATCGCTGCTTAATAGCGACTTTTCGCTACTAAGCAGTGATATTGTGCTGCTCAACTACGCTGCTCAACAGCGTCTATAGTAGCAAAAAAACACTGCTATACTGTAAAAATATCACACTTTTTTTGCCGCTTCTTTTTCCATCACGTAGTTTTATTATTTTTGAATACAATAAACTTGTACTCTGAGTTTTTTTACAGGTTTTTGCCTTGTCTATCACTTCTACCTCTCCTACCCTATCCTCGTCAAGCTCAAGCAAGGTATGTCTATCACTTCTACCTCTCCCTACCCTATCCTCGTCAAACAAGGTATGTCTACTGTTTTCTTTCATTTCCTATACAAACAAGCTTTCCATTAAAGCTTTCTTGTGAGTATTTCCCTTCTCTTTCTTCTCTTTTAAGGTTTTCTTTTCTTCTTTTTTCCTTCTCATTGAAGCTTGACCCTAATCCTAGCTTCTACATAGAAACCCTAATAAAGAGATTTGATGGAGAGCTCTCCATCAAAGCTCTCTATTATGTTTTCTATTTAGAAGCTAGGGTTAGCGTTAAGCTATGATGAGAAGGGAAAAAAAAAGATTCAATAAGTTAGGAAAAAATCTTTCATTAAGATTAGGGTTTTGTATATACTTTCTATTCGGGTTCCTAATACTTTTTTTCTTTACTTGGTTTGATTTTGTAGGTTATCCACACATACAAGCCCTATAAGGTTAGAGATCTCTCCCTTTTATGTTTCCTCTCTTATGCTTTTACATGTTATAGGATTTGTAAGTTTTAAGATTTGTTATTTTTTCTCCCCTACATGGATAGCATAGCTCCTCTCTAGAGGTGGCCATATGCATTAGCCTCATGTATGAGGCTAGTGCATAAAGCTTATGCATTAGCCTTACGCATAAGCCTCATACATAAGGGTAGTGCATAAACCTCATGCATAAGACTTATGCATTACCAAATGTATAAGCCTCATGCATGAGGCTTATACATAAGATTTATGCATGAGACTTTTGCATAAAGCCTCATATATAAAGCTTATGCATTAGCGATAAGCCTCTATGTATAGTCTTATACATAAGCTTATGTATGTATTAGCCGTATATACATAAGCATCATGTATAAAGCCAGATGCATAAGCCATGTATAAAGCCATATGTATAAGTCTTATGTATAAAGCTTATGCATATGGCTAATGCATAAGCCGGATACATAAGCTTTATACATAAGCCTCATGCATAACCCGCATACATGAGGCTTATGTATAAGCTATGAATGCTATGCATAAGCCTTATGCATAAGGCTTATGCATTAGGCGAGTGCTACCTAGGGATAAGGCTTATGCATTAGCCTTATGCATAAGGCTATGCATGAGCCTTATGCATTAGGTGAGTGCTACCTAGGCATGCACGTAGCTACCAAAATGCACCGGAAGCTCCCATTATATGCCGGGTGCTACTGATGCATGCCGGTCGCTACCTAAGCATGCCCGGTAGCTTCCTACGTATGCCGGTAGCTTCCTACGCATGTCGGTAGATTCCAACGTATGTCGGTAGCTTCCTACGCATGCGGGTAGCAACCAACGTATAGGAAGCTACCGGCATGCATTGGTTGCTACCGACATGCATAGGTTGCTACCGGCATGCATCGGAAGCTACTGGCATGCGCAGGAAGCTACTGATGCATGCCAGTTGCTACTAGTCAACGCATGTCGGTAGCAACCAATGCATGCCGATAGCTTCTTATGCATGCCGATAGCAACTAACGCATGCCGGTAGCTTCCTACATATGCCAGTAGTAACCAACGTATGCTGGTAGCTTCCTACGCATGCCGGTAGCAACCAATGCATGCCGGTAGCTTCCTACGCATGCGGGTAGCAATCTATGCATGCCGGTAGCTTCTTATGCATGCCGGTAGCAACCAACACATGCCAATAGCTTCTTATGCATAAGAGTTTTAAGTATTTATGTTTTTTCTTGGATAGGTGGCAAATAACTTGAGGCGTGATGTTACACGTGAAGGAGGAGTCGATATCTCGACAATATTTGTAAGTATATATTAGCCTCACATTGTATCTTATCTTTTAATTAAACAATGTTATCTTAAATAACAACTTTCTAGAATGTTCACTTGTTTGTACAACTGCAGCTTGAAGCAGTGGACTGCCCCCTATGCAAGAAGAATATAATTTTGCATTACAACGGGGTTTGCAAGCTCTATTTAATAGGGTGCAAGATGAAGGATGGATTGTTTTATTACTGGAGGGAGATTCTTGGCAAGCATAACAAGTACGTACATTCCTAAACCCTAAACCTCTTTGTTTTTGCAAAACTGATTCTTACTTGTGTTAGTTTTATTATGTTTTAGGATCACCCCTCTTTTGCAAATAGAAACTTTGCCTAGAGATCCATTGTGTATGAAAGAAGTCTTAGAAAATGATGTGAAAGCCCATCTTACAGATAAGCAACATGAAGCTCTCTTTGCCTGTGTGAAAGCCATCTATGGTGTCGCTTGTGGTGGGTTTACTTTTAACATAGGTACCAGCTAGAGGTATGGGAAACCTCGGGGGGAATCTCTCTCCTAGTTTGTGCACATCTAGAGGTAGGATTTCCCCCCCCCTTAATTTATTGATTATTGCTCCCCTAACCCCCCTTTTTTTTGAAAAGGGCCGGAGGGCGGGGGGTGGGCGCCAGCACCCATATGCGCCCCCGTGGCTCCTTTGCTCGTTCGTGGCTGGCTGGTCAGCGTTAGAGCTGGTCGGGCCTGGCTGGTGGCCCGCAGCTCAAGCCAGCGGGCCCTGGCCGGCTGACTGGGCTAGCCGGTAAGGCTGCCTAGCCATGGCCTCTGCTCGTGGCCTTGGCCCATGGAATTGGCTCGAGGGTGGCTGGGCATAAAGCACGTTCCCACTGACCCTCCTGCACTCTCTCTCTCTCTCTCTCTCTCTCTCTCTCTCTCTCTCTCTGGTGTGTGTTCCCGTAAGTAGCAATCGGCAGTTGTTCCTCCGTTTCTGACCAAACACCACTTAGGCAATATAGTACATCATCCCAGCACTTTGCTTCATGTGAGGTTATCGAAGAATTCCGTGTGCAAATCATCGCCACATCCACGACGCTCAGCACGTTGTAGAGGTCGCTAATCTTGATCATTTTTTTGTCGGAAATAATTTCTCTACCAGAAGCGTTGGTGGGCGATCATGGAAGGAATGTTTGGCCGTTCACAGAAAATGTCCGTCAATATGTCTACTACAGTATGAAACTTATCCACCTAGATTAGGTTGCTCCTGTCATCCCAGACATCGTATATAATCGGTCAGCTTCGCCTACTGTTTGCTTTTATCCTGGTGTACCGTAGTGCCTATGGAAGCTTTCGGATAATCAGTCATTGCACAAGCTTGTACTGATCAGTGACTCAGATACTTTCAACCATAGCTTGCACTGATTGTAACTCTCTCTCTCTCTCTCTCTCTCCCTCCCTCTCTCTCTCTCTCTCTCTCTTTGCTATCATGCACCCCTCTCATCTTAATTCTAGTGTGTATGTGCCCTATAGGCTTTGTTATTTATGATTGCCTTCCAATTGATCCCTTTGTAGTGAGCTCCACAAATCAATATTTCCACTGTAATTGGAGCACTTGTATCAGGGACTTCATAAAGGGAGAAAAGAACCTTACAATCAATATTTCCTCTGCACTTGTATATCAGAGACTGTATAAAGGGAGAAAATAAGATTTTAGCACTCTTACACTTGGTAATGCATTACGGAGGTGCAGCTCCTTGTGAGCATATATCAACATATGATATTATAACATGGGAACACTGATCTATGGGTAATTTAATGCAAGCATCTGTCACACATAAATTAGCTATGGATGATTCAATCTAAACATACATCTTTTGGCATTTGCAACCTAAGGAGAGATCCACAAATGCTAATTAGCTCTCACCAAAGTTATTGAGCTCTTTAAGAATGCCGACTGATCAATGCATTAAAAAGAGAGAGAATTCTTTTGAAGAGTAGAGTGTAGGATGCTTCTAAATCTGGTATGGTCGAAACAAAGGTAACAATATTAAAGGAAGCTTATATGGACATTGCAAAGTTTTGCGCTAGAGCTGGTTATGGTAGCAGCTCACATTACAGGAGACAAGTTTTAGCTATCACATAAAGAGGAGAGTATTTTTGTTTTCTTTTAGTTGATTAGGCCATCCTGATTAAGGGGAGCAGAAAATGAAATGAAAAGCACTAGCCTACCACAATACCATTGACGTTTTTCTTTCCTTTCATATATAAAATGTGATTACTTAATTTGCATTAAAATAATTAGACGTAAAATGATGCACCCCACTGAACGACAACCATGGAACCTTCGCTTACTTAGCATTGCAGGATGATGCGGCTTTTGTCTATGTAGCTGGCATTATAGTGACGTTATGTGCCACGCGAGCTTATACGTGCTGTCTGTCGTGGCATTTTTTGCCAGGTCGGTGAGCCCATATTTTTTATTCACACGTGTTGTCTATTGTTATTTTCTACCAGGTGCATAACGAGGCATGAGTGGCCTACTTACACAAATAGTTAGAGTTTAAGCATATGAATGATGAATCAGGATATCAAAGATTTTAGAGATCAGCTTACATATATTGATGAGGCCTATCTGGACAATTCTTCATTGTTGTCTATTGTAAGGGCAAGTGTATGGAACTTTGGTGGGCTTAACTCGTGTAATTTTTTGGTGTGTTTTGAGAACATTTGCATTTAATTGGTTTCCTATTTATTGACACTTGTGACCTATTTTTACGGTCTATACTCTCATTTGTGAGACATCACAAGCGTAGTGGCAAGTTTTCATCCTCAACCACCCATGAGATTGATTATATTGTTGATAATAATGTCCAAGCAAACTGGGTGTGAGGTCAAGAGATGGACGGCCTTGGTAAGCATGTTGCACTTATTTTAAGTTTTGAAATTGAAGGATCTTGCCGTCATATGGCTATTGGGATTGATTACTTGCAGGAGGCTGTCAGTGTGGAAGAGAGTTAAGATAATTCATCATAAAGTTAGCGTGGAAGAGAGTTTAAATAATTCATCATAAAGTCATGCTCAAAAGTGGAAGATGTAGTTGTTGAACTATATTCAAGAGCAAGAGATTTTGCTCTAGCGGCCCATTATGAGGGAAGATGTGTTGTATGTGTGGAGCCTACATTGGCTTCTTAAAGATCACATCAAATTAATTTGTATATCTCGTGTTCCTTTTGATCTCATGTATTTGAAAAATATAAGGTGGATCACATGTACCATAGCATTGAGATATGTTCATTGCTATTTGAAATAATAGAGACCGAGCAAGAGAGAGAGAGAGAGAGAGAGAGAGAGAGAGAGAGAGAGAGAGAGAGAGAGAGAGAGAGAGAGAGAGAGAGAGAGAGAGAGAGAGAGAGATTACAGGGGAGAATGAGAAGGGGGGGAATAGATTGACGGAATAGAGGGAGGGAGGGCATGAATAGAGAGAGGGAGAGGGAGAGATAACAAAGGGAGAGCGTATGGTGGTAATGATAGAGAGAGAGAGGAATAGAGTGGAGAGACGAATAGAGTGGAGAGAGCATGCATGTGATTGAGTACATGTACAAGGAGGTAGAAAGAGAGAGTATATAGAGGGAGAGGGAGAGGGAGAGAGAGAGTGTGTAAAGAGACAGGGATAGGGAAGATAGAGACATGAGAGTAGGCAAGAGAGGCATTGTAGAGGAGAAGAGACATGAGAATAGGGCATAAGACAGGTGGAGAGAGAGAGAGAGAGAGAGAGAGAGAGAGAGAGAGAGAGAGAGAGGGAGAAGGATAGACAAAGGTGGATTTTGAGCTCAAGCTCCCAGGGAGTGTTAGCCACATCTGAGATAAAACATGTAAAAGAAGATTGATAGCATTCCATATCTATCGTATATACTTATCATTTATCTCATAATATGCACGTCATCTGTATTTAATGTGTGCATATGGTTCCCATCTGTACAGCATGCCTATTGATGTCAGATCCATGGGGGTAATTAATTGATCCACCTATCCAAACGAACCTGAGTGCTAAGGCTTACTACTTAAATGTCAAGCATGCATAAGCTTTGGGTAATGTGAAAAAAATGAGTGTCAACTCTTCATCCCCACCAATGTTGTTGTTGAACTTGATGCTCTAACCTCTTCTAATGAATCTATTACAACCATACAAAGCTAGAGCTGTAAAGGCAGGTTGTCACTCCTTAGTAACATTGAGAAGGCTCTGCCCGCGGTGAGATCTATAATAGGGAAGCACAAGGAGTCGTCGTGGTTGAAGATTACACAGCTGTTCGAAAATTGAAATATAATGGTGGCAGTGTTGATTTGGATAAGATCAGCACTGCCGCATTTTGGGAAGGGGTCGAAGGCTTTATAGCCTTGGGACACATCATGCTCATTTATTGGTGTGAATCCAAATGAGGAGGATGCATCATTACATCATGGGCATTGCATGTGAGAGACACACACACAGATTTGTGTTTATGTGAGAGAGTCACACATAGACACATGCACCCACATGCACACATGTACACACGTGCATATAAATAAGCATAGGCATATACAAACACACACACACACACAAAATACACACTCACTCGTTCACATGCTTGCACACAAATACACATGAATCGATGCATACACACAATGCAATTGCACACTTGCATATGCATATACGCATTGAAACAAGAACTTCTTGCCGCATAGCAGTGCGTAGGTCACCAACTTTTTATATTTCAAACACCTCAAAGGACCAAGGTTGGACTCATGAATATTGGCAAATAATAATTTATGTAAACTATGATGTCTTGACGTGGCACTATGGTGTGGCTTTGTGATCTGCATGCATTTCTTCTTTTTTTTTTCTGTGTCCTATGCTGCATGATTTGGCTTTGCATCAAAGGTGTTGGTTTGGATTCATGTCTTGCTATTTTTTCAATGCAATTCCTTTAAATGCATGCCTCATGGTTGTGCTTCCCTATGGTTATTTGCCTGTAATTCACCTCTGCTCGTTGGCTTTGCGCTGTAGCTCTAGCTCACTATTTTGGTTGTTGGATACTCATTCAATTTTGGTCCGTTTGTTTGTTACGTTTCTTCAACATTTACCCGCTCACTCCCCTTCTTTTTTTTTTCAAGAAAAAGATCCTTCTATTAGTTGATAGAAAACCAGCCACAAAGGGATAAATACCACCACAAAGGGCTGCTCACTCCCCTAGCTTTAATCTGGTGATTGTTGGTGATGGAGGGACAGGTATGTGTGGCGTTCGAAGTTTATGGGTGGTTTGATCATTTGGTAAGGCCGTGTTAAGTGTCTCTCATGGTTGAGACAATGGTTTGAATGTGCAAAAAAGGCCACCTTTGTAAAACGCCTCTTGACTGGTGAACTCGAGAAGAGATATGAAGTGAGTTTCTCGACTATTGACCATTGTTTTTCTTTCCCTTAACACAATTGTTAAGGCCTAGCCAACAAGCACTCCGAGGGTTTGCGTGTCGATAGAAGACATGTAGGGAGGCCACCAAACCAACCCAACCCAAATGTGGTGCCACCATCGAACTCAAGAATGAAGTAGATGGGGAGGAGAGAGAGAGAGAGGGGGGTAGGAGGAGGAGGATAACTTGAGAGGGGGATAGGGTAACTAGAATGAAATAAAGAGAATTTAGGGTAACTAGAAATAAATAAACAATCCACCAATCAATCATGAAAAGAAATAACATAAATGAATATAAACACCACATAAACGGAGTAATAAAAAGAAAAGCTCCTCTCTCTTGGGATAGCACCACCCAAAGCGGAGTTATTGTACAAAAAAGCTACTTCACCAAAGTGATAGCATCACACAATGGAGGGGACAACCCACCTCTCCTTTCACAAGCAAGCTTGGAGCCACTCACCACTCACTCATGACACCTACAAGAAAATAGTTAACTCACAAAGCAAGAAAAAAAGCAAACCTCACCAAAGAGAAGGAAACTACACAAGACCATACACATCTCACTTGTAAGACCACATGCATAACCTTATCTTAGCAAGAGAGCTAGAGAGATTTCCCTAAAGAGACATCATAATAGCACCATATGATGGATTCCAACTAGGGAAAGAGGGGATGCCTTGCCTCTCACCCTATGCTTCTTTATATAGGAAAATGAGGTTCATATCCTTGCCACATGGCAAGCATAGAGTGATGCCACATATTACAACCAATAGGGTGTGGGCATACCCATCACCCCTCAAGCCATCCAAAATATGTGCACAAAGTAGTACAAATTGTGTGCACACAAATGAGTGCAATGTGGGCTATCCAAGGGGAAAAACGTCATGGGAAAAAATGCACGTGGATAAATATAAGAAGCTAAATGTGAGGTGAGGGATAAGAGAGAGAGAGATAAGTATAGGGGTTAACAACAACACACCCGCACTCACATGCACACACATATGCACTTGCTTGCATATGTCCACTTGCCTGCGTATGTGCACAAACTCATGGTAATAATGTCAGATGTAACACTTTGACCCTGCATGGATAAGTGATTATACATAATTTTTTGGGATGCTTTAGCTACTATTGGTGTGGAGGTGCATCGTCTTGATTTCTTCACAAACTGTGGTAAAATTTAGTAGTATCGCTGAGACACTACTGGTGGGAAAGAAAAATTCGGAGGCCTTCAAGATGGATACTAGGGTAAGACTTTGTGCTTCTAATCTTTTGTATTCATGTTTACATAGTTTACTGCAATTGTGGTCATTGATAATCTCTGGTTTTGTACCTTATTAGCACTCATGTGGACAGTGCATGTGTGATGTCACTTCTCAATCAACATACAAGAATGTTCCAACATGGCACTGGGATATACTCTCAATTATACAGTAACAATATTTCCATGCTGAGGTTGGAAGTTTTGGTGTTTGAACTCTGGCAATTATTTCACAGGGTTTGTGAGAATATTTCTAGTGTGCTTTGTAGGGTAATAAGGTGGATGTTAAGAAGAGATAGGTGAAAGCCAAGCAAGTGACGTTCCATAGGAAGAATACCCTCCAGTACTATGAAAGTTGGTTAAAAACAACTACAACTTTGAGAAGCCATTCTTGTATCTTGCAAGGAAGCTACTTGGATGAAAATTTGTATATAAGTTTTTTTGGGATAATCATTTAATTAAACTTTCCACTTTAAATTGCATCCATGAAAGTATGTCTTTGTCCCTTATGGATTTTTCTTGTGTTTCACTTAAGCAAAAATTATGGAATTTTCTTGTGTTTCACTTAAGCAAAAATTTATATATTAGTTTTTTTGGATAATTATTTAACTACACTCTACTCTTTAATTTGCATCCATGAAAGTACAGCTTTGTGCCTTATGAATGTCTCTTATGTTTCACTTAAGATTTTTTTTTATACTGGATTTTTTAATGATAATTATTTAACTACACTCCATCCTTTGATTTGCACTCAAGAAAATATGTCTTTGTACCTTATGGATTCCTCTTGTGTTTCACTTAAGAAAAATTATATATATATATTTTTGGATAATTATTTCAGCTACTTTAATCCTCTAATTTACACTTATGAAAGTACGTCTTTGTGTCTTATGGATTTGTCTTGTGTTTCACATAAGAAAAATTATGTAAACTTATTTTTGGATGATTATTTAACTACACTCCATCCTCTAATTTGCACTCTTGAAAGTATGTCTTTGTGTCTTATGGAGGTGCTCTCATACTAGAGCCTGGCTCACCTTGGTAGAGATCGTGGCTCAAGCCTTCCAGGTGCAAGTACACAACTAGATACTTTTACACGAGCAAGTATAAGTACGCAAACAGGTACTAGTACGTGGTTTCCAATAGCCGATACTCAAAAAGGTAAACGTGGGGTCAATTTACAACAAAAAATCTGCTCCACTATAAGTACAACACATACAATGTGGCTTCCAAGCTAGTACTATAGGTACAATAGGATTTTCAACAGGTGTACTTATAGGTACAATAGGATTTCAATCATGGTTCTTCTATGGATGATATGTCATCTTCTCTTGAAGCTACTCAGCCTTGAAAGGTAATGTTATTAGTGTTGTTTTAATCTCATTTCTTTAAGTATGATGTACATGTACTTTCTTCTATACTTCTCATTTTGAAGCTTAAGATCTTGTTTATTTTTATGCTTTAGGAGACAAGTGAATATAGCACAGACGATCAAGAAATGATTTTGATGAATTTTCAAGGTGCAAGGAGTATAGAGGACATATACATGTTAATGAAGTTGACATATGTCATGAGTGATGAGAAAAGCTAAAGTATTCTTTGTTAACAAAATAGTGAAAAAAGTTATAAAGAGATGAGAGAAGACTCTGTAGGTTGATTATTATAAGAAAGATGAGTGATCTCATCACCAAGAATGGAAACAGTGCTTTTCGTTAAGTGTGATGTTTAGACTATAGAAAAGTTCGTTTCTTAAACTATTGATGCATAATTAAGATCTCAAAATAATGTATTGTTTTATCTATTAATTTTTTTTAATCTCAAACTAATGTGATGTTTTAATCTCAAACTAATGTGATGTTTTTATCTCAAACTAATGTGATGTTTTTATCTCAAACTAATGTAATGTTTTTATCTATGCTTGTTTAAAACTTTTTAGTTTTTTAGAAATATTTTTTTGAGTAAGTTATTTAGTTATAAAGTGTATAGAAAATTTTTTAATTTAAAAAATTATGGCGCAAGTATTGATGATGAAATTTATGAAGTTTCATTTTATAAGTGTTCTTAAAAATGCTCCAAATCTCTCTCTCTCTCTCTCTCACACACACACACACACACACACACACACACACACACACATAAAAATGACATGTGTGTCTTTAGATGTTCACATAATAGTGCAATATTGTTTAGTACATATAGCAAAAAATACTTTAAACCTCTCTTAAAGTTGACATGTGTGTCTTTAGATATCTACATAAAAGAACAATATTCTCTAGTATATATAAAAATCATTAGATTAATAACACAGTAAAATAAAAACTTGATTTTTAATATATTTCTCTTTATAAAATCTCATCTTCCTCTTAGAAAATTATTTTTCTATAACCATTATTATAATAGTGATGTTTTACATATTGATTTGTTATATATAAATATTTTACTGTATAAATTACTATACAGTAATTTGTTGATTATTGATTTCTATATAGCAATATTTTACTATATTGAAAGAAAGTGGCAATCTAGATTTAGCCTAGGATTATCCTAATTAGTCTTGATTAGGAAAAGTAAGAAGGATTAACACTAAGAAGCATGGAAAGTAAAGTGTAATGAGTATCAAAAGGTACTAATCTCATAGAGCACATGCCTTTTATAGCCCCAAGGCCCATGTGCCCTAATCCCACATGTAAATGAATCTAAGCCCATGTGCCTAGGCCCATCCCATGTGCATGTGCATCCTAAGAACACTTTGTTACAAACCATCCCCTCCAAACATGATTTTGTCCTCAAAATCAAAAGGATGATCGTGCCCAAAGAAAAGACATATACAAATGGCTATGTACAAAAGCCAAAAATCATATCTATGACTGAATGTCGATGTAGCGAATGATCTATACATGAATCATATGACCCCCCATGGTCAAATGGAAAGGTTAAAGGACTCCCGTCTCGCGATGATGAAGATATCTATGCAACCACCTGGATCGGAAAGAAATTCGAGGCATGCAAAATCCAAGGTAATGGTCCCACGATAATCTGATGCAAGAGTAGAGAAGATAAGGAACCACTGTCGATGACGAATCCAGTCGAGTATCCTCTAGGATCAAAGGGATATGTATGGTATACATCCCGTACTGTCAAAGCTGAAATGGTAATAGCTTTTGGGTCAAAAGGAAAGCTCAACTCCGAAGAGATAGTAGCTCCATGGTCAAAAGGAAAACTCGTAAGCCCATCCTCACGACCACAATGTGAATTTGGCACGAAAGGTATCCACCAAAGAAACTCGAAACTCCTGGCTAGAATGTCAAATGGTCCTAGCACAAAAGTATCATTGTGTAGGCCAAGACTGAAATATGTCATAGATGCATCTAAATGTTGAGCCACATATCCAAAAACTATGTTCCTCAAACGGCAAAGAATGCATCCAAAGAAAAATGTCCTGGCTCCAAAGAATATAGGCTCATGTCGACATTCATAGAAGCCAAATGAACATAGCTCAAGGTCGGTCTCATGTAGAGTCAAATGTGAACTCATGCCACCATCACATGTAGCACCACTCGAAAAGTTGAAGGCACGATCCACCATATCAATGTATGTATGAGCATGATCCAACCCATGCACAATATCTCCATGTGCAAGACACTCTATATGTGTGTGTCCCTCTAAGATAGAAGCTAGATCATCATAAAAATCACCATCACTAAGCACTAACAAAGTGTCCACACAAGAGAGATAAGTAGTATCAACAACTGACTCACTATCAATGGAATATCCAAGGCCACTAAGGTCATCACCAAAGGTATAGACAATCTCCATCAATGGTGTCCCTACATGACCTAAGTCCTAGGATAAATCAATCTCTAATAATACTGGATCTAAGAAAATACCTAGATCAAATGTAAATCTCTTGAGGTCAATTTCATAGGATATGCTAAAAATATGATCAATATGCATTCCTACGATGTCTCACCTCTCTACAAACTCATCACTACTCTCATGCACTATCCTTGACTGCTCAATCACAGCAACTCGATCCACACAAATGCTGCCACAAATGCTATGGAAACTAGGAGTAGTGGTCATATTCGAAATCTCTCCACATGTAACAAATCTAGAGGAGTATCCAGACACATCTAATACTAGAACCTTGAGTCTATGCTCCTCATGGTCTATGATGTGCTCAATGACATATGAAGTGTCATCCCCATGTGTAATTAGGGATGTATGACTAGCCGAATGATCATGACTAGTCAAATGTCCATGAAGATGTGAAGTATCATCATTCCAAAACTCACACACTGCAATGGATGCATCACTAGTCAAGAGCTGATCCCCGTGATAGTCTAATGCATCACTATGATCCGCTGGAAGGTAGGTGCACATAGGCGTATCAACAATCACAATGCTCGGAATGCTCACTCTGCCATCCCTACCATCAAGATCATGCCCACATGATTTGACTCACACACATCACTCTCACTATCACTAACACATACATCATCATCATGTGCATATGTGTTAGTAGCAACATATGCACATGTATCACTATCATCATGTGTGTGTGTGTGCGATACATCAATATCATGTGTATGTGTGCATGATACATCATCATAGGTATGTGGGTGTGATACATCAATGTCATCACATGTGTGTGTATGACCACCACCATGTATACATGTATCAACATTAATATCATCATCAACATGATGATGATCATCATCACTATCCACATCTCATCATCACTAAATGCATGCCATCACATGATACCTATCCTCAGGTATATAGTCATCTCCGCTCACAAGTGTAAGGCACTCAATCAAGTCCCCACCTACATCATCCCATGAAACCAATGCCAAACCATCTATGTAAAGATAACCACATAGATCCTCAACAAAATCACCATCTCTAGAATGTGTGGACCATCTGGCAAAACGGACATCCTCCTCATCAAATAAGTGTCTACATTGGCTAGGCAACAACATCTGAAGCTCAAACATCTATATGTGACATGAATATGAGGTGTCATCACATAGCATGATGTTAGTGAAGAAGGATCTAGAGGTCGAAGCCGCGATGTGCCAAATGTATGTGTGAACTTGGCAAATGATATGTATCTCCACACTTGAAATGGTAAATCATAATGACGGACATAGAGCCAGAGTGATAGGGTATGAGCGGATGCCATACGATCAATGTCTGGGATGGAGTCATAGTGATGTCGACGATGACGATGGTGGGTAGCATGGCGATCGTAGGCAGAATAGATGTAGTAATGGATCCCCATGTTGTCCGCCAATGCTCGAAAGTGTGGGAACACCCCCAAATGTGCTTAAGAATCCCACACCGCGTGTGAAAAAAACACCAATATGCTCAAATGACTTGCCCACACACGAACAAGGGCTAAAATGCACGTGTGAACGCCCAAAATACACTAAACAAGGGCCAAGATATATGTGTGAACACCCAAAATACACTAAACAAGGGCCAAGATATACGTGTGAACGTCCAAAATACACTAAATCCCCTAATGTGTCAAGGGCATGTGAACACCTTCCACAAAATCCCTAAAAATATATAAACACACCCACATCACAATGCATGTGAAATGACCCAATGGTAGGTGACTGCACAACCATGTAAATGGGTAAAGAAAGAAATGTGAAGAGATGTGGGCTATTGGGGTATGGAACCAAAGAAATGGGTTGGACAAAGTGAGAATGGTATGGGAGGTGGAAAAAATGTGAAAAGAAAAATAGAAAACCCTAAGGGCATCTTCAACTTTTATTTTTCCTCCTTCTCACGCATGCGCTTTCTTTTTCTCTTTCTCCCTTCTGCACTCTCGCCTATTCTTTTTCCCTTCCCAATGATACCTAGAACTCTTCAAAGCTTAGTGATGTGTTAGGGCTTGTGTTATAGGGTGTTCACTCAAAAGAAACAAAATGCTAAAGACTTGTAGAAGGCGCTACACTGTTATCACTGCTGCTCTCACTGCAAAATGCCAAAATGGTTATCTGCTGCCCACAAAAGTGTCAAGAGTGTTGCCGCCTATGAGAACACGGTTGTCTACTGCCCTCAACAGTATCTGAGTGTTGTCGCTTACACACTAAGCCAATGAAGGAAAAAAAAAACAAGTAATTGCCGTCTGTGAACGTTGTTGAGAATGAAGGCTATGCTTGCTGTAAATGGCTGTGCCTACTACTGGCAGATTTTACACTGAAGAAATCACGCCTCAAATGAGCGTGAATGCTAGCCAAACACGTCTAAAGCTGTGGTTGTCTGTTGCTCACAAATTTTTTTTATAGCCTCCATGATGCTGCCTATTAATTTCAGCCGACTGCGCTTATTCTAGCTACCATGACGTGCTGTAGGAGCCTCAACGAAAACCTTCGCCAGATGCCTTGTTCAGTTGGTTGTACTGTTGCTTTGCGGGTTATGGTGGCTCTGCTATACTGAGTACATTTGCTTTATGGTGGAAAGCTTCGTTTGGTGGTTGGTGCTGAGTATGTCGACGTATCCGCCTTTTTCCGGCTTTTCTACTCTGCTTCTGTAGCTCTTCTCTTTCTTTTGTACAATCTTATCCTTCATTCTAGCCAAACTAATTGCTTAACGCTCTGTAGTAGATCTTGTGCTTCTCAATCTTTCGCTCATCTTCTCCCAAAGATCAGTGAAGTTCTATGCTCGATCAGTCCCACATTTCAGCTGCTTCCAAGTCATAGTGGGCAAACATGGAGACTTCCAATGCCAATTTAAAGTCTAGGCCTGCCAAATTTCAAGTCTAACACCACGCCAATATGTTCTTGAGAAGTTTCACTTTAAGTCTGCAAGTTCATGTCTCAAGTTGTTTGTGTGATATGATATTAAAGTGTTGTTCTTTTAGTAGGCAGCATTAACGCATAGAATCTCACATAAACTCTCGTTACACCATGAGGCATAATTGTGGAATTCAATGTTGATTATATTGTCATGTATACCACTAATCATTCTTGCAAGAAGAGAACTTCCCACTCAAAAGCATTGTAAAGCCTTGCTCTCTCAAATGGGTTTCCATGGTGGCGAAGTGCATCTTAAAAAAGATCATGTTCTTTCTAGAGGTACAGGTGATGTTCTACAAGATGTTTCAATGGGAGGAGCAAAAGCAAGAAGATTTTTGAGCAACCATGACACCAAACAAGTCAATTCAATGTGGAACTGCTGGAAACATCTATGTGTCATTACCACAAATGTCAAAAGTAGACTAGATGTAGCCAACAAACGTATGGAAGTTTGGAAAAAACTCGACAATTTTTTCAAAGTCCTAAGACAACAAGTTGGTTCAAATACTTATGCAGATGATTTCAAAAAAGCAATAAAGCTTTTAATAAAAGCTATCATAGATGCCTGGGGAGAAAAAGACATAACTTATTACTTGGTGAGTGTTCAGACTTATCAAAACAGTTAAAATTAAAGTGTAATTTCTTAAATTTACTAACAAAGAACTGTCTTTGTAGCATATTCTTTACTTGCATGGACCATATTTTGCTACAGAAGGATCCCTTGCAACATGGAACACACAAGGAATGGAAAAGTCTCACTATCAAGTGAGAACTTCCTTTTTCAGATGTACCAGAAGAGGAGGTGGTCAAAGAAGAAGCAATGCACTTAAAGAATTATTCAATTGGTTCTACAGGAGGCAATTACAAAGGATGAGATCAAAGAACCAGCAATCTGAAACTACACAAACACCTCAAGATAGAGACTAATGATTTACTAACACATTTGTATCTCTTACAAAATATTTGCTGAATTATAATCAGTCCTTGCAAAATATTGTGTGTACATTAGTTTTTGATTCTCTTGGGACTATTGGGCATGTCACCTCTGTATCTCAAAAATTTCCTCCTTCTATAACCTCCAAGAAGATTGATATCTAACTCCTCAGTTGCAGCTGCATAGCTAGAGTAGCAAAGAAAGTATCCTGCTCTTGAGGCATTGAAACCTGCAGCATATCCAAAGATTCTAAGAGTAGCAGCTCTCTCTAGAAGCAAGACCTTGTTAGCATTTATTTGAAGGGGAGTGTATCCCATGAACCTTGACAACACCTTCAAGGCAAATATTGGCAACTCAGCATCTTCAGAGAAGTTCATGTGGAATGCACAGAACACAGTCTTATCAAATGTAGATAAGTAGTGCATGAGAGCAGATGAAGGCCTTCTTGACCTAGTCTCTGTAGCTTTCACTCTGCTGCCTTTAGCTCTTCCTAGAAAATCATCCTTATCAAGCAATTCAATCTGCAAAACAAAAACCTCACTTTAAAAAAATTACAATCACAATAACATTTTGCAAAAGATTAAAAGGAAACTACCTTCTGCAACTCATCCTCACTTACTACTTTGTCTGTCATCAAGTTGCATGAGCCAACCCTTTCCACTTTATCAGAATCTACCTGAAGCTTGAAATCTCTGCCAAAAGACTCTACACCTAACTCAATAAGCCTGTTCTCAAAATCCTCATCTCTAAGGGAAGGTTTCTCCTCATCCACTCTTTTAAGGCACAAGGCAAGTGCATCAGGAGCAGGGATAAATGAGTGGTCAGATGTTTGCAAATCAAGTGCCAAAAACTCTTCCTTTGACTCTACTTCTGTATCAATAAAGTCTTTGGTCACCTCACAAGCTTCTGAAATTGCTGCAATATAGTAGTCTTCCCTGATATTGAAGAGACATTGAAGATAGGACAAAGGAATAAAATCTTTCTCATTGATATAGAAGAAAGGAAGGCTTGGAACAGTAACAGAGGATTCAGATATGCTTGCTTCCTCTGAGGGCTCTTCAGTAACAGTGAAAGTCCTAAATTCAGCAACATCAAGATTTGCACTTTCTTTCTCCTCAGCTTGAACATCAATTTCTTCCTCTTCTAAAATCTCACTTTTCTCTAGCTTTGAGACTGTGGTGACATTTAAGTTTTCTTCCTCCTTCTCTGCATCAATATCTGATTCTTGCTCTTTATCTTTTATTTTTGCTCTCAAAAATAGAAATAAAAGAAAGGAGACATCTTTGGGGACAAGGTTACAAAGCTTCTTATGAATTGGACAAAAAATGGATGAAGGGCATGTGAAAGAGATTCTATTTGAAAATCTACTGAACCTCTTTGTAACTTTGGCTTTCTCCACTGACAGCTGAGTAAAATCTGTAAGGTGACAAAAATTATTGTCTCCGATATGGAAACAATGACCTTCAATTGACATTTCAAATTGTTTGTACTCCTCTTCAAGAATGTCCTTAAGCTTCATCAAAACATCTGAAAGAACAAACCTTGGATTGAATATCTCCACTGCATCTGCGTATACCTTCATGTCATGACCATCTTGCAAAATAGCATTCAAGAGTCTTTCACTTGGGCTTTCTTCAACAAGTTCATGTCTTCCCTCAACACTTTTACTCATTGTGATATTTGAGAAAAACGCTGGAACAATTCTGAAGAAGGCTTGGAAGTCACTATATGGCAGAGCCCGAACTAAGCGAAAATAAGTGGTCCAAAATATTTGGAATGCTTCTATCGCTTGGCGCGGGCTTTGGCAATTTGAAGGTCCAAAAAAGAGAGAGAGAGTTTTTACAAAATAGAGCTTGCAAAATAGAGGCCGACTAAGCGAAAATAAGTGGTCCAAAAGTAAAGGAATGTTTCTATCATCTGGTGCGGGCTTTGGCAAAAAAAAACGAGAGAGAATTTTTGAGATTATACGACGGAGCACGTGGAGCATGGCAAAAATACCTTAAATAGTGACCGTTCGTGCCACGTGGCAAAAATGATTGCATGACACGTGTATCCAACGGTCCTATGTACAACGGATTCGAGGTATAAAAATTTAATTTTCTTGAAAACATTTCTATATTTCACCGACACGGTATCAAGCGAAATTGCTCCTCCGAAATTCTCGGAATCTCCTTTTACCCTTCTCACCCATATCAAGCGATAACGCTCATCTGAACATCTCGGACCTTCTTCATCGCTTGGTTCCAGATCCTCCCCTATCACTTGGAAATTCCCCGAATGAAGCGATTGAGCTATTCTGATGCTTTTGGAAGCTTTTCATCGCTTAGTTCCATCTCCTATAGTCTCAGCCCGAATCAAGCGATTGAGCTATTCAAATGCTTTTGGAAGCTTCTGATCGCTTAGTTCCGTCTCCTGTAGTCTCAGCCTGAATCAAGCGATAGAGCAAATCCAAACAATTCGGATCCGCCCCATCGCTTAGTTCGGGCCTTTGTTAGTTTTTTTTTCTCAATTCACAAATCATCTCGATCGGGTCTATTCTTTTTCTTTAACTTCAATGGTGAGGACAAAACAGACTGCAAGGAAAGTCTACACCCCTTTGGAGACTGAAAAAGCTCAAGACAAACCAGGATCTTCCAAAATGCCAGTTGTCGATGAAAAACAAGAAAAGCCTCCTCTAAAGTCTCGTGCTAGGGCAACAGCAAGAAAGAGATTAAACTATCAGGTGAAGTCACTAAGAGAGATCAGAGCTGCACAAAAATCTACTAATCTTCTCATCCCTCGACTGCCAATCATGCGGGTTGTCAGGGACATATCAGAAAGGTTAGTTGGCAGAATGAGAAACACAAATCTTGATAAAGTCCGATGGGAGTCACAGGCCCTTATGTGTCTTCAAGAGGCTGCTGAGGATTTTTTGATCGACTTTATGAATGATGGATACATTGCTGCTGCATTTGCTCATAGGATCACTCTCATGAGCAAAGATTTTGTGCTTGTGTCCAGACTTAGATACAAGTTTGACAAAGCTTTGGAACCCATTCCAAGTCAAGATATGAGGGCTTTTGAAATTTTAAATATTCCTCCAGCAAGACAACCCAAACAATTAGTTGTTATTGAAGATGTTTCGCATACTTATAGTACAAGGAAAGCTCAAGATATTAAAGAAGAAGTGGAGAAAGAGAGAGAGCAGGAGAAGATTACAGAGGATGCCATTCTTTCTCAGCAAGCTGAAATTCTTCATGCATCCAATTCAGAACTTTATCAGAATGTAACAGGTCAAATGATAGTAGATGTCTCCATGCATGGAGAGGATGAGGTTTATTGTGACATTGCCCCGGAAGACACAAGTATGCTTGTGAATCACAATATTGAGATATCTGGCACAGTCCTCTTCATCTGTCTGAGGTTTGTGTGGATTTCCTTTTGCTTTCTTGATGAATTTCTCAGATTCCATATTTTATTGATATGTTTTGTTTATGTCTCCAGTCTTATGAGGGATCTTCCTGGCTCAATGGCTATACAAGTGACCATTCTTGATCCCCTTGTTACATAGTGCCTTTTCAATAGGCAAGGGGATCTTGCAAGTTTTCTAAAGCACTTTGATATGCTGGCATGCAATTACATTGTATACTCTTATGTTGAAGTGTAAGACTCACACTCAATTACATTGTATACCCTTTTGTCCATCATTACAATATTCACAACTAATTGCAGTATTCATCTTATCACAAAGGCCATTGGAGTCTTATTATCTTCAATCTATTGGATAGAGATGTAATCTTTATGAATTATTTAGCATCCATTCATGGGAGAAGTAAAATGTAAGAATCAACTTTACCATGGTTTATGTTCTAGAGCAATATTTTGTAAGTTTTCAATTGTTTGGTTGACCCTCAATATTTTATGCTTGTAGTGCTGCCAAACTTATCTTGAGTTTTCTAGGTTCCACCTATGAAGACTACAAACTTGAAGATTTTAAGTACTACAATCAGGGAGTTCCTTTGCAAAAAGACTCAACATCTTGTGGATGGATGGTGCTTGCTAATGCTTGGAGATATCTTGAGTCAAGATTTAGAATGACAACACTTACTGTAAGTTCATGTCATGATAGCATTGATTGATTGGGTCAATACATTTAGTGACTTTCTCATATTAAGAAATTTTATCATTTTCTTTTGCCTCAGTTGCATGAATATCCAGATTCTTGGGTAAGTTGGGTAAGGGAGAAGGCAGTGTCTATGGTTTTGGAAAGATCTATCAATCCAGTTGATCCTGATTCCCCCTTTCCACCTGAGAAAGGAGCCAAGGGTACAACTTCAAAGAAAAGAAAAAAGGAGGAGAAGAAAAGCCATGTCAAGGATGGCTCATCCAAAAAGAAAAAGACCTCTACCAAAGAGAAGAAGGAAAGAAAGAAGAGCCCTATTAAGAGCAGATCTTCCAAGGGGAAAAAGAGCACTACTAAAGAGAAGACACATTCTAAAGGGAAGAGCCCTCAGGCTACAGAGAAGAGCCCTAGTCCTCCTGCTAAAGAGAAGAGCCCTAGCCCTCCTGCTAAAGAGAAGACCCCTATCCCTCCTGCTAAAGAGAAGACCCCTAGCCCTCTTGCTAAAGAGAAGAGCCCTAGCCCTCCTGCTAAAGAGAAGACTCCTATTAAAGACAGGGGTCTTCTCTTTGATTGGGGTTTTCTCTTTGCCACCCCCTCTAAACCTGCACATCCTCTGGTATGTGCCAAATCATCATCAAGATCTACATATATCTGGATGTCGTCCTCATCTTCAACATTATTAGGAAAATCATCCTCTTCCTCTTCAGCTATTTCCATGTTATCACTATCAAGCCTCTCATCCTGAGTTCCCTGTGAATCAAAGGGATCATTATCATGCCTTCTTTTAAACATCTTGATTCTTTTGCCTGCTACAAGATTCTTTATCTCTGTTCCATCAAGCTCACACAGGGTATACGTGGCATTCCCATGCACATGCTTGACAATGTAAGGGCCAAACCATCTTTTTGCAAATTTTCTTTGAACAGTGAATTGGTTGTCAAGGCTATTATCATACATTAGGACCCAATCACCTTCTTCAATAGGTTTTGGCCAGAGTCTGTGTCTTCTATCAAATCTTTCTTTATTTTTCAACCTTGCATCTTTCAAGCGGCTTTAGCAAGCTCTACATCTTCAGGCCTCCTCTCCAACTGCCTTATTCGCAATGCAAGGAGGTCTTCCCTGCTCAATCCTTCCATCCAGGGCAATACATTCCAAGTTGGAACTACTTCTTCAACTGGCATCACTGGCTTCTGACCATACATTAATTCTGCAGGCATGTATCCTGTCACACTGAGCTATGAGTTGTACGGTCAGCCCACAAAGCATATGGTAGCAGCTTTGGCCACTCTCGCATTCTTTCTCTGCATGCCTTAGCCAAAGCTTTAATGATTGGAGGATGTCCTCGCTCACCTTTACCGTTGCCCTCAGGATTGTAAGCACATGTTAGGGACAGTTTGATGCCAATTCTAGAGAAGAATTCCCTTGCTTCTTCAACATCTAGCTCACCCCTATCAGCTGTTATTTTCCCAACACAACCATACCGGCAAATCACATCTTCCAAGAGAAATTTGCATACTGTTTCCGTACTCTTTGTTTGAAGAGCACGCCCCTCTACCCGATTTGTCAAATCTTCTCTTGCAAGTGCTATGTACCGCATCTGCCAAATTCCCAAAGGTATTGTAACTAGATCCACTACCCATTTGTAGTGCATGGCAGGTGGGTAGGTTGGTTGCAAGCCATCACGATGTCGCACATTTGAGTACATTTGACATACCATGCATGTTTCCACATATTGGGAAATATCCTTGTACATTCCTTTCCACCAATATTTTTCCTTTATTTTGGTAAAGGTGGCCCACACACTTCGATGTCCAGCCTAGAGACTCTCATGGAATTCTTTCACAAGCTTCCCTTGAGTCTCTTTATCACATATGACTCTCTGTGGCATAGCATTCCTCTGCTTAGGATGCTTCCAGAGGTACCCATCCTTTAGAAAATAACCATATGCTTTTCTGCGGATCCTCTTAAATTCTGAGTCAGACCAATTTTCCTGTCTTGTCAGAGTACTCAAGTATTGACCAATAAGCAACCAATCTCCTTCATACATTTCCTCAGTAAAAGACTCAAGTGCATTTGATAGGCAAATATGGTCCCCCTTTGCATATGTAGTAGTGTAGAATTTTGTACCCACATCGTCAATGTCACTAATCATCTCTTTTTCATCTTCATACCTGGCTCTTGATAGCATATCTGCAACTAGATTATCTTTTCCTGCAATATGCTCAAACTCAGGATTTAGTGACTTGATATAGGCAATCCACCTAAGCATAGCAATATCTGGAGTGGTACAACTTGCTATCATCCCAAGAAGTGGCAAGCAATCAGTTTCCACAAGTACAGATGCCCCAATAAGATATTCTTTTTCACATTTTAGAGTAGTGACTATTCCCCATAACTCTCTCTTGATCTGTGGATATTTTCATTGTCAAATGCTTAATACCTTTGCTCCAAATCTGATTACATACCTGTGATCATCCTCATCATCTTGCCCTACTGCCCATCCTATCCCAATAGGACTAGTGTCAACTGTAACAATCACAGGCCTGCCACACTCATAACCTGCCTTCCTTAGAGTAGGTGATGATTGAAGCAGATATTTCAGCTTCCGCATAGCTTTAGTATGTGCTACATTCCACAAAAATTTTTGATTTTTCCTCAAGAGTTGATAAAGAGGATCTGCTACATGCGCATAATGTGGGATCCAAATAACATAAAGAACACATGCACCAAGAAATCTCCTCAGCTCTGTAACATTAATGCATATCTCTTTCATTCTTTGTATTGCATCTATCTTGGCTGGACAAGGTCGGCGTCTGCTAGTACTACAAAGATATCCCACTATTAGCACTTCACCAACCCCAAACACTGATTTTAGTCCAGATAAAGTAAGATTCACCTCTTCAAGCCTGGATAGAATCATATCACAATCCTTTATATGATTTGCCACAAACTTACGGCACCCCTTTGAATCCAAGTCCCCATCTTTGTCTTTCTCATCACAGCCTTTTATTGGCACATCATCCAGAAATGGCATAGTTATTTGTGGTATGAAGTCTCGTAAGACTTTATTCATTCCATTCATCATATGTGCCACTGAGTTGGTGGCACCCTGTGGTAAGGTACACATCCTTACTAATCCCAAAGGAGTTCTCATTGTGGTCAAGTCCCTGCTTTATATATCCAGCTGGAACTGATCATATCCCGAATACAGATCACCCATAGAGTATATAGCTTTCCCTGCAAATGCTTCTGCAAACTCATCCACAATCGGACCTGCTCCCACATTCCTGATTGTGACTTTGTTTACAGGTTGCATGTCTTGAATAAAGCGTAATGTCCCATTTTTCTTTGGCACAGTAAACCATCTGTTGGAATATGGAGCACATGATGGCTCCAAAATTCCCATCTTGATCTTTTCTTTTAGTAATTCCATCAACTTTGGCAAGAGAGCCTTTGGCACTGGAATTGGCCGCAGGTTCCAGGGCACATGTGGAACAGTAAAGATCACCATTGGTGCTGTTACACTTGGATCAACACAGCCTATCTCATGCGGCTGAAAAGCAAAGGCTTTCCCATGTTTTATAAGCATCTCCTCAAAGCATTTCCTTTCAACTGGCAACAACAGAAAATCCTTCTCACCAATCTTCAGCTCTTTTAGAGTTTCTTGAGTAAACTTATGCCCAATTTTCTTCGGATCTCTAAGATTTGGTTGCATAGAAGCTTCATCTATCTTCTCCTTGCTTCCTGGTGGCAAAGGCAAGGCAACTGGTTTCACCTTCTTTGCAACTGTTTTGTACTTTGTATCAACATGAGCATCCATCTCGCAATTCATGTTTTTACATTCCACCACCTCAAATTCCCGGATTATATCATACATCTCCACAGATGACACCTCTATCATCTCATTTCCACCCTGTAAGCATGCTCTTCCCATATCAAAAAGCACATCCATAGTATCTACAAATGACACCTCATCAAGCACCCCTGAAATAAACTCATTCTTCTCCAAAAGACCACACTGCTCAAGACTTTTTTGTTCATTTTGTACATGTCTACGCATGCCACGCTTCAAATCCTTGCTTTTTACAAAGACCAGTGACCCATAGCTAGAGAATCCCTGAAAGTTTGCTGAAAAGTTATTTACATTGATTGAGTCCTGCGAGAGCTCATTTTCCTTTGTACCATTGGAATCCCGCTTTACAATGGCACCTGGCCAAAATCCCTCATCTCCCTGTAATTCATGAATTCTCTATTTATCTTTGGGAGTGACTGTGCTCGAAGAGACTCACGATTCCTTTCATGGTTAATGCAAACTGTCAAGAACTGAACAGCTTTCTTGCCATCTTTACTCCTTATTCTTGCATATGCCGAGCCATCATCCAAAACCTTTGTTTCCATCCTCACAGCTGTAATGTAGGGTTGCCCAAGGATGAGGGGATACGAGGACATCTCCTGAACAAAGAAGTTCTGATCATCTTTCACATCCCCTATAGTTACCCTTACATTTGGACATGCTGCATAGAGCTCTCCAGATGAGTTATTAGCTGCTTTAATCATCCACCCATGATCTACATCCATTGGCCACTTACATTTGTTGTAGAGATTTTTAGCCATAAGATTTATTTCAGACCCATGATCAATTAGAGCGACATATGGCTCTTCCAAACGGTTTAGGTTGCTCTTGCCCAATGGCTCCTGGAGTAATGACTCTTTGTAAGAACTTCTTTTTCATCATCCTCTTCCACAAAGCGCACTTGTCGTGCCCCATCAGCAGAGTGATTACATTCCACCACATTTTCTCTCTCTTCCTTTTGTTGTACCTGTACTCCATGAGTCTTGGAAGTGCTTGCCTCCCCTTGTGATGGAATAGATTCAATTATGGATTGCCTTTTCCTTCGTATAATATCAATTATCTCATCATGGAATTCTTTCTTTGCAATCCCCAAGACTTCCCCTAGTGTAAATTCCACCCTGCTGTTTAGAATCCTCTCTTCAAGCACCTTTTTGAGATCTGTTGCGGCTTCAATATCAGATTGAAGCTTGTAGAGTGGACTTTTCCCTTTACCCTTCTCCTTCTCATGCTTCATTTTTGCTGGCACTTCTTCCATTGATACTTCCTGTGGAGGTCTGCTATGCGGTGGAAGCATATGTGATGGCCCAGGATCCTTCTTCTCACTACCACGAGTAACCCTTTTTGATGGCCCTCCTTCCTCATTTTCCCTTTTACGCTTCTCCTCTACCTGTGCCTCATTATTTTGGCATTTAGCAATGTAGGCATGAACAAATAAAGAATCCACAGGCTCCTCCCAGCCAGTCTCAAGACGTATACAGTCACCTGCCTCATGCAAAGCTTGCTTAGACACCTTCCTTGATGCAATTAATTCCATTGTTGATGGCCAAAAATCTTCATTCTCATAATCTTCATCATTCTCAGATCCCTGCCTTGATTGACCAGCCTTTAATCCATAGGTTGTTGCCTCAACCATAGAGATGGCATGACTAGCAGCCATATCCTCAACCAGCTTTTTCATCCCTCCTTTCCCAAAGTTTGTACTTAATGGAAGACCAGTCTCTGTAAGGTGGATTTTCCCATCTTTGAAAAACACAAGTTGATTTTTAAGGGCTTCTTTATAGCTAACACAATCTTTCTTTGCATGTTCTGGGTCATCACACCATATGCATCTGTATGTAAACCCTTCTTTGCTTTGAGGCCTTTGCATAGAAGCCTGCCCTAATGGTAGCCCCTTTTCTTCAATCCTGGACATCTTCAATTTTAGGTCCCGCATGCCCTTAATAAGTTCTTCCATCGGCCCTTCTACCTTTGGGATTGCAGCAGCTGGTTTTGGTAGATTCTCAGGGAGAACAGCAGTTATAGGAGTTGCCGAGCTCATCACCATTTTATCCCTCCTTCGCTGCCGCTTTGCTAGCATGGTGACCGCATCCTCAACATCATTCCAATCACCCTTTAGTCCCTGCTCTGTATCCTTATCCTCAAGGAGGATTTCCTGTTTCTCTTGGAGATCTTTCCCAACTGCTTGTAAGAAGAGCTCTGTTTTTTCTCTGTCCAAAGTTGTGCGCTCTATCCTTGACAGATGGGCATAGCGCTTCTCAAACTCTCTTAGCAATTCTGTGGCAGAAATTCCCATTTTGGGTTTTGTGACCCATTCCAAGAAAGTTCGTTTGGTCACTCGCTCGGAATCCTCCATGAAATATTCGTCCTTTAAAGCAAGCTTGAACTCCTCCCAATTTCTGCCACCATGTGCTGTCTGCAATCCTCTTATGCACTCTCTTATTTCAGGAGGATATGTTTCAAAGCTTCGAACCATATCCTCCTCAGTCACCCTATTTAGCTCCATTTCCTTTATGTAATTGCGCAGGTACTTTGTGATATCCTTTCCATCAAATTGATCCACCTTTTTTCACAATTGATTGCAGTGCTTTGGTCGTGGAAATTTGTCCCCTCTCAGCAGCTTGCTGCTGTTGCATGTACGTAGTAAACATCTGAAACATCTGCATAACTCCGGGGTCAAAATGAACCCCCTGACCCTCAGAATTCTCAGCCATAGCTTCCCTGTATATTTCACCACACTCTCACCCCAGCAGTTTAACGTCGGGTTCACCAAAGAGCTGTCGTGACGTGGACGATGTCGCTGGGTAAGTACGAGACTTCTAGCTGTGAGAGTTGCTTTTAATTTTCACAAGGAAACTCAAACAGATAACTCTTCAAGGATCACAAGACATCTCCATTTTTGATATCATAAAAATGTACAAATTCACCTCAATACATCCATGAATTTAGCCTGATGATTGCACATAAAATGTGTATCAAGTGACTATCCCTTTCCAATCATAGATTTACTGGTTCCTCTTTCCAATTCCTCAAACCAATCACATGTAGGCATAACATAACCTTCACATATTTCCCACATACATGTGACCATTTACATTCCATACATCCAGTGTCATCAATTCCATCATTTCATGATGTTCTTTATCACCTGAAAACCTGCTTTTAAATTCTAACATCTCACAAACAAAAGATGGCATACGGCATAACTATAACATGCTCATGAGATTTAGAAAACTCCATGGCTTGAATTCCAAAATCCGATCGAGTAGAAAGTAAAACCAACTTTCAAGAGCCTTATTGTGTTTTTGATACTTTTAATCCACAATTCCACAAGTCCCAAAAAAATTCTCATTCTCTAAACCTTTAAAGGTTTATAAACAACACGATTTTCTAAATCGTGGGTTTTAGTGAACCAAAATAATAATAAAAAAAACATCGCTTATCTGAGAGTGAGAAAAAACGCGAGTATTTCTTGATTTTTGGCTTATTCCCATATGGCGCTTCGCTGCAGACTACGAAAGGCAGAATACATGTATATAATGAAAATCCTATCACTGGATAACACTCATTTTTCTCTTCAATTCTAACTCCTACATGCCATGAACAGTAGTCGCCTCCTTGATTTTTTTCTCTCTGGTTAGTTGGCGCACTGGTTCTCTTTTTTCTGCAGACCGATTTCTGATATGCCCCCCCTTTTCACTTCTCTGGTTTTTCCTTACTTTCCCGCAAGGAGTTCGGCGCCCCCCCACTTTTGCAGCTATCTTCACGTATTTCCCCATTCGAAATTACTCATGCGCCACCTTTTTTATAGTTAAATATTTCTTCTTTTGCTGCCACGCAAGCTGCCCTCATAAGCTTCATATTCCTTCTATACCCATAATGTATCCACTTCTTTTATGCAAATATATTGACCAAGGCAACTAAGGCCTTCACATGCTTAACTTGCGGAACCTTCAACATCATGTATGTGCTTCAAGACACTACATCACCCATTGTTTTGCAACCTTGGGAGCTTCTTCATGATGAACATGGGCTTCATCTATAGTACCTTCCTTGAAAATTATGCATGAGTTCCATGTCACATTGATTTGGAAATGATGATGAAAAAGATCTTCATCCACATTGAGGGAAGTCCATATCATGCACATGGGTAGTCATTTATATCATTCACATAGCCCTTTTACGAGCCACCCATACCATCATCATAGCCACACAGGCCAAGTATGTAACTGAGTGTTTTCTACTGCAAGGTCTACCATAAGCATAAGGCTCCATAATTCACACCACACTCATATACAAAGCTTCAAGACCTGACTCAGCCTCAGCTCGTCTTATTGAACCTCATTTACAATATGAACATATGTACATGGGCATCATATAATGACTCGTCATAGCACTTAATCCCATGCATCTCGATTTGCATTTGATAGTCTCATATGCATGGTTTCACACCATAGACGTGCCATGGCACGACAGCGTCTACTCTATGTTGGAAACAACTAGCTGCGTCTATAGATGCGTTGTTATACGCGAAGATAGACGCTGTGTTTTTTCTATCTTTTTTTTCCTCTCCTCTCTTTTCCTGCCTTTTTTTCTCCTCTCTTTTCCTCTCCTTTCTCCTCTCTTTTCCTCTCCTTTCATGGAAATAAGTGATTGCATATATGAATGAAGAAAGGGATTGCATGAATGATGGAAAGGGATTGCATAATTGAAGAAGGGGATTGCATGAATGATGGAAAGGGAAAGCATGATTGAAAAAATGGATTG
This sequence comes from Cibotium barometz, assembly GCF_041138505.1. Lineage (NCBI taxonomy): Eukaryota > Viridiplantae > Streptophyta > Polypodiopsida > Cyatheales > Cibotiaceae > Cibotium > Cibotium barometz. The sequence continues at coordinate 19,243,412 of NC_141055.1, forward strand.
CACTCTATATTTTCCTCTCTTTTTCCTTCTCTCTTTTATCCTCTCTTTCCTTCTCTTTTTCTCTCTTATCTCCTCTCTTTTTCTCTCTTTTTTTCTCCTCTTTTCCTCTATTCTCCTCTCTTTTTCTCTCTTTTATCCCCTCTTTTTCTCCTCTCTTTTCCTCTCCTTTCTCCTCTCTTTTATCCCCGCTATGCATGCCTTTTCTACTCTCTTTCCTTCTCTCTTTTTCTCTCTTTTTCTCTTCTTTTTCTCTTCTCAGTTCATCTTCTCAGTTCATCAGTAATCTTCTTTTTTTCTTTTTTCCAGTTCATCATGTGGCCAGGAAGCTCTTCAAGCTCACCTGATCTTCAGGAGACCATCTTTCGAAACTTATATAACCTTTTGGGGCACCCTCCCAGTCCTGGGGAGTTATACGGCTACATGACGGGTACTCTAAACACCCCCCAGGAGTCGGCACTACAGACTCCAAAACACCCCAACCCCACACCTTTTGAGATTACCCTAGTGGAGTCAACATAGCCCAGCCGGCTACATAGCCGAGGTCCTTCCCCCATGCCATCCTATGCCCCTTCCCCCATGCCGTCAGGAGGCCCTTTTGCCTCGCAGAGCTGTCAGCGTACTCCCGTGCAGTCAAGACTTGGTTCCCTAGCTACAGGTGGCCAACGTACTAGCTCGACACGACATAGTAGCAGGCGTAGTAGCAGGGAGAGCAGTGGGGGATGCATGGCACAGTGCTTTGGGAGGGGTGGTGGTGGGGACGAGAACGATTCAGATGATTTAGATGTGCCTCCGGGTGATGGTACGATCTACTATGACATCACTCAGACAGGAGGCATCTTGATGGATGCACGGCAGAAGGACATCATGGCCTTCATGCGCTCTGTAATTGATAACAATTATAGAGATTGCTTTATTCACTACAAAGATCAACCACAGTTCACAGATAAATGGGCCAAGTCAAAGATTGTTTCGATACTTAGCAATAAAAGATCTTCGCTTAAGAGGCATGCACTAGTGGAGCTTGCCAGGCTCCAGGGTGGTCAACCACCAAGGGGCCCGCCCCACACCGCTCACCAGCGTGAGTGGAAGAAAGCAATGAAGTCAGCGAAGGAGGAGCCCAGTCTAAAGCACGTGGAGGCACGAAGGATCCAAATGGAGTAATATGGAAGCGTGCATTTTGGAGCAGGGGGTGTCGAATCATGGGAGGCCCAGTTTGTAAGTATCGATCTCAAATTATATTGTTTATGTAGTTTATTAGGAGGTTGTTTCTTTGTACTAACCCCGCAAATTGTGTCATCTTGTAGCTTGATATCATGGGCAGGTACCCTACTCCTGTCGAGACAGCCTACCATCGCCACCATCGTAGAGGAGATACATGGAGGCACTTCTATAATGACGGGTTGATTACTGAGGAGCAGTATATCCGGGCTACTAGAGAGTCCCCCGAGGTATTTGAAAGTAATTAAATAATGTCAATATTATAAATAAAGATTTAATTTTTCATACATTGATATATGTTGTCCCTTGTTTACAAGACCCTGTACAAGAAGATGAGGAAGAAGACGAGGAAGAAGGAGGCGGAGAAGGGAGCACAGAAGGGAGCGAGGAGTAGTGCTAGCTACTCTTTTTTGTACTTAGCCACTGGCTTGGCTTCGTGCCTCTTGTATATACACTCCTCTTATTTTTGGTATATACACTCCTCTTATTTTTGGTACTTGAAGCCACAGGACGTGGCTTAGCTTCGTGCTATATGTACATACAAGCACTTTTTGAGCTATCAATTAATGCCTAGTAACTAAACGTTTTGGAGTTGTAATGTTTTATTTGGAATTGTAATTAATGTCGGCTATAGACGTGCTTGCAAGAGTGCTAATTAAAATGCGGTTGGCTGTAAGAATTGAATTACACAATGTGGAAATGGGATTCCTGTAACTACATAGCATACACAACATATACAGCATTCTGTTCAAGCACACAAAATTTAAAAAATATTCTGTAGCACGTCTATAAATGCATCTATATACGCGTCTGTCTGTTCAAGAAGCATCTATTTGTGCGTCTAAAAATGCCTTTATAATTGCGTCTATAAACGTGTCTATGCATGCGTCTGTATGTTGTTAAAATTTCTCCCCGAGCATCTATTTGCGCGTCGATAGGCGCGTCTGTTTGCTATCTTTTAAACGCGCCTTTAGACGCGGGTCTGTAGACGTGCAAATAGACTTGCCCGTAAGTTTTTTTTAGTTGAGTAAATGCGTTTGTGTGCGTGTCTGTAGGTGCTTTGTCTTGTTGTGTACACAGTTTGCACCACTCGTTGAAAACTGTGAAATTTCTGCAAAACTACTTCAGCAACCAAACTTCTTGTAAATCTGCTCCAAGAACTCCAAGATTTTGGAAAATAGGACAGAGATAGAGGATTAATGGATTAATAATTGAAACTATAGGCTCTCCAAGGGGTGCGTCAATAAAGCGAGCCCAGAGCAGCGAGCCGAGAGTAAAAAATCACACAGAATACAAAAATAAGAGCAAAAATCACACAGAATACAAAAATAGATTATCCCCTTCAAGCGAGCAGATTTGTGCTTGTGCTGCTCTCTAAAACATTGACATAACACTGAACTTAATTATTAAATGACTGAAAACATTGACATAACACTGAACTTAATTAAATCAATCAATATAAGTGTGTTATTTATATAGCGCACAGAGTACAAAAAGTTTAATTGATATTCTCAAAATATTCTCAAAACATTATAAGTATATCCTATAATTGTTGTGGGTGGCTCCTCTGAGATCTTGTGAGCATCTCTTTCAAAATATAATTAGGAATCTTTGGCTGATGGATATGCATATTATTGTTCACATCCTGTCCAAGAATCATCAGGAAAACAAAGTAGATATGTTTGCAGGCAAGATATGGTTTTCTTTTGACCAACCTATCATTGAATTCTGCACACGAACATATTGGGTGGTTCTGAATGGTTACTTCAATGGGTAGGGCTTCTTTGTTCTGGATTTCCCTCACTTTAAATATTTCCTTCTGCCCTTCCATTTGAACATGTCCTCCCATAATTTCTACATTCATATCTAACGCAGCACTGATCTGTGCATATGCAGCTTTAGATATACCTTTTCGATAGGGGTATTTTTGCTTATCTTCCTCAAGAATTTTTTGCTTGTTTTGTTCACTCTCTTGAAGCAAACTATTTGGAATCTGTACACCAATCTCAAATCCAGCTTTTACTAAATCATGAGCTTCCCTGACTTTCAAGTGTGTACCTGTTGCTACTGGCCAAACATTAGGAACACTTGCAGGTGGATGTAAGATTGTCTTTGTAGGCTTCCAAGTGTGTCGAACATCATTATTACAGAAATAGCAGTACTTTTCTTTCCTCCAAGAAGATAATTGACAATCACTCCAAAAGCATGGTGCCACTTCTCCGCCTCGTAGCTTTCTGCTACATTTTTTTCCTCCTACCCAATGGTTACATTCTACTCTATTGAAGATCGGAATCCTGCGCAATGCCCACTTTGTCTGATGAATATCTTGCTCTAATGATTGAAGTGCTACGTCACCTTCTTCTGGATTTATTGATGCTTGCCCTTTTTCATGCTTATCCACTGTCACATAAACAAACTCTGGTCGGTGGCTAGAGCTCCCTACATTCCCCTCATGGACCTCATGAAGTGGACGTTTAGCTCGAATAGTCTTTTTCTCACCCTTGAAATTTATCCTGTTTGTAAACATTGGAGTGCCCATCACTGCATCATCAATTTCCCTTGAAGTAGCAGCTGGAGAAGGGCTTGAAGTTTGTCTGGAAAGAGCTCTCTCAATTAATATCTCTAGGTCAGGCCCTCCACCTATATATTTTCCTTCCATAAAAGCCATTTGACGAGCACACTGGAAGTAAGCATTGATGAGATCTGAAACACATGCATCGTACAAACTAATTTTATGTTTGTATCCTTCTCCTGCTAGCCAACTAGCATGCTTGGCTTCAGAGAGGTTCGTTCGTGGTACCAGAGCATTTACAATAGGCTCACCATCCTGTTCATTGAAAACCCATTGCACAAAGATAAACCCAAACCAGTAGGTTTTTTAATTACTGCTATTGAATTAAGTTCATAGAAAAAAAAAACATACATAACATACCTTAATAATAAAATGACCCCAACGACTTGCTCTATAGTGCCACCAACTAAGCCAACTATCTAGCTTGGGAATGTTTCTGTCTGCTGCCTTTCCTGTTGCCCACCATGCACGTATCTTACGGAATAGCACTAAAGCATCCTCTTTGGTTGGTGCAGTCCTCCACCTCTCACACATTTCATTGTGTTTTTCCATATGTTGAGCATATATATACTTTTGTGTATGCACTCGAAGATTGTCCTTCCAATGAAAAAGGCAAGATCTCTCCTTTCCTACCATCTCATCTCCATTGTTATATACTGACCTAATAGCATTCCAATTTGCACCTGCTTCGTCGGCCATGAAGCCAAAAAAGTTTGCTGATTTCCTAGTATGGTCGATCATAACTGCATTCAAATTTTCCCAAAACATTATCTGTGCTGTCTCATCCTCCTCTCTAAACTCACAAGTTGCAATTGTGAGTAGCTCTCCAATCCTGCAAGAAGAGTATTTGGAAGATTATTGTATTGTAACAACTCAGTCGAACAGTCATTTCATTTTGAAAAGAGAATAAAAATTAAAACATACGTGTGATCATACACATGTGCACCCATTGTGTGCCAATCATTCTCCACTCGGTGTACATGATCAAAACAAACCCATGAATGTCGAAGGTCTCGATCCCCCGCAGCATCCATTCTATTGACAATATCAACGCCAGAGCCAGGGCCAGTTGTGGACATCTTGAAAAGATAGCACCTCTCATCACTTTTGGTTGCTTGCAAGGGAAACCTTGATCCGTGGAAGAACTGAAAGTGGCATTTTCTTTTTAACTCTAGGATAGCCTCAAATCCATCACCTAGTGCTCGACTTGTCTTTCGACTTTGCATTACCATCTGCTTCACCCTACATTTACCAAGTTGGTTAAGAAATTACATATATATATATATATATATATATATATATATATATATATATATATATATATATATTCAATAGAGAAGAACTTACTTTTTGAGATTTATTAAAGATATTAGCTCTTGAGACATCTCCTGGAGTTCCCTCTCTGACATAAACTCTCCAATCACTTTATCATCGTCAGTGAAAGCCTTCAAAACGAACTCCCTGGCAACAATCATTTGTACCTTTCGTGGACCCGCATTATGGTCCATCTGAACAACACGAGCTACTAAGGCTTTAATGTTTCGCATAGATGCTCGACACATGCCTCTAGCAATTGTGTGTGTATGTTTCCCATAGTGAAGGAACAATCTACTATGGGAGTGATCTTTAGGCATAAAATAGTAGGCAGACACTGAACATGTTTTTATGCACATTGGAACATGCTTACAAAAGAAACACTCTAAGTTTCCATAACTTCCCAAAGCCAAACATCCTTCATTTGGGGATTTCAATAATTGGCCATTCCAATGGAGCCTATTCGGTGATTTGTTTCGAAATCGATAAGTGCATCTTTCATTCATACACTGGAAGGTACCCCCACAAAAACTCTTTCTCAAAATAAAAGATTTATTAGTTCTTGTTTGTGTCTGGGGTTTTGTCCATGCATTTCCTTCATATTTGTGCTCCATACCCTCCATGCCCTTCCCATCTAAAAGCTCATAAATGCAATTTTCTTCATACTTCTTAGGGAGCTCCTTGACTTTTTCTTTGAATGTGCATTCATTTATAATATTATGGAATATGTCATTGGGCGGCAAAGTACGAACAATTTGGAAGGCAGATACTGCAGTGTCAAATGCAGGATCACCTTCCTCAATGTCAATTAAATTATCTGCATGCACCACCTTTTCCATGTCCTCTTCATCCAAGTCACTAGGAAAAAAATCAACAATCCAAAGTCAACACTTGAAACAAGAAAGATAACCTCACTATATTTTACCATGTTTCAAAAGTTGAAATCACTCACATAGGTGAGGTCTTGCTGCCAGATCCAGAAGGAATATCCCCAGGGTTAGGGAGTGGTGTTGATGTAATGGCTACTTTTGCAACATAAAATGATGACAGGGTATTATCTAAGATATAATACCCATGTTCACCAATCCCATGGTACAAGGGAATTGTCCCTATGCTCTCAAAACCATCATCAGTTTGCAATAGACCTTCAATAAAAATTTCATCTTCTGCACCTAGTTTTTCTTTCATTAATTCGGCTGATAATAAACATTTCCCATGTGAAAATGACAGTCTAAAAAGAGGGCCTCCAACTTTGTGTAGAAAAATCTGAACATCTGAGTCAGAATCCCTACATTTCAGGAATACATTCCAAAAGAAAGTATAATGTGAGCACACATATCCAAAACAAAGTAATACTATATACATTACACGTGAGAAAAAGAAATTATAATATTCAAAACAAAGTAATACTATATACATTACACGTGAGAAAAGGGCATAGGCTTCCTTTGGAATGAAAGTCTAATGAAAGGACAAGCTGGAAAAGCTATTTTTTAGTATATTTACTCACTAGTCTGAAAGACTACTAAAACAGACTATTTCTAGATGTTGCAATCAATCAACTCGTGGTAAAACTCCTTCTTCTCTTTATATGTTATTTCTCATGCACTGTTTTGCCATTGCTTCTTATTAGGTTGCCATTGCTTCTTATTAGTTCACCCTCAAGCTGCTCTCAGACCACCCTCCTCTTAAGATACAATGGAGCTGCTCTGTCTTTCTATTTATATATTACTATCTCTAGTTTTCTCAACATTTTCAGAGGGTGATACCTCTGAAGAAGAAAATAGTGAAATTAGTGAAAATAGTGAAATGGCTCCAGAGGAGCCAGATACCCCACCCGCTGAATGGTATGAGAGCTGCCATGATGGAATCGCAGATAGCGATTCCACCACAGAATATTCTCGGGTGGACTGGTACAATTTTCCTTTCGAGGAAGAAGAAGAGGAAGAGGAAATACAAGAGGAGGAAGAGGAGGAAGAGGAGGAATATGAAGAAATGCCTGAAGAAATGCCCGAGCAGGAAGAGGAAGCAGAACATAAAGAAATGCCCATTGAAATGCCCGAGGCAGACACAGGCACAGGCTATGATGCAGATGCAGAGAACATCCCCGACTCCCACGGTGAGAAAGATGACAATAAGGAAGATAGGGATGACAGTGAAGAAGATGACAGTGAGGAAGATGGGGATGCATAAATTTTCCCACAATTTTGTCCTGCAATTTTTCTAGTAGGATTTTGTCGATTTTGCCCTGTAATTTTCCCAGTAGGACTCCAACTAAATTTGCCCAGTACGTTTTTGTTTTGTAATTTTCCCCAGTAGGATTTTGTTTTTGTAATTTTGTACTGCAATTTTCCCAGAAGGATTTTGTTTTGTAATTTTCCCAGTACGATTTTGAAGTATAATTTGCACATTTTTCCTTGTACTACAGTGGTTTAATTTTTAGTGGTTTAATGTTCAAGTAAGCACAATAATATATATTCACACAAATATTTACACGACTTTTAGAAGAAGTCCTTTTTAGAAATATTTACACGACTTTTAGAAATATTTACACGACTGTAATCTATTGGAAGACCACGACTGGAATATATCTGCACAGTAACGTTGTGAAGTACAACAACGTTGAAGATGAAGATGTCTGCTGCGCTCATGTTGCAACTCTCACCCTCACGACAAAGGGCATCACCTGCCCGAGCATCACCTGCCCGAGCATCACCTGCCCGAAAGAGAGTATGTTCTTTTACGTTTTTTAAATGTGCGTTTTTTCCTTGCGTTTGTATTTTGTGTGTGGGGCCAAGACCATGAATGTCTACTTGCACAAGATGGTCATTGTAGAGCTTTAAGGATCAAGTGCGCTGAGCGCACTTGATCTAGGAGGCCCTACACAGGCATGTCTAGTCTATCCATGGAGGCATCCACATTAGCAAAAGATGTCTATGTTTTTGATGGGCATGTTGAGCCCTTGGCCACTGTAGAGCTAAACATTGGCTTATGCTTTATCCGCAGAGCTAAAATGGTTATTGTAGAGCTTCCTGGATCAAGTGCGCTCAGCGCACTTGATCCTGGAGGCCCTACATAGGCATGTCTTGTCTATCCATGGAGGCATCCACATTAGCAAAAGATGTCTATGTTTTTATTAAAAATAAGTGCTCAACATGCCCATCAAAAAATTTAGACCTCAACATGGCCACTGTAGAGCTAAACATTGGCTTATGCTTTATCTGCAGAGCTAACATGGCTATTGTAGAGCTTCCTGGATCAAGTGCGCTCAGCGCACTTGATCCTGGAGGCCCTACACAGGCATGTCTTGTCTATCCATGGAGGCATCCACATTAGCAAAAGATGTCTATGTTTTTATTAAAAATAAGTGCTCAACATGCCCATCAAAAAATTTAGACCTCAACATGGCCACTGTAGAGCTAAACATTGGCTTATGCTTTATCTGCAGAGCTAACATGGCTATTGTAGAGCTTCCTGGATCAAGTGCGCTCAGCGCACTTGATCCTGGAGGCCCTACATAGACATGTCTTGATCCAGTAAAAAAGTTCACCTTACATAGACATGGCTACTTACTGTAGAGCTAAACATGGCCACTGCAAAGCTATCTGGAGGCTTCATCTGCAGAGCCATTGTACAGCTTCAAGGATCAAGTGCGCTCAGCGCACTTGATCCTAGAGGCCTTACATAGACAGACCTACATAAACATGGACCTACATAAACATGTCAACATGGACCTACATAAACATGTCTTGATCCAGCAGAAAATTTACACCTCAATATGGCCACTGTAGAGCTAAACATGGCCACTGCAAAGCTATCTCGAGACTTGCATGTGCAGAGCCATGACTATGCCATCATAGTCATTGTAGAGCTTCCAGTATAAAGTGCGCTCAGCGCACTTGATCCTGGAGGCCCTACATAGACATGTTTTGATCCTCAATATGGCCACTGTAGAGCTAAACATGGCCACTACAGAGCTATCTCGAGACTTCATCTGCAGAGCCATGACTATGCCATCATAGTCATTGTAGAGAATGAGTTTTTACATTGGCCATTAAAATCCAGATTGTAATCAATAGCAGTACATTATTACAAGCAGAGAGCTAAACATAGCCACTGCAAAGCTATCTCGAGACTTGCATGTGCAGAGCCATGACTATGCCATCCTTGTCATTGTAGAGCTTCCAGGATCAAGTGCGCTCAGCGCAGTTGATCCTGGAGGCCCTACATAGACATGTTTTGATCCTCAATATGGCCACTGTAGAGCTAAACATGGCCACTACAGAGCTATCTCGAGACTTCATCTGCAGAGCCATGACTATGCCATCATAGTCATTGTAGAGAAGGAGTTTTTACATTGGCCATTAAATAAAAAAATCCAGATTGTAATCAATAGCAGTACATTATTGCAAGCACAGAGAGATAGAGAGAGGGGGACTTACATGCTTGCAAACACGCAGAGGATATTTGCAGGTGATAATTGTAGAAGAGGATAGTTGTAGACGACAGCTGCAGAGAATAGAGTAGAAGATAGTTGTAGAAGACGATAGCTGCAGAGGATAGTCGTAGAAAATGGTCGTAGAAAATGCACGAGTGTACCTTTCCTTCCACCCGTTGCAGAGGAATGAAATCCTTTTTGGGAAAAGGATTTTTCGAGCACTTTGTTATTAATGATTAGGAATTTACAGCCTTGAATAATCCGTATACTTTGTGCCAACCCGAGATTATTTTCAACCTTGAATAATCCGTATATTTTGCGCCAACCCTGCCAACCCATTATTATACAACCTTAAATAATCCGTATACTTTGTGCCAACCCATGCCAACCCATGCCAACCCATGATTATACTACCTAGAATAATTCGTGTAGTTTACTTTACTTTTTGTGAGAAGAGTTATATCTTTGAAAATGGACACCAACTCCCAACGTTATGTGACTAGATCTTCTTGTTCTCAAAAAGATTGTTGTTTTGCTGGTATGGATTCCTTACTACCTCCTACTAAACGCTCCAAAAAATTACAGGCAAGAACAACCGACAGGGTGTCTCGAGGATTGTTTGATGAGGAAGTTCAGAGTCAAGGCCAAGTGTTGATGGAGAATGAGAGAGACAGGGATGACAGACAAGAAGAGGATGAGAGACAGAATGATAGAGAGATTGAGAGACAAGAGGATGAGAGAGAGGAAGATAGACAGGAGGATGAGAGAGAGGATGATGACAGAGAAGATGATAGAGAGGATGATAGAGAGGAGGATGAGAGAGAGCATGATGATAGAGAGAGACAGGAGGATGATAGACAGGAGGATGAGAGAGAGGGTGATGATAGACAAGAAGATGGGAATGATAGAGAGGATGATAATGAAGAAGAAGAAGGTGGAGACACATTGACAACTGAGACAAGAAAAACAGAGAGCATCAAAGCAGAAATTTTCGGAAAGATCCTTAAAACCTCTACTCCAACTGCATTCATCGATCGAATTAGAGTTAGATTCAGCACCCCCCCCCAAGATCCCCTTGTGTAGGCTTCTTCCAACAGAGGCCATAAGGAGACTATGCCCCAGTACTGATAAGAACCTTGGTCGAGCATTCAAGAACCTTGGTGGGTATCTTGAAAGCAAGGGGGCGTTCACGGTGTCCATGTTTGATTTGGATGGAGAGGAGACTCCTCTGACTGAAGAAACAACATTGTCATGGAGTTCAACATGGAGGGATGTGAATGGAACTTTTGAAGAGTCTCTCAGAAATATGCCAGAATGGGGACCGTTCATCCAGGGTAAAATGATACATGTACTGGATGGAAACAACCGCTATAAATCTTGGATGGATTTGATTGCTCAAGGTGAGGGTGATTTGAAATGTTTTTATCTATTTATACAATTTTATGTATGCATCTAATATAATTTTATCATCTTCTTTCCTTTTACTCAGAATTTCCAAATGACATCTCTAAGCATTGTCTGGTGGCCTGTGACTTTCTACAATTCGAGAAGGCTGACGTTGGAGAGCTGATGTTTTCTCTTTCCAGATTGAATAAGTATATGTTTTATTATTTTTCTCTGTTTTGCTCTTGGCATTGATTGCATGATGTTGCTTCAACTCTCTGCATTGGTTGTACTAGGATGCATGACTATGCCTTTGTACCAACAACTTTTGGGGATAGGCTCTTCCAAATAAGGAGAATTGGTGAGTCCGATAAGACTACCCTCCTTGCAGAGCTCGATGATGAGGACAAGGCTTGGATGGAGAATGAAATGAAAAAGTGCCCCACTCGTGGCAAAAAAAGCTGGTTTTCTGTTCCAATAATGTTTAATGTATGCAAGAGTAATTTTGTAATTAAATGGACTCTGTAGGACGATATGGAGATGAAAATCGAGGTCAAGGCTAAGGGCATGGATGTAGACGGAAGGGCTAAGGTGATAAGAGAGGTAGAAATTCTGTATAAGAATAGGGTGGGAAAGTTTGCCCGCATAGCAGACCCTGCCAATGGAGAATACTTTTGGCGTGCTGTTTTGTCACTTCCTTGGCATGCAGCAGGGACCCATATTGCGACAGAAGAGAAACTGAACATGATTGGGGCTGCACAAGTTAGGGATGAAGATAAGGCATTCTTAGTTCGAATGTTGGATAATTCACAAGCTAGCATTCGAGAGATAGAGTACTTGCCTAAAGACAAAGCAAAAGCTAGAGAGTGGCTACATTCATTTGTGTTCTGGCTACAAATAAGTTCTTATGGCTCCAAGCTTCTGGAGGAGATTGAAAATTGTGATAGAATCTCCTTACCTTCCATTAATTCCTTTATAAACTATGTCGTCTTTCATCGACGAAAGTATTTCAAAAAAGCTTTCAGAGTTCATCAGGGGGATATAAAATTTAGCAATGATATTGACACACAAAAAGGGCTACGCTCTGCAACACATCGAGTTGTTTATAGGTAAAAAAAAAAACTTGGTCAATTTTATTTCTTCTCCTTATGCTTCTTATATAGCCTATTGACTTTAGTTTTCCTTTCCATTTGGAATTTAGATGGCTGCTGAAAGAGGTGGATAGTGGTGTAGTACAGGCCATACCACCTCTTGTGTTGTTATGGATTTGCGAGGATACTCCACGATATATATATGCGGATCTGCACCTTGGGAGAGTAAGTGTTTTCTGTAATCATGGTCATGATGATAAAATGTATGTATGATGATAAAACGTTTCTATTTTTGAAATGCATGGTTAGCCTCTATCAAGTGTTGAAAAGACAAGATGCCCCTGGTGGCTAGACATGGAGAGGTTTGTTGTGCCAGATGAAGAAATTCAATTACATGATCAACACTTAGCTATATTGGCTAAGATGACCATAGTGGAGGGTTCTGATGAGGTAACCATAAGTTGTCTCTGATTTTTGCACGATGATAAAGTTTTTTGATGAGGTAATTTATAACCATAAGTTGTCTTTGTGCAGAGTATACCATTGACTGCAGTACGTGGCTACTCTACGAGCTCTCATGCCACATCTATAGCCTCTACATCTAGAATGCACCCTCTACCAGTTAACCTAGGGAGGGATATAGTGAGTCAAGCATTGGATGCAAATAGGAGACAAAGAGAAGTACATCAAACAACAAGTACTTCGGGCAATGTACATGTAGCCTCGTCTATGATCCAACCAGCACCTTTGAAAGGTGATATCATGCCGTTAACAGTAGTGTATGTTTATTGGGGTGATAAATAAAGTCAATATTAGATAAAATGGGAAAAATCCCTCAAAATGGGAATGTATTTAAAAAAATTGTTTTGGCCATAACTTGAACATGTAAACTCCAAATTTGTCGGACAAAGTAGATCTAGATTCTACTTTTCAAGCTCTTTCCAATGATATGTCACATGAATATGTTTTGACAAGCTTTTGGATGAGTTTACCATACCCCACTTTTTTCCTGGGAATGGGATTTTTCCCACTTTATCTAATATTGACTTAATATTTTTCTCTTACCAATCAATCTTCTTCTGTGTTTCTTCTTGCATTGTGGGAATTCGCAGGCATGGTATATGCATTCAATACCTCCATCGAGGACCTTGCAAGGGACTGTAAGAACATAGAAGGGCCATCCCCTCTATTCAAACATGTTTTGGAAGCCATGAATGTGCTTTGTAATAAAGGAAAAGTCCATGGGAAAAGGACTGACTATTGTGTGGAGATGGTGTTTGTAGACTTCCCCTCAAACCTCGTTGTTGAGGGTTGTTTGGGACACAGAGTGCCACCTTGGAATGTGGTTAGCAAAAGTCTATATGAGGCAACTTTTCAATTTGTAGACTTTTGTCTTAATGATCATGGCTTCATAACATGCCTTTATACAATGGAAGAAGGAGTGAAGATAGAGCATGAGGCAACATCTAGAGGATTTGTGGTCTTTCATCGACAAGTGGTCAAATGCACTCCACCAGTGGGAAAGAAGATGGGACAACTTGTAACAAAGGTAGCTGCACACTTCTCTTCTACAAAAATTCTTATGTCTATGTCTATTTCAACTTATAGCCTAAGGAATTCACTACTATTTGAATGGATTTCATTACAGGTTGCATGTCTTATTCTATCTGTTTTTGTACGCTCAAGTACACCAAGGCAGTATTTACGGATGTATGGAGATAAGGTGGAAGAGCAAAATCTTGGGAGTGAATTAGATCTGGAACAAGACCTCATTCAAGATATGTAAGGGATCGACTCTGGATCTGTGATTAAAAACAATGTCTATGTATTTAGGGTTTAGGTTTTTGGGTCTCTCATCTCTGTGTTTATGTAGTGTTCCTGAAGAGGATATGGTAAAACGAAAGGGAAAGCCTTGGAGAGGTGGTTGCCAAAGAGGGCAGAGGCTATGCAAGTACATAGTATCTCTCTTTTCAAAGACAGGGGATACTATTGTTGACTTGTTTGCTGGGACTGGAACTCTTGGACTTATTGCAGCGGTCATGGAACGTAATGTTATTATCTTTGAAAAGGACCATCGCATATATAATAAGCTATTGGAGCCATATTCTACAAAGGTAATTCCCAAATTAATAAGACAAGGCACTGTTAATACCCCATAATCCTCTATAAATGCAATGTTCATTAATTTCTTGCTTTTTTGCAGTTTGAAGAAGACTAAAGACATTTTGGATCTTAGCATTTTTTGTGAAGACAGAAGACATTTTGGATATTAGCATTTTTGGTGGATGTAGCGTGATATTTGAACTTTTTTTTAAAGACATTTAAAGACAGTTTATATATTAGCATTTTTGGTGGATGTAGCGTGATATTTGAACTTTTATTTAAAGACAGTTTGGATGTAGCATTTTTGGTGGATGTAGTAAGCCTGCTTTTATTTTGTGTCTTGAATACATTGTCTTGAAGGTGGTATGTCTTGAAGGTGGTATGGCATGTCATGTAGTAAGCCTGCTTTTTTTTTGGTATGTCATGTGTCATTCTTGCTCACTTTCAATGGATACATGACAAGAAACTGCTCGCATCTCGTATTGATTTGAAAATCATTTGCAAATTGGCTCGCTGCAATGGGCTCGCTCCGTGGCCACCCTCCTCTCCAAGCAAGATAATGCAAGAAAATCCCTTAATATTGGTTGCTAAAATCTTTGTAAAGCCTAATTCAAAGAAGATTAAGAAGTTCAAGAAATTAAACAATAAAGTGGATTAGGGTTCTAAAAACAATGATTAGTACAAATTTCAAAATGATTAACAGAAATCTCATTGCTAATCTTGTCAAAACAAGAAATTAGCAAATCTAAAAACTGTGTAAAAATTAAATTTGAAAATGATTAATACTAATCAATATTTAAAAAATGTATTTTAAAAAATTAGATTAATAGTAATCCGAAAATGATTATCATTAATCATTGCCTAAGCAAGGATCTAAGCCAAGAGCTCTGATACCAATGAAAGAAAGTGGTCATCCTCCAGATTTAACCTAGGATTATCTTAACTAGCCTTCATTAGAAAAAGTAAGAAAGATTAGCACTAAGAAGCATAAGTGTAATGAGTATTATAAGATGTCAAAAGGTATCAAAATGTACTAATCTCCTAGAGGACATGCCTTTTATAGTCCCAAGGCCCATGTGCCCTAATCCCACATGTAAATGACCCTAAGCCCAGGTGCCTAGGCCCATCCCATGTGCATGTGCATCCTAAGAACACTTTGTTACATATATAGATTGTTATATAGGAAAGTTTTCCTATATTAATTACTATATAGTGAATGCTTTCATGACTTTTGCTATATAGCAACATTTTACTAAGTTTACTATATAGTGATTTATTGCTAGTTTATTTGCTATATATAGCAAGTGTTTTCCTAGAATGAAGAACTAGGAAGTGTTCCACTTTTTCTAGATCCGGACTTTTACTAGATATGTTCATTTTTTCTAATAAACTATCTAACAAAATGTTTTATTTTTTGCTATATAGAGATGTGTTTAAAGTCCCTTGTGCAATCCCTGCCCACCACACCCACAGTGGTGAGGTACAAAGCCTACATGGCATTTCCTTCAGTACCCTATCCTGCCCTCAATGCAACACGTGCAGGCTAATCCCACACACCCACGAGGTGTAGGGAAATGGAATTTTGGTTCCACTGGATTTTTCTTACTGAATTTCAAAAATTATTTGGGAAGAAATTTTGCTTGTAGATGCACTGAGTAGAGAGCTCTCTGATTTTTTATCTTTCTCATAGAGGGCATTAGACAATGTTTCATTTTATCAAAGGTAGAGGCCCCTATTGTTCGACAATACTTACTGATTAATTAATTAATTAATTTTGATTCTTCAGTGATTGTAGGCCCCTATTACACATCTAAGGTCACCATTAGATCCATGGGCATGAAAATCCTCCCCTTTGTTGCTTTGAAGTGAAGGTTGCGTAGGAATCCACCAAGGCCACACATCTATCAGGGCATTTTTATCGGCCGCCTGTACCTCTTCTAACCGGCCTAATAATTGCTAATTACCATCATTAGAAGCACTAATGATTAAGATTTAGAAGCCCTAATTGCAACAGTCCTAAGTTATCCCAGGGGTGAGAAGCAACAGTCCTAAGTTATTACAAAAGAATAAAATGAGCGAGTACAAAACTAAGGTCCAAAATATGTAAATAATGGGCCATGGGCAAGGCCACTATAAATAGGGCCTTGGGTTCATTGTGAGGATCTTTTAGTCATTTATATCTTAGACACTTACATGTACTATTGGCTCCTTTCATGGAGATGGTGTTTCATGGTCTACGGCTCATGGCAAGCTTGATAGCCATCCTCATGGTGAGAGGTTAAATCACTTAGGCCTTATGCACATACCTTCTTTGCTATATGTGCATGTGGAGTTCTTCTCTTTTCATCATAATCACATGGATTTATCATATGTATTTGATGCTCATCAAAAATGGATGCTAGATTTGGACTTTATGTGTTGATTTCTTTGATATTTGGTCTAGATCCATTTCAATTGGTATCAGAGCTTTGATTTTGATCGGGACTAAATTTGAACTAAGTGGAAGTGATTAGTGATAATTTTTTCATAATCATGTTTTTACTTTCTCTTCCACTTTTCTTCAAGCTTTCCACGGCTAGGGTTCATCACACAGTAGCCGTTTCCACACACAACCTTGGGGCTTTGGTCAGGCACATCTTTAGCAACACATAGAGCACGATTTTGACGTATTTTTGAAGCTGGGAATTTCTAATTTTCTCCCTCTTCCCATGAGCCAAGAACCCTAAAAAATGGTGATCTCAAGCTTCTATAGGGTTCAAGATCCATCATATACACTATCTACTAGCATTAGAGCTTACTCTTAAGATTAGTTAGTGTGTTTTGCTTCTCCAAAGACCCTAGGGGACTAGCAGCAATTTCAGCCTGTGCTTGGTGTAAGAAATGAAGACTTCCATAGCATAGCAATGGTATTGGGAACTCAAAGAAGACATTCTTGATGATTTTCATGGAGATTTTGGAGTTCTTGGAGCTTCTCAAAGAGGGCCAAAACAGAGATTGGGCTTCACAAATCTAAATAAGGAAGAGGCTTTTCTTCATCAGCACACAAGTTGGAGACTTCATGGTAATCATTGATCTTGCATTATTTGGTGGATTTCTTGAGTGCTTGAATCCATTGTCAAGAACTAGGGATTTCTTTGAAGAAACCTTAATCTCATGGATTAAGCCTTGATTACATGCTAATCAATTTGCCAAGAAAATGCATTATGATGGATTTAGTTCATGCTTATGCTCAATGTGGATGCCTTTCTTTGTACTCTTGAGCCCATGGTGAGGGGCTTTGGACATGGGTAAGCAAAAAAAAAAGGTTATTGGATATATGAGTTGTAATGATTGGCATGTTATATAAATGCTATTGGTATGTCTCATATGCTCTCATCCATTTCTATGCTTACATTATTAGAAAGCTAGTTATGTGGTGAGGGTACCTTAGCAATTGTTGGAGAGGCCAAGGGGAGAATGTCTTGAATTCGGTGTGTGCCTTGGAAAAGTGATACATTGGAGAATTAGGTACATGGAGTGAAGACATGGCCTCAACTCTTTCCATTGGACTTTAAACTTTGGTAAGAGGGTGAGAAGGCTTGGCTTGGAGATCGCCAAAAGCTCTACACCAACTTCCCTTAATCCAATCAAGTGGCAATGATTTTAAGGACACTTGGCAATGCACTTAGCAATCAATGGTTCACAATATGGTTATGCCACTACAAGGGATCGGGCTCATACCCGCGCTCCTAGCCGCTAAAAATGACCTGTGAAAAAAAGTAGCAGGCCCGTGTACCAGCGTGTGTATCATCGCGGCCACAGACATGCGTGTCAAAGCGCGTGTATAGGACCTCTCAGATGCGCTTATACACGGGTGTATAGCCACGTTCTGTTCACAGACGCGTTGATACATGCGGCTATACACGCCTTTCTTTAATTTAGACGCGCTTATACACGGGTGTATAGCCGCATTCTGTTTAGTTCAGATGTACTCAGACGCGTTGATACATGCGTCTATACACGCGTTTCTTTAATTTAGATGCGCTTATACGCACGTAATTGTCAGTTTTGACGTATTAATACATGCGTATTTTACAGATTATCCGCGTATATACACGCGAGTTTTAGCAGTTTTGACGCGTTTATACACGTGAACAAAGAGCAAAAAAAAAAATCCAGAGAGTGCTATTTGGTGCCTGAATACTGTTCCAGCATTCCAGCACCCAATAACACTCTCTGGATTTTTTTTTGTGCATTAGACCATCCACGAAGAACATATGCACGAGGGAGATTAAGACAAGAACGACATGAATACATTGTCAATACACGATTCAAGACAGACATGAATGTAATACTATCGATTCACGATTCAATATTACTATCAAAAATTCATACATGTATACAAGGGAGTCCATATCTCGAAGTAGCCCATGGCTTCAGTTTACAAAAAAATATATACAACCACATCCTCAATATGGAATGTGATACTTTAAGTCTGAGTACTACTCAGACCCAGATGATGACTCAGTGCTCCCTCCATGCTCAGATGAGCTCACATCGGTCGGAATGTCCAATGAGTAGTGCTCACGTCCACCCTCTGTAGTGGCGGCGGGTGGATCATCAGTAGCTTGTGCCTGTTCAAGTAATATATAGTATATAAGTATATATATAGGTAATTCAATAAACCAAAAACATTCGTTTAGAATTTTCAAGTACATGTCGACCGTATGGTCTCATGGCCATCTCAAACTGCGCGTCCGTAATACGTCCCTCGGCTCTGAAGATGGCCCACGTGTCATGTCTGCTATGCCGGTGAGCATACGCAGTATCGTGGGTTGTGGGCTTCCTCCCCGTAACCCGTCGCTGTATCATAATCAACACAATTTGTAAGATTAAAACAATCATAGAATCAATGAATTAAGTAAACAATCAAATAAAGTGGCAAGATACTTACGAACTCTGCCTCCCATGACTCGACGTCGCCAGATCCGAAATGCGAAGATCCAATGGTCTCCATCTGGATCCGTCGTGCCTCCACATGCTGCTACTCTTCACGCCACCCTCTGCTCGTTTCTTTGCCTCCTTCCACTCGCGTTTGTGCGCAGTGGGGCAGGTTTCTCGGCAGGATAGCCACCCGCAGCTGCATTTAGCCGGTCATCGTACGCGAGTTTTTTAAGGTGAGATCTTTTATTACTTAAGATCTCCCTTATTCGCGTCCTTCCCCATACATCCGAGAATGTAGCATGTGGGGGATTGGGGTACCGACTATGTACAGCCTCTATCACCTCCCCAACTAATCGGCTATTTTGATCTTTAAATTTAATAAAATAATTTCTATATGAGTTTGATACTACCCCACGCATGTACTGCATTACCTCCCTCCCCCTCGCATCCATCACTATCCCGCCCCTATCCGTCACATCATAGCAGACCACTCTCTCCACCTCTCTCATCTCCTCCTCTTCCGAACTGTCTCCTCTAACTCTTCTCCCTCTATCTCCTCTCTCACCGTGTGCCCTACTACCTCCCCCACCTCCCCCACCTCCCCCACCAAAGCACCCGCCACATCCTCCACTCCCACTCTTCCTACTGCTACGGGTGGAGTCACGACTGGGGGATTGTCTACGTGACGGTGGCTGTGGGCCCTGACGTGACGGTGGCTCTGAGGGAGCACGTGATGGTGGCTGTGAGGGTGTGCGTGAGTGTGTCTGGGACGAGGTATGTCTCCTCGGTGGACGTGGAAGAGGAGAAGTTGCATGCCGTCTCGTCGGACTCGGAGGAATAGATGGCACTGGAGTGCCCTGGGTACTCGCGGTAGGGGTATAGACACCAGGCAGGGAAGGAGGGGGATGGGCATACATATACTCTGTAAGCTCAACTAGACCAGGATGGCACCCAAAATGATTCAGCATCTCCATCAGCCAATTGCTGTACGCAAATGGATCGGATGAAGAACCTGGAATATCCATAAAGAGCCTGCAACAAAAATCTTCATGTACATCATGGGCTGTCTCTTGACTCACACAAATATCATCATTCAAGTCAGTTGTGTTGCCTGCAAATCATGAATTCTGAAACGTAGTCTCGTGTATACACCCGTGCAGAAACGCGTGTATACACCCGTCAAAAAACGCGTGTATACACCCATCCAAAAACGCGTGTATATCCGCGTGAATAGACTCTGCAAACAAGTACACGCGGTTTTACATGTGTTTCTACACGCGACCTGCGAAATTTTTTTTTCAAAAGGACCGACCTCCGACAAAGACAAAGTGTCCTTATAAAAGGACCATTGTCGCCCCTGTCAGAATCATTCACCCAATCATGTGCACACAAGCAAAAGGACGGAGACAAACCCAAAAAGCAAAGAGCAAATAGCATAAACAAATCTGAGGAAAGAGACAAGGCACAGGACAAACTGACTCACCTCTGAAAAAGTGAGTCTTCTTTCTTGCTCGGTTTCCTCCCGTGTGTGCTCCTTCTCTGCTCCCTCCTTGCACTTAGGTTTCGTTTCTGTTGGAAGAGGCGAAAACGAAAGCAGTGTTGATATGTTAGTTCAAAATCTATATTTGGGGAAGGCGGGCTATTTTTAGTTTAAACAGACCGTCGCGTTTATAAACGCATGTATATTCGCATGTATGATATTTTAGCTGCGTTTATACACGCGTTTTGTAGGAATTACCCGCGTTAATACACACGATTTTTAGGAAATAGCCGCGTTATTACACGTAATTTTTAGGAAATAGCCGCGTCAATACACGCGATTTTTATACTTTCATTAAAAACATATTATGATTTTGTGTTTTCTAGTTTGTACATAGGATGTCATCAACCTCTTCAAGCAGTTCTGGGAAAGATGAGACAATGCGTCATCGTAATCGCGATGTGTGGTTGGGACAACGGATCAAATGTATGTGTAATCGATGTCAAGGATGCATTGTACGAGCACGTCGAATTACCTTGAATCACATCTCCATGTATGGAGAATGGAATCAAACAGGTTTAGAGGTGAGTAGATGTAAATTGATGGTATTCAAATGACTCATGGTATCCATGTTGGAATTAGGGTTGCAGGAATGCACACACAACTTCAAGAAGATGAGGAAGCTTGAGCACAACACAGTAGTGTATTATGAGTGCCAAAATAGAAAGATAACAAGCCCTAGAAGATAATGGGCGTATATACAATGCACGGGGGAAAAAACCTCCTAGTGAGGGAAAAAGTGCCCCGGCGGTCCTAAGTGTGTTCACACACATCACTACTATAATATGGTAACAAATCCCCCCTGGAGTGATGCGGTGAACAAGAGCTAGCACTCATGTATAGGGAAGTGTCTAGCTATGTGGACGAATCCACAAAAGGGAGTAAGCCCAAAGCTTTGCGAAAAGCTTCGAACTTCTCACGAGGCAGAGCCTTTGTGAAAAGGTCTGCAAGGTTATCCTGTGTTGGCACATAAACCAAACTGATCTCTCCTGCAGAGAGTCTCTCCCTGACATAATGGTAGTGCACCTCAATGTGCTTCGTACGAGCATGGAACACTGGGTTCCGCGCAACTGCCAATGCGCTCTGACTGTCAGTGAAGATGGTGGTGGCAGATGGCTGCCCAACACCCAAATCAGCCATAAGGCGTCTGAGCCACACACACTCAACCGTAGCTGTGAAAGCTGCCCTGTACTCAGCTTCACAACTAGAAGTGGCCACAGTAGGCTGCTTCTTGCTCAACCATGATATGCATGAGCTTCCAAGCATGAAGCAAAAACCACTCGTGGACACGCGTGTGTCATAACAACCAGCCCAGTCAGAATCTGAAAAAGCATGTAAATCTGGCGGCAATGATCCCCCCTTGGGATAAAACAACCCAAGATGCCGAGTACCACTCAAATAGCGAAAGATACGCTTCACTGCCTGTCAATGCTTAATGCCTGGGCTATGCATAAATCTGCTCACCTGTGAGACTGCAAACTGAATGTCTGGCCTCGTAATGCATACATAAATGAGGCAACCAACAGCTGTCTGATAGAGTGTGACATCAAAGTGATCTCCAGCATCATGAAGACTCAACTTCAAACCTGTCTCCATTGGAGTAGCAATAGGCTTGCAGTCTTCAAGGCCAAATCTCCGCAACAATGATTCAATATACTTTGTCTGACACAAAGCAATACCTCCATCACACTGCTTAAATTGTATCCCCAAATAATGATGCAAATGCCCCAAATCTGACATCTCAAAAGAGGCATTCAAATCAGCCTTAAAATCAGCAATATGACTCTCATTTGGTCCTGTGAGCAGCATGTCATCGACATAGAGAGCAATGATTAGATGTACACCATCCACACGTTTAGCATACAAAGTGCTTTCTGTTGGACTATTCTGAAACCCATGTGCAGTCAAATATGCATGTATTTTTTCATACCAAGCTCGTGGAGCTTGCTTTAAACCATATAAAGCCTTTTTTAACCTGCACACTTTGTTTTCCTGCCCTCTTTGAACAAAACCACGAGGCTGCGATACATACACCTCCTCATGCAAATCTCCATTTAAGAACGCAGTCTTTATGTCCAGCTGATGTACATTCCAACCATTATGAGCTGCTAATGCACAGATGCTACGAACAGTGGTCATACGACATGTGGGAGCAAAAGTCTCATCAAAATCAATGCCCTTCTCTTGAGCATAACCTTTTGCAACAAGCCTAGCCTTATGGCGATCCACTGTGCCATCAGGCTTACGCTTCAATTTGTATACCCACTTAGTGCCAATGGCCTTCTTGCCAGGGGGCAAGTCACATAAAGACCATGTACTATTCTTTATAATAGCATCGTATTCTGCTTGCATAGCAGCCATCCAATTTTCTGAACTTTGTGCCTCATCAAATGAAACAGGCTCACTTTCATCGCACATACTAGAAACAGCCAATGCATAACAATCTGACGCATAAGAGGCACCATGAGAGCCAGAACGAGTGCGACTAGACAAAGGGGCATCCAACTTGCTGTCACGCAAAGTCTGCACCAGCCATCTAGGCATGTTCCTAGAGCCCTCAATCTCTTGTCTCTCATCCTCAAGTGCATCATGCACATCTGCATCAGATATAGGCTGATCTATGCCATCATTTAAAACCTGCATAGGCTGAAAAACTGCCTCATGAGGTATTGCACTTGACTGTGCACCACTGAAAAGAGGCAACAATGTATCATAGACATCACGTGAGCTGATATCTGTCTCCTTAGTACATGAAACCAAGGGCTGAACTGCATCTTCCACAAATACAACATCACGGCTAACCAAAATGCGCTTTGTCTGTGGATGATACAAACGATAGCCTTTGCTCTCAGCACTATATCCAACAAAAATACATTTGACAGCTTTGTCATCCAATTTTCTGCGATGTTGCACAGGCACTAATGCATATGCCAGGCAACCAAAAACACGTAAATGGCCAACAGATGGCTTGCGGCCATGCCAAGCCTCATATGGAGTGACAACCTGTAATGCTTTGGTGGGACACCTGTTTAGTACATAAGTGGCACACATGACAGCCTCAAGCCAAAAACCATGTGGTAGACTTTGACTCTTAACCATACATCTTGCCATTTCCATGAGAGACCTGTTTTTTCTCTCAGCCACACCATTTTGCTGTGGTGTATACGGCACTGTACATTGGTGTTTTATCCCACGCTCAGCCAGAAATGCATTAAATTCTGAAGACATATACTCCCCCCCTCGATCTGAACGGAGGGTGCCCATCTTACTTTCTGACACATTTTCAGCCATAACCAAAAACTGTTTGAAGCACAAAAACACTTCGGACTTTGCCTTCAAAGGATATACCCATGCATGCCTGGTAAAATCATCAATGAAAGTCACGAAGTAAAGGTAGTTTCCAAATGATGGAGTTTGCATGGGACCACAAACATCACTGTGAACAAGCTGCAATCTGCGTTCAGCTCTCACTGATCCATCTTTGGGAAAGGAAGCACGCTGCATTTTACCCAATATGCAGCCCTCACAAACATGCTTGACAGGTGCCTCAAGCTTAGGCAAAGAAGACACCATTTCAGATTTCTGCAGGCGCAGCAAACTTGCAAAATTCAGATGACCAAAACGTGCATGCCACAGTTTTGCATTTGAAATAGCCTGCGTATCCATAATAGCACATGCTGAATCCTCTACACATTTGCCATCCATATTGAGCTTATACAGCCCTCGACATAGTGAACCAGATGCTACAATGATGTCACCACAAGAGAGATCATGAACAGTACATCTGTCATCCACAAATTTAACAACCAAACCTGTTTTGGCAAATGCGGAGACTGACAGCAGATTCTTTTTGATCCCTGGCACATACAATGCATCAAAAAGTGTAAAGGTGTTGCCATTTGCAACATTCAGCACAATCTGTCCAACTCCTTTAACGGGATAAGAGGAGTTATTGGCACAAGTGACAGTATTCCCTGTGGGAGCAGACTCAAGGAAAGTGAATAAACTGCGCTGCGAGGTGATATGCTTAGTGGCACCACTGTCAAAGTACCATACATCTGAATCTACTGCAGACATACATGTGTCATGCAAAGATGGGTCATAACTGCACTGCGCATTGAATGCCCATTCTGTATCTAGCACAACATTAGCAGATTCATTGTTAGAAGGAGAGGCATCTGCAACAGCCATACCAGCCTCTTTCTTCTTAGCCTCTTTCGCAGCCAGCTTAGGACACGCTTTGATGACATGATCATTTCCCTTACAGTACTTGCAAAATGTCTTCTGTTTGTCACCCTTCTTCTCATCTTTGTCTTCCTTCTTTGGTTGCGCAGCATTTGCAGATTTCTGCTTACTAGAAGAAAAGCCAGCTTTACCTTTCCCGCTTCTCTGACTAGCAACGAAAGCTTGATCTGCGACACGCATAATATTCCTGTTTTGCCTTGACTGGTCTTCTTGCAGCAAAACAGAAACTAACTCCTCAAATGATAAGGCATTGGGATTGCCTTTCATCATCAAGCGAAGAGTGGAAGCAAAACCCTGATAAGAATCTGGTAGACCATTCAAAACAGTCTGCACAAGAGAACTGTCTGACAGGATTTCATCTGCAGAAATGAGCTGCTCTTTGAAATCCTTGATCTTTGTCAAAAAGCTATCCATAGAATCACCTTCGTTCATATGCTCACTCTCCAACTGTTTTCGGAGGTAAGCAACACGAGCCTCATTTCTTGCCTGATACAATGTGGCAAGTACATCCCAAGCATCCTTAGAAGTCCTGCAGGAGCGAATATGTGGGATAATGGTACGTTTGACAGACAGCGCAATCAAGGCATGAGCCTGCGCATCTCTACCATCCCAACGAATCTGCTCTGCTGAAAGTGGTGGTTCTCGAACAGCTGCTACAGCACTTGTGCCTGCACCATCATCAACAGTACCTGTTTCTGATGTGTTTGCAGCATTCCCAGCCACAATAGGACGTGCATCAATACCCTGCACAATGTTCCATAACCCCTTTGCTACCAATACATGTCGCATCATATATGCCCACAATGGATAGTTGGTGCCATCCAACTTATCCTCAGCAGCCAACATGCGGAATACATCATTGTTGTCAGCCATGGCCAATGACTGTACTACTAGATGTAAATGCTGTCTGTAAGAGGAAAACCTGTATAAAATTGACCTGTGCTATGTAGCACAGCCCAAAACAGACGAATGGGCACCTGTCCTGCAGATTTTAATCTTGACAGAAAATCTGCACAGTAGGACGATTTTGCCTGCGCAGTACTTGGAATGCAAAAACGGAGGGCGAAATGACTTCAGATCAAAATTCTGAAATGACCAAGCCCTATGGGCTTTCCCACGGCATATACTAACCTGCAGACGCTCGTGAAACCTCGTCGCAATCGGAGGAGATGAAGCGGCAGGTGCCGGTGATGCTGCCCGGGAGGAGGAAGCCTGCTCTGATACCAATTGTTGGAATTAGGGTTGCAGGAATGCACACACAACTTCAAGAAGATGAGGAAGCTTGAGCACAACACAGTAGTGTATTATGAGTGCCAAAATAGAAAGATAACAAGCCCTAGAAGATAATGGGCGTATATACAATGCACGGGGGAAAAAACCTCCTAGTGAGGGAAAAAGTGCCCCGGCGGTCCTAAGTGTGTTCACACACATCACTACTATAATATGGTAACAATCCAAATTGAATTAATAGAGTTGTAATATATAAACTCTAATTGAAGCAGGATGCAGTACCACACCCTAACATGGTACCCTACGCGCGACGAGAGCACGCAAAGCGTCGACGAGATGATGCTGGAGCTTCGGGATCTATTGTCAGAGATGAGTGGGAAAGGGATGACAATAGCCCTGCACCCCACGAAGTTGTGGAAGAGGAGGTGCTTGATGATATGGTGCGGAACCTTTTTAAGGATGATCCCAAAGGTATGGATGACGATGATATGGAACAAGAGCATCTTTACAAGGCTTCATCGACACCGGTGTTTGAAGAGTGCACATTCTCTGTTTTACGTGCTTCACTTGAACTACTCAATATACAAACAGTTTAGGGATGGAGCAATGCAAGTCTTGACGCATTATTGAAGTAAGCATTCTAACTTACAAATTTGAATTAGTGGTTTAAGGTTTAGGATTTAAGACTAATTATAATTGATGATATTGGATGTAGGCTATTATCAAACATGCTTCCAAAGGAAAATAGACTACCCACCTCAAGAGACATAGCAAGGCGCTATGTGACATCTCTTGGAGGACTGGATTATGATCGCATACATGCATGCGTCAATGATTGCATTCTCTTTCGTGGGACGCATAAGGAGGCTCTACATTGTCCCACTTGTGGTGAAGCAAGGTATAGAACAGATATGAAGAGTTTTGATGTACCTCGTAAAGTCTTGCGACACTTTCCTATAATTCCTCGCATCAAACACATGTTCAAGTGCAAATCCATAGTAGAGCTCATGTCATGGCATTCCTCACATCGATCGGATGATGGCATGTGGAGAATTCCCGCAGACACTCCTGCTTGGAAGCATATTGAAGATGAGTGGCCCAGCTTTAAAACAGAGCCCAGAAACTTGAGACTTGGCCTAGGTATGGATGGAGTGAATCCATTTGGTTTCAAAAGCACCGCATACAGCGTGTGGCCAGTTGTGTTGGTGAATTACAACCTTCCACCATCAATGGCGATCAAGAAGGGACATCTTATGTTATCCCTTCTAATTCCAAGGAAACATAAAGTCAAGCATATGGATGTTTATCTTGAACCATTGATTGATGAGTTGGAGGAACTATGGAGAGGTGTTGCGGTGGTGGACATTAGTAGGCCTCTCTCCTCTCGACACTTCGACTTAAAAGCAGTGTTGATGTGGACAATGCATGACTTTCCAGGATACAGCGATTGTTCTGGTAAGAATTCTAATTACCTCCCTACTCTATTACTATTGGCTATATATATTAATTATACATATTGACTTTATTATTCTAACTTTTATTTATATTTTAACAGGTTTGAAAACATCGGGTAAACATGCATGTCCTGTTTGTGGCCCTTCGTTAGTACATGAGTATGCTAACGGTTTGTGTAAGACTATATTCGATAATCATCATCGATTTCTCCCCTCAGATCATCCTAAATATGTCGCTAGTAAGAGTAACATTCCTCCACAAACACTTCGTGCAAAAGATTGGAAGCGTATTTGGGAGTCTACAACTATTCTTCCTCCAGATGGCATGAACAGGTATAGTAATGTTTTTTCAATCTTGTTTTGTGTAGTCTCTAATTGGATTAAAGGTCACATAGAGCAATCCCTTGTGTAGGTACTCTATTTTTTTCGGCTGCCATATTGGACCCATCTTAAGATCAACCATCTTCTTGATCCCATGCACATCTTCAAGAATGTGGGATCTGGTATTTGGGAACATATTATTGGTAAACGAGACAATGTTAGCGTACGTGAGGACTTGCGAGTCGCAGGACGTATGCGTCAAGCTTGGCCACGAGAGGTGGGTGGGCACGTTCGTCTTCCGCCTGCACCATGGATTATATCAAAGAAAGAGGAGAAGCAGGTAAAGCACGCCATCACCACTTTGCGTACTCCCACTGGATGCATGAGATCATTGAAGGGAGCCTTTACAACCACTAAGAAAAGAGGCGTTGAGCAACTATATGGGTTGAAGTCCCATGATTGGCACAAGATGCTTCAAGTAAGTGTTTTCCAAGTCTTGTACGTATGTTGAAATTAAATTTTGTAATGCCATAAACCATACATACATGTGCTCTTATGTGCGCAGTTCATACTACCTACTAGCATCGACCATTGTGCAAATAAGAGTTTGAAAAAATGTATATATAAGATGGGTGAGCTTGTGAGGTATGTAAAACCCATGTCAGATCACCCTTCATTATACCTTGCAAAATGAACATGCATGAGGTATAACGTACTATTTATTTATTTATCAGATATGTTAGTTCCAAAGCAATTGATCTAGCCACGTTGGATGATGCGCGTGTTATGGCAGTGGAGGTGGTTTGTTTGGTAGAGGAGACTTTTCCGCGAACCATTCTCACAAGTCAACTACATCTCATTGTGCATTTAGTGGACGAAATCGCTTTATGTGGTACTGTGCATGCACGTTGGATGTTCTTCCTAGAGCGCTTCATGAAGACCTTAAAAGACTTTGTGAGGCAAAGTGCAAGGCCTGAAGGAAGCATGGCCGAGGGTTGGTTGATACACGAGTCTCTTGTATATATTTCAGAATTTCTTGGTCAGGTGGACAGATCTTTGCCACGACTATGGAGCAATGAAGAGGACTTGAGGATGACCTCTATTGTGCCTCAAGGAAAAGGACAGAGTAAAGTAATTGACAGAACATTGATTGATGATCTCAATTTCACTTGTATCCTTAATAGTGATGTGATGAGTAGATGGGTTACAAGATATGAGGATGCAAAGACAAAAAGGCAAGTAGAAAGAGCTCTCTTTCGGAGGCAACATGGCTCTCAGAAGGCGTACCCTAAGCATCTAGCAACACTTCCGAATGATATCCATGTTGATTGGTTGCATGAGGAAATGGAGAGAGCAGAGAGCGACGAGGGGCTGCATATCACGGCGGCGGAAGAATGGGAGTATGCACGAGGATGCATGTCAAAGGTACATAGAACTAATGTTTTGCATTAGTTGTAAGTGATTTGCTTTTAATATTTTTTCACATTGCTTACACAAATATTGCTTCTATTTTGGTCCAGTGCACTATGTTCAATGCTATATGGTGTGAAGGCAAGCATTTTCAAACACAAAGAATTGATGAAAAGAGAAATACACAAGATTGCGGTGTCATTAGTAGCTTTGAGGGAGCTAATGGAAAAATGGATGATTATTGTGGCATAATCCAAGACATATTTAGGCTTGACTTTCGTCGCTTCTTTGTGTATGTTTTGGATGTCAAATGGCAAATGAACGTGGTGGAAAAAGGGCCTGATGCAACGATAAAACGCCATGCAAGTGGATATGTAACTATTGACTCTACAAAGTTCTGGCAAACAAAGAAAGATAGGCTCGTATTGCCACAACAATGTGAGCAGGTATGCATTTTTTTACTAATGTGTTTCATGTACATATATATCTAAGCTCGCGCACCCCTTGACTTTTGATATGCTAATTAATTACTGTACTATGTGTATTTGAGTAGGTTATCTATCTACTAATGGTGCATGACATTAAATGGTGGTACGTCATCCCTATTGCACCACATTCCAAAGTGATGTATAATACATTCACTGATATGGAGCATATGGAGGATGTAACAAGCCGCAATGAAGATGATGTCGAACATGCCATTGAAGATGTTGTGATCGATGATCAAGAAATAAGAGATGATCATGATAATGAGGATGAGCATGCCATTTCTCATGATCATGAGAATGACCCTACCATTGAGGATGATGGTGATGTTGATGAGGATGATCAGGACATCGATACCATTATCAATGGAGTACAGAATATCGATAGTGGAATAAATTTAATCGTAGCCTTACAAATTGATCAAATGGATATTGATGTTGATCGTTTGGCAAGGATGGATCTTATTGAAGATGAGATCGAACCCTAACCAATCCGTCACTGCACGTTCTAAATTGATGACATTTCTATCATCTCATATGCATGATTTATTTTTGAATATATTTCATTGTTGTAAATGCATGTAGTGGGATTGTGTAATGATGTATACTGTAATGTACTATGAGATGGTTTAAAGAAAATAGTTTTTAATTTTGTAAAGGAATTCAGTTTTTCTCTGCCATGCATGTATTAATCCGTGTATAGTGGCGTGTATTAATCCGTGTATAATAGCGTGTATTAATTTGTGAATATTACCGTGTACAGATGCGTGTATTCCTGCGTGTATATAAACGCGTTTATACACGCATTGATAAATGCAAATATACACGCGAACTTAAATGCTAAAATACATGCGCCCGATTCTATTCAAATACAAGTGCGACCATACACGCGCTCGTAATTTATCGCGTGTATGAAACGCGTGTATGGCAGCATTGTCTTGTAGTGTGCAAGGATGCATAGTTGATCTTTTTGGTTGCATTGGATTAGGTTTGCATTGATTTAGATCTACTGCTTCCAAATGCAGCAAAGTTATGGCAAAAAATTTCCAAAAGTGAGTCAAGATGCATTGAAATGATGCTAATTGGATTCCACATGATGCTTTGGGATGCATAATGCATTTGTGCAAGGGTATGCAAAGGGGATGCTTGTGGTTCACATTTGGGCATAATTTGCAGATTTTGCAAAAGTGCAATTCAATCCGAGGGGTTTTGGGCTGTCCTAGATTGGACACCTACACTTCATTCCCCAACCTAACACCTTCCAAAAACAAGCCAAATGGCATACCATTTGGAGCTATTGATGAGAGGTTACACCGGTTTTCATGAAGCAGCCCTATTATGGTAGTTTGTAAACAAAAAGTGATCTTATGGACTGAACTTGATCGGTATGTAGTAATCCTCAGTAGTAATCCTCAAAAGGATCCTAACAAGCTAAAGATTACCCAAATCGAACTCTTGAGTAGGGAGTTATAGCCCATTTTTGGTAAAAGCCTGTTTTATAAAAACCTAAAGCAGACAGTATTAGTGCTCGGACTGAACTTAAACTAATCACATAGGCTTATTCTTCATATCATTACCTTTACATAGAGCCTTAGTTTGTTTCGAATAAACCTAGCTTCACTTTTTGGTAATTTTCTCAAAAAAGTCTAGTATGGCCAGCAAGCCAAAAGGTCATCCCCGGAATCTATCATTGGTCTTAACAGAAGACATGGGAGGGAGGAGTTAGTGGAGCATGGCAACATGGATGCAATGAAGGAGTTGGAAGAGCAATTGATTGTGAAAAGTACTTATAAAAGCACTTCTCCATCAATGGGGCAAGCTTCAAAGGAAATTGAAGAGGAGGTAAATATGGGAGGCCTACATAAGCATAAATCTCAAAGTGCACAAGCCATTTCAAACGATTCCCTCTTGCAATTACTTGTGGAAAGACTCGATTTCAAGCCACTTATGGAGAGGTTGGATGTCATCAACCATACCTTGAATATTAGGTTTGAATTCATGATGACTAGCAATATTGGGGCTATTGATGAAGACCAATTGGAGCAACACCATGAAGATGCTATTGAGGGTAGAATTGGTGGTATGCATGGGAGCAAGCAGTCCATGCATAAGGCTTCTCATGTGGTCATAAGGAAGGTAAGAAAGCTATGCAAGAGGCTTGTCATGGTGGTCACAAGGAAGGCAAGAAAACTATGCAAGAGGCTTTTACAAGGGCTACCTATGAGAATCCTACAAAGAATGCCTCAAGTGGATTCATGGCGGAGGCTAGAAGACCTCTCATGAGGGAAATGAAGCCTACATCTTTCCAAGTCGGTCCCTCTCAACTACATGGAAAGCAACATACATCTTGATCTATACATTTGGAACCAACCCTTGGAGAACCTAAAAGAGTATCTTCACATCCCAAGGGAAATCAATCTTCTATGCTTGAAGCAGAGTTGCATGTTGATGGTGATGTGGTTAAGCATGATTGGAGCATATGTCATTCATCGAAAGGCAAAGGGAAGCTCATGATGCATGGATGGAAACGCTTAACTTTCTCAAGAGGGAGTACAAGGATTTTGCACAATTCTTGGGATCATATGTGCAAATGCAAAGGTACAAACCCTCTAATCATCATGAGGCTGCATCATCTCTACCACTTCCAAGGATGTTAAGGATAAGGTCTCAATCCTCAAATTCAAGGGTGAAAGATCAACCCTACATGAATTGGAGGAATGGATGAACAAAATGGAGACATATTTTGAGCTATATCCAAAGAATGAGGGGGATAAAGTGCAGTTTGCATCCTTACACTTGGAAGATTATGCCCATCAATGGTTGAGACATTTGGTCAAAGAAGGGACTACACCACATACTTGGGAGGAATTGAAGAGAGAGATGAATATGGCATTTGTTTTGCCTTTGGTTCTTGACCGATACCATGAAGAATGGTATGAACTCTCACAAAAGAGCACATTGGTTAGAAAGTACATTAAAAGGTTCATGAAGCTCTCTATGTTTGTGGATGGACTCAATGAGGACATAAAGATGAAGAAGTTCATGCATGGTCTAGATTCCTACATCAAGGCAGATGTATCGGCATAAAGACCTAGGACCATCAAAGAGGCTATGAGGTTGGCGGAGCTCTATGAGCCAAAGTACATAAAATCTCAGCCCGTTATACCCTCTCAAAAACCATCCAATACTTCTTCAAATTTTGGGAAAAGCTTTCCTTCCACAACACCCACTTTTACCTCTAGGTTTTTATCATCATTTGGAGGTGGACAACCCAAAAGTGGAGTTCAAAATGATGCTAAGAAATTAAATGGTTTTGTTAAGAAAACTTTTCAACCCTTCAAGAGGACATAAAGAATGAATGATCCAAAGATTGAAGAGTTGAGGGAGCAAGGTTTTGTGCTTCAAATGCAAAGAAAAGTGGTCACTCGGGCATGTTTGCAAGTCAAAGAGGGTGACGGCGGCCACTATGATTATTATATATGAAGAGGATGATTCAAAGAAATCTCATGAGGTGGAGGAATACGAAGATTGAATTGAAGAGGCACATGATGATACATTGGAGGATCACTCTTTCATCCAAGAAGAGGATGAGTTTCCATTTGACACTGGTGGGAAAATTCATGCAAGTATTTTGAGAGATGATGCATCCAAAAGTGCAGAAAATGTAGCTTGTGTGTCTGCTCTATTTCTCAAGAGCTTTTGGCGGGATGCAAGAGTCTAAATACTTTGAGATTAGTGGTAACCATCATTGGGAGAGTTGCATACATTTTGGTGGATTTTGGGAGTAAACATAGCTTCATTAACTCTAAATCCATCAACTCTCTCAAGCTATCTCCAAGGGAGCTACCCATAACTTTCCAAGTACAAGTGGCAAATGGGGAAAATGAGAAAGCTACATTGGTTTGCCCTTCTACACAAGTGACATTGTCTTCTTCATACACTTGGAAAGGTGATTTTGTGGTCTTGGACATGGGTCCCATTGATGTGATTATGGATTGTGATTGGTTAACTTCTCTTGGTGGTGATTTTTGCATGAACCTTCAACAAGGTGTTATGAGCTTTTCACATGGTGGGCAGCAAGTAGTATTGGTTGGAAATGCATCAACAGGACTCTCTTTAATCACTACAAAGTGGCTCAAGAAGGATCTCAAGACTCTTGGCACTATCTATGTGTTGCATATTGTTCAAAAGGGGATGGATAGTTTTGGTGGGGACAACACATATACAAAAATATGGTGACTCTTCTCAAAGAGTATGAGGACATTTTTCAAGTGCCAAAGAGTTTGCCACCCAAGAGGGAGATTGACCATGCTATTATAATTGAACCAAATGCAAAGGTTGTGAACAAGCCTCCTTAACCATTTGTCTAAGGTGGACAGAGAGGAAGTGGCAAAGCAAGTACAAGAATTGCATACCATGGGTCTTATCCAACCGTTACAATCTCCATTCTTCTTCTCTATTGGGGTGAAGAAGAAGGATGGTCCTTTTGTATGTGCATTGATTACCGTGACTTGAACAAAGTCACTATCAAGAATAGGTACCCAATTCCTTACATTGATGATCTTCTTGATGAACTCAAAGGTGCAAAGTTCTTTACTAAGATTGATTTAAGATCGGGTTACCATCAAATATGAATGAAGGAGGGTGATGAGGAGAAGACGGAATTTAGAATGTTTGGCCTTACAAATGCTCTGATTTAAGATCGAGTTACGATCAAATACGAATGAAGGAGGGTGATGAGGAGAAGACATAATTTAGAACATTTGGCCTTACAAATGCTCCGGCCACTTTCCAAGCTTTGATGAATAGGATATTGTCTCCCTTCCTATTCAAGTTTGTGTTAGTGTTCTTTGATGATATCTTGATTTATAGTAAGATCAAGGAAGAGCACTTATCTCATATGAAACATGTGTTTGAGGTGATGAGGAAGCACAAGCTTTATGAGAAGGAGAGAAAATGTGCATTTATGGTTAATGAAGTGGAATATCTTGGACACTTGGTGGGAGAGAAGGGCATTAGGGCTGATCCAAAGAAAGTAGCATGCATCAAAGAATGGCCAACCCCTAGATATAAAACGCAATTGAGAGGATTTTTGGGAGTGTCTTCTTTTTATAGAAGATTTATAGAGCATTATGCAACTATTTTGCGGCACCTCTAACCAATCTACTCAAGAGGGAAGCTGTCTTTTAGGATGCTATTGGCCGACAAGAGTTTTAATGAACTGAAAACCTTGCTCACATTGGCTCCTATTCTTGTTTGCCCCGATTTCTCAAAGAAATTTTATGTGAGAGTGGATGCAAGTGGAACAGAGCTTGGGGCCGTTTTATATTAAGATCATGGTGTCATTGCATTTGAGATAGAAAGCTTTCCGAGAAGGAGATGGGGTTGCAAGAAATGTTGGCCATACTTCATGCAATCAAGAAATGACATCACTATTTTTAAGGTGCGCATTTCAAGGTGATCATAGGGTGTTGAAATTTTTCCTCTCCCAAACAAAAGAGATGGTTGGCTACTCTTCAAGGACATGATTTTGAGATATCCTACGCACCCAAGAAGGACAACGTAGTTACAGATGCATTATCAAGAATGTGGGCTTGCACTATGACTTCAATCATGGAAGTATATAGTGAATGGATCAAAGGGATTCAAGAGGAATATCTTATCAATGAAGGTGCTGCCCATATTTACAAGAAATTATAGCAAGGAGATGATGTATAATTTTCTCATTTATAAGCTTTGTAATGGTCTCTTATGACACAAGGATAAGGTGTACTTGGTTCCTACCTCATCCTACATTCCCAAGGTGATTTATGAGATACATTCTTCACCACTTTTAAGCCATCTTGGTGTGCTTAAGACTTTTGACAAAGTGAGGAAGAGCTTCTATTGGAAAGACATGTGGAGGGATGTTAAGAAGGGATGTTAAAAAGTTTGTGTATTGGAATGTGTGTCTTGCCACCCGAAAGAATAAGGGTAGCCATCAACTTCCAAGTGGATTGCTTCATCCTTTGCCAATTCCGGATGGGAAATGGACTCACATTTCTATGGACTTCATTACGGATCTACAAGGACAAAGCATTGATTGGATCAAGTATTTGTGGTGGTGGATAGACTCACAAAATCAGCCCATTTCATTACTTCAAAGATTACTTATGGGGTCTCTCACATTGCCAAGAAATTCATGGAGCATGTATTCAAGATACATGGTTTGCCACTTAACATAGTTTGTCATAGGGATACCAAGTTCATGGGTACTTTTTGGAGGACATTATATGAGAGCTTGGGAGCCCAAATCACTCCATCTACAGCCTATCACCCTCAAACAGATGGGAAAATAGAGTGCACAAACAAATGGCTTGAAGTGTATTTGATACACTATTATCACGATATGCAAACATCTTGGGATGAGTGGCTCTATCTTGCTGAATTTTGTCACAATTCAAGCAAGCACTTGAGTATCGGGATGTCACCTTAAGAGACTCTTTATGGGTATCAAGCACATGTGCGGTCTATTGCCTTTCATGAGGATAAAATGGTTAATCCTTCGGTAAAGGAAGAGTTGGAAAGGATGAGACAGCTTCTTTGACTTTGCAAGGACAGTATGAAGAAGGCTCAAGATATCATGAAGGCAAATGGGGATGAGCATAGGTGTAAGATGGAGTTTGAAGAAGGTGACTATGTGCTATTGAAGCTTCCTAAGAGCCCTCATAACATCCCCAAGGGATATTCCAATCCAAAATTGGCTCAAAGAAGGTGGGTGACTTGGCTTATAAGCTTGATTTGCCTTCTTCTACAAGAATTCATGATGTGTCCAACTTTAAGAGGTTTTTGGGCACTCTTCCATAAGAGATTGAAGAGCTACCACCCATGGACAAAGAAGGGGATATCGTATATGAGCTGGAAAGGATTGTGGAAACAAGAGGATAAGGGAGTTGAGGGATATGAACATTGAAGCATTCCTTGTTAAGTGGAAGCAATTGCCTATGGATGAGTTTTTGGAAATATTTGGAGTATGTGCAACATATTTGGAGTATGTGCAACAACATGGTTTACTTGAGGAAGATTTTTCTTGACCAAGTGGCATGATTTGTATGGAGAAAGAGGGCAATACTTGGGATTATATGCATGCTTGAATTTCTGGATAGTTTTGGTAAGGTCCATTGTTAGGGTCGGTGCTCTACTCTAACAAGCTTCATTGGTCATCACAATGGAAGAATATGATATGGGACATGATTGGCTTGTATGCATCAATTGCAGCCTATTCCATGGAGTTTTCATGAAGAATCTTTCAAAGTATTTCATCTACAACAAAGGGCTTCCATAACAGTCCCACACATATGCACTAGAGATGAAGACTTATGGGCTTCCTTACATTTGGAGAGCATATTTAGGCCTTCACCACTTCCCATTGATTTCATTTGAGGCTATGATAAATTGTAGATATCTTATATGATTTTGAGAAAAAAATATTTGGAAAGGGATGGTTTGTAAAGTAGCAAAACTAAGGTCCAAAATATGTAAATAATGGGCCATGGGCAAGGTTACTGTAAATAGGGCCTTGGGTTCATTGTAAGGATCTTTTAGTCATTCATATCTTGGACACTTACATGTACTCTTGGCTTCTTTCATGGAGATGTCCTTTTATTGTCTAGGGCTGATGGCAAGATTGATAGCCATCCTCATGGGGTGAGAGGTTAAATCACTTAGGCCTTATGCACATACCTTCTTTGCTATATGTGCATGTGGAGTTCTTCTTTTTTCATCATAATCACATGGATTTCTCATATGTGTTTGATGCTCAACAAATGGATTCTAGATTTGGACTTTATGTGTTTATTTCTTTGATATTTGGTCTAGATCCATTTCAATTCTTGTAAGATGCAATCAAGACAAATACACACTAGGCATACCATGAGCCTCTTCTATATAGGGTGGGCCTTTATACTTCACTAAATATAGATGACAAACATGGAAATATAAATTCCATGAATTCCTCCTCATAGCATGCCCTAGGGATGAGAAGTAATTATCCTCAGTTGTCACTAAAGAATCTCAAAGTATAATGGGAGAGAATCCCTGTAAGATGCAATCAAAGACGGATAGGCAGTTAGAGCATTATCAAAGAGACATTGAACCTCCTCTATGGAGTTGCCTTTATACTTCACTAATATATTTGTGATAAACATGACCTCTTT
Organism: Cibotium barometz; assembly: GCF_041138505.1. Classification (NCBI taxonomy): domain Eukaryota; kingdom Viridiplantae; phylum Streptophyta; class Polypodiopsida; order Cyatheales; family Cibotiaceae; genus Cibotium; species Cibotium barometz. The sequence goes on from NC_141055.1 coordinate 19,281,334, forward strand.
GTGTTGTTGTTTGCTCATGGTCTAGAATTATTTCAGGCTCTACTATCTCAAAGTCTTGTTCTAGTAAAAGAGGATCATCCATAAACTGGGAGTGCTAGTACCTCAAATGGTCGTAAAACACTAATGTGAAAGGAGTTATGAATACACTAGTGTGATGGAATATCCAAATGGAAAACATAGCCATTACTCTTGGTGAGAATCTTAAATAGTCTATAGAATCTTGGAGCTAGTTTAGCTAGAGGGTTGTTCTCTACACTCTTTGGTCTTCTCTTTTCTATTTTTAGCCACACATAATCTTCTTCTTTAAAATTCATAAGCTTACATTTTTTATTGACCTCAGTCGTATTGGGAGTGAGCTTTAGAGATAAAATCATGTACTTCACTAAAAATACGAGTATGATCTCTAGTGAAATCATCTGTAACAACTAGATTAACATAAGAGAGTGTAGAAGTAGGTGTCGGTAATTCCTTACCATACACTACTTCAAAGGAATCTTTACCAATAGCTGAATATGGTGTGTTGTTTATAAGCAAATTGGAGTATATGAAGGTGCTGGTCCCAATATATCTGATATACAACTGTTAGGAGACAAGTTCAAATATTAAATTACACAAAAATCAAAGATTAGAGACATGAATACAAGATTGGGTCCAATTTGCCCCTACACAAGAGTGAGCCCACACTTCCTCTTGGTATATTTTTAATCGATTATATTTAAAATAGCTTTTTGGGGGTCAAAATACATCTCAAGCAAAAAATGCTTACTTTACTTTAAGTATAAGCTCTTCTTCTAAAATTGGATAATAACCTTATAATTAAGTATTATTTATAACCTTTGTACCAAAAAAATGTCGATAAGAGAGCTTTCACATATCCAATGTAAATGATTATCTGCTACCACAGAATAATATAAAAATGCCACCCAAAATGGAATAAAATGTCGAGTGGCCCACATAATAAAATAGTAATCCACTAATGCCCAAAGTCGAGCGTCTCAAAATCTACCTGACTCCACCAACTTGCCTCTATTATCCAACCCAAGCATCTACACTTCTATCAACGATGCCAATCAATTAATAAATTGATTGATTAAATTACTAACATAAATATCCACATAAAATTTAAATAATTAAAATGACGTAACTCATACTGTAAATAATAATCCATCGATGCTCAAAGTTGAGCGTCTCAAAATCTGATCCCATCGACTCGCCTCTATTATCCAAACTACTGATCTACACTTCTATTACTTATGTCAATCACTTAATAAATTGATTGATTAAATTACCAACATAAATATCCATATTAAATTCTCATTAAATTCAAATAATTAAAATGATATAACCGTTACTATATTTACTCATATGGAACTTCACTAGTGACATTCAAAGTAGGCTACAATCGCTCAAATTTAGAAAGGGGTCCCAATCTAAACCCATCTAGGAGAATTCATATTAAATAAAAACATGGAAATTTAAATTCCATGAATCACTCCTCATAACACACACCCACACACTATGAGAGAGAGAGAGAGAGAGAGAGAGAGAGAGAGAGAGAGAGAGAGAGAGAGAGAGAGAGGAGCTTGCCATATCTATTTTACAAAACTAAAAAAAAACCCAACCCACTGGCAAATTGAAATAAGAAAAAGATTTAAAAAAAAAGAAGCAAAACATAGAGAAACAAGGAAAAGAATGCAAGGAAAGCCGAAGGAGAGTTCATTGTGTGGCTAAGTGTCATCGTTTTGACTCTTTTCCCACTACCTTATGTATGAGGCTTATGCGTAAGGCTAATGCATAAGCTTTATGCACTAGCCTCATACATGAGGCTAAGGCATATGGCCACCTTTAGAGAGGAGCTATGCTATCTATGTAGGGGAGAAAAAATAACAAATCTTAAAACTTACAAATCTTATAGCATGTAAAAGCATAAGAGAGGAAACATAAAAGGAAGAGATCTCTTACCTTATAGGGCTTGTATGTATGGATAACCTACAAAATCAAACCAAATAAAGAAAAAAAGTATTAGTAACCCTATAATAGAAAGTATATACAAAACCCTAATCTTAATAGAAATCGTAATGAAAGATTTTGCCCTAACTTATTGAATCTTTCTTTTCTCCTTCTCATTATAGCTTAACCCTAACCCTAGCTTTGATGGAGAGCTCTCCATCAAATCTCTTTACTAGGGCTTCTATATGTAGAAGCTAGGATTAGGGTCAAGCTTTAATGAGAAGGAAAAAAGAAGAAAAGAAAAACTTAAAAGAGAAGAAAGAGAAGGGAAATACTCACAAGAAAGCTTACATTTGCATAGGAAATGAAGGAAAACAGTAGACATACCTTGCTTGAGCTTGAGGAGGATAGGGTAGGAGAGGTAAAGGTGATAGACAAGGTAAAAACCTACAAAAAAAAACTCAGAGTACAAGTTTATTGTATTCAAAAAACGTAAAACTACGTGACGGTAAAAGAAGTGGCAAAAAAAAGCAAGATATTTTTACAGTATAGCATCATTTTTTTGCTACTATAGACGCTGTTGAGTAGCACAATATTGTTGCTTAGCAGTAGCGAAAAGACAACGCTGCGAGCAGCGATATTATGTTGCTGAGCAGCAGCAAAAAAGTGCTGCTCAAGCATCGTGAAAACCCTCGATATTTTTCTTGCCCATATTAACCAATAAAATATCGGTAGAAGTGTGTGAGTGAGTGCGTGTATGTGTATGAGAGAGAAAGATTGAGTGCCTGCATGTGTATGAGAGAGAGAGAGAGAGACTAATGCCAATTTAAATTTTATTCCTTATTTATTTAGGTTTACAAAAAAATCAAAATGCCCCGCACGGGCATTTATGTTCTTGCATCACATGATACTAACGATTATCCCTCTTCTTCTTGAAGGAGCGTGAACAGCCAAAGTTCAAACGGGGAGGAGCCACCACGCGCTCACCACGTGCCCCACCCACCAACAAACTACATGACACTCATGCTGTCCACACATTGCAGTCACAACGCCCATCAAAGCCCGTGTTGTTTAATCGCCCACCTACACATTACTTTTCTTCTTTATTCTTTGCTCAACCTGATTCCCTATCTCTTAATTAATTTGAGGCCTATATATTTAAAGATTACACAAATAATTTTGTGCTCAAACAAGTTCTGCACATACACACACAAGGGTAGATGACAAACCTTAATAAAACCATGGAAGGTTTAATCATAAATATATGTATTAAGCTTTGCCATCTACTCTTCTTATCCACTTGGGATTGATTCTCTCTCTCATTATCTAGATATATATATATCTCTCTCTATACACACACACACACACACACACACACACATACATACATAAATAACATTCATTCATAAGAGCTAAACCATGTATTGCTCATAAAAAACATCATTTTTTATATGATATCTTATTATTGTGAATGATGTTGACTTGAACAAGGTGAGTAAAATCTATGTTGTTATTCAAAAAATCATCCTCTAAAACAAGCATAGCACTTGCTCATATTTTTTGTTCTTTGCTAGGAGATAATGTGTAATCCACTTTTATTTCATCCAATGTTTAGTGCATGATGATAACATGCATGAAGCTCCTTTACTTCTTAGAACTCAAAAAATTTAAATAATCAATTATAAAAAAATCCTTGACCAAATATTAGAATGCAAGGACCTATTTCTAACATCCATGAGTGGCTTGGTATACATCCCAGTTAATTATATTTGTGTATGCATTGTGCATGTCACTTATTCTCCTTTATGAACCCTTGGTTGGAGGTGGGAGACATAACTGCTAATTTAACCACTAGTCACACCTCTGAGTTGTTAGTACTACACAACAATCCAACACTTAGGATCCCCTTCACATTTTACAAGCCCCAAACTACAAAGCCTTTGTGCTTCCCTAGAAATTATCATATGGAAATGGGTGTCTCAACATAACCTTCATAATAACCCTCGAAATTTACCCTCAATAAAACCTTCATAACCCTCAAAAGCTACCCTACCACCCCTAGATATAATCCTAGAAGTTTTTGAGGGTTATATGAATTGTTTGAGGTGCTTTTATTGGCTCTATAATTTAACTTAATTTTTTTTGGCAAAGTTGTAATAGGATGAGATGCAACCTTGAGCCTCCCTTTAGCCCATTCCATTTTGCCCAAAATAGTATTCTATGCCTACATACACAAGCAAACTTAAGAGATAAAAGGAAAAAACTATAAGATGCATTGAGTAATCCCTAAGGATTCACTTTGTTACATAATTCATAATTAGCACTTCATGCATGACTCCTTGGTGTATACCATTACATACACAAAATTTGTATTTTTTATGCCCTCGTATAGATAGAAACCCTTATATATATACACCCTTATTTACCACATGTGCAAGAGCTTTGCATGGAAAATATAACTTAGTGAATCGAAGAGAAGATTCATACCTCACCAAGCTTCCCATTTTGTAAATAGCCTCTCACCTTCTTGTCTCCACAACCAACTATAGAAATTGGAAGAATAAACTATGCATAGAAAAGAATGAAAGTTAGTATATGAGCTTACAAATTATGTACCACAAAGAGAAAATGAATAAGCGAATATTTATATACCTGTAATATCTTGTGCCAACCATGTGTCTTAAAGCCATATAATTATTCCTCTCCTTTCTTTTTGGTCTTTGTGAAGGCACCCTTCAATGAATGCATTACTCCTGGTCATGTACGAAAAGAGGCAATCACACTTTTCACCTTATTATTCCCTCTTGGTTAATACCCATGGTGCCTTTGGTAGGACTATTTTGCCGCTCTTACTTTCAATTGGCCATGCATGTTGCAGATGTCCAATGTTTTGTAAATCGTCCCTTGCACCCTTTGTATCTCTTTTACCAATTAAATGGTCCTAAATATTTGTTGTCACATTCTTGAAGAGATATGCATGGGATCTAAGAGATGATTGATCCTTATGTCACACCAATATGGAAGTCAAAAGAAGATTAAGTATCTAGACATCCCATTTGGTGATGGATTGGGAGTGCTTCTCCATGCCTCAAACCAATCTCTACCTCTCACAAGTGGTGAGACATCATGTGGCACATACTTGGGATGTGAAGGAGGGTGAAATCAATGATGTTTGTCATACACCACCTTCTTAAGTGTAGAGAGTCTTTCTGAAATAAGTGATGGTCCACAAATCGAACATGCATGATGTCCGGAGGTTGCCAAATCTATTTTAAAATTGAGATGATTAAGATAGAGATCTAAAATTAAAGTTTAAAGGCTAAAGAATTCTACATATAAGGTTCAAGTAGGTACCTGAGCACTCTGAGAAGCCGGGATAGTCATGCATCGTCCAAAGCAAAACTCCTTTCACCTCCACCTCACACCTATTTATTAGCCTTGAAACGTCATGTACTTTGATACCCATGGAGGGAGGTTGTATCGCACCAATACAATAGGCCAAGTAAACCATGATGTAGACTTGAAGCCAACACCATCCATGCCCAAGCCAAGACGTAAGTAACAAGGCTCATCTTTAAACACTGGCCATTAATGCTTCACATGTTGCCATGTCAGTGAATCAACTATGATCCTCATGATGCCATCGGTCGAGCGATGTGAGTAGCATGCCATGTCATGAGTTCTGCAATCCCCTTACATTTAAACATGTGTTGGATGTGAGGAATGATAGAGAAGTGTCTCAAAACCTTTCAGGAAGCTTTATCTCCTTGCAAATCATCCCTATAGCGGCTCTCCCCACATTGTAGACATTGTGTTGCATCTTTATTAGCCCCTCTAAATAGCATGCAATCATTGGGACATGCATGTATTTTTGTGTAATCCATACCTAACATAGAGAGCATTTTACAACAACCAGCTCATGAGTTTGGTAACAGATTTTAAGGGGAAAGAATCTTCTTGAGAAGCCTATAACATAACATAAGAAATAATATGTCAAAATATTAGGAAGGAGAATATATAGAACATGAAACATTTTCTATTTGAGAGAATAGAATGAGGCGGTCTTAACCAAAGAAGACTTGTGACACTTGCATCACTCCATCCATAAGTTGTTTGTAAGTTCAATAGCTCCAAGTTTGCTTGCAGTATGGAGTATGAACATCCCTCATACAAATGGGTGCTTGCCTCTCTATGCAAGGTTTCCTCCTCTTGTGACATTGGATCTTGCTCACTATTATCTATGACCTCCCGTCCAAAGAAGTCATTCACCACCACCATGTCGTCCATGATGAGATTCGCTTCCTCCTCATGTGGCAATGGTGGAGGGACCTCATTCATTGGTTGGGGAAGATGAGTCTCAGCCATGCTTTCCATATGAAGCCTTGCCACCTTCCGCACTCTACCTGATGTCACCGAATGGTGTGGCATGTGGGCCTATTGCAATAGGGCTTTATGCATAGCCTATGCATAGTGCTTATCCATAGCCAATGCATAGTGCTTATGAACTAATGAACTAATGTTTTGATTTATTATGATAATTTTTTGTAGGTCTATTCAAGCGAACAACCAACAAGGGTTTCGGCCGCATAGTAGTTCATACGGATTCGGCTAGTAGAGGTAAGCCCTCTTTGTTTATGCTTCTTCTCCATTAGGAGAAATGTAGACGTAATTTTGGTCCTTTTAGTTGTAGAGAGAGAGTGGCGCTCAACCAATGAGGAAGAGGCTTTCAAGAAATTCGGCATATTAAAGCAAGAATTCAAGTAAATAGAGTAAAATTATGCTCAAAATGCATCTTAAATTAACATTTACTCAACTTAAAATAATATACCGAATCTTTGCACGTATGCTAAAAGATAGTGGTAGTTATAGAGAATGGTAGTTAATAATAGAGAATCTCTAAGTTTCTCCCCAAAACTAGCTCTGAGCTTCTTCATCTCCAACATAGTCATTCTTTCTTTTTCTAAGTCTCCTCCAAATTCATCTCTCATCTTCTTCTTCCGTGTGTCTTTTGCTACCTGGGGGGTCACTATATGTAAATCCTCTATATCACGTGCGTTCAAGGCCTATTTAAAAGTCCCTTATCTGTGAACTTTTTAGTGAATATAATGTATCCTTTCCTATTCAAATCTGTAATTTTTTTTTGAAATACAATAAATAAATCCCCTCTGTAAATATATTTCTGTAAGTTTTAAATATTTAAAATGTCCTTCTGTTGAATCCACGTGATACTTACATATTTATACGAGTAACCCCCCCGAGTTTGCTACACAAAATGGTGACCTGTAGAAAGCCTCGTACTAGCATTTCAGCTATTACTGTATTCAATAGTTATAATACGGACGATGGGACATGGATACCATCTACAATTACAGGGAGCTGGGTACTTTTACAGAGAAGGAAGAGGAAGAGGAGAAATACTAATAAATTTGTGGAGCCATTTAAGGGACAAGTTAAAGAGTTTAAGGTATGTGAATCTAGCAAGCGTGTGACAGAGGTACTAATACAACATGTTTTCCAACATGTAGACTTGAGGGTGAAAAAATTTCCTCCTAGTCTTCCACGATATCGTCTCCCAACTTTGAGCAGTATCTTAGTCAAAGCTTCTTTTATTTTAAAAGTGTTTAATTGTTTAATTGTTGTTATTATACATTTTTTATCCATTCAATCATGTCTCCTTATTGTTTTAAAAGTGTCTAATTGTTGTTTTAAAAATGTCTAATCTTTTAGTTTTATGCAAATATTTATCCATCCAATAGGATAGACTAGAAACCAATGGAGAGTATAAGTGGGATTTTTGACGCTTTCCATGTATATGTAGGAGAACAAATTTACAAAGGAAGAACTCATAGAGATCTTGCAGACCACGGCATATTTTTCTATGATATGCAGTACTTTGAACCAAACACGTCTTCTGGATGGGGTCGTTTGACCCCATTACCCCTCCCATTATTTGGAAGCAAAGATTGGCCATTGCCAACTTCACAAACTAGTTAAAGTTATAGGATCAAGTTGTATCACGACATACAGAAGTCTCTTAAGACATCTGTTTTGCAACAAAGAATGTCAAGCTTACTATTTTTATGCCTATCGAAGTGTTTGTTGACTTTTTCTTTAATGAAGAAATAAGAAATACTTCAACAATGTTTATTTGCAAGTCAAGTAAGGCACTTGACTTTTTGGACAATGGTTGGGACAGGAGAAAGACAAAAGGCATCATTTCTGTTTTGGAGAAGAAGTCAATAGTTTGTAAGTACATTATTGGCTCTCAAAACTTCATTGCAACTTTTCACTACACTAGATATCATTATGTTAATTTGGCAAGCTTGTTCCATTAGATCAAGATTTGGAGTCAGATCTATGTCTCTAGTAATGGAAATATATTTGGAAGGGCAATTACTTACAATGTTGAACACCCTATCTAAAACATCTCTTTCATAAATTAGAGAAGACCTTACATAAGAGGAGATTGAACAATTGCCAAAAGATTATACATTTACAATGGATACTAAAAAGGTAAACCGTTTATATTTACATTCACCATTTAGTATGCTGTGCATAACATTATGTAAGATACCACTAGCAAAACCCCTTGTTACAGGTGCCAAGGCGAAAAGAGAAAATGACTTTCTACAAAGAATCTATCTCTCATACTATTCACTTGATTAATCGTTGAATAATGACAGTATTGAGACATATTAACTCCGAAAGCAATTGTATATATGAAAGATTTTTTTCTTACAAAATAATGTCGGTCTGTTACAAAATTAATGTTAATGTTACAAATATAAATATAAGTCTAATGATGCTGACATCGATCAAAAGACTCTGGCGCACGAAGCAACGCTGTGATTGAGAACTCGACTGCGCTTGGGATTGAGGCAGTCTTTGATTTTGCTCCTCTTGCAGTCTTTCCATTTCTTCCCATAGTGTTTCTTCTCTTTTCCTCTCCGCCTGCATCTCAACCTGCCTCCTGGATTCCACCCATTCATCCACCTCAGCTTGTAGCCTGTCATACTCATTGAGGGCAGCAACATATTCTTCAAATTATCTTTGCCGCTCCTCGTCTCGCTGACATATTCTCTCTGCAGCTTGCCTTGCAAATTCATCTGCCCTCCTGATCTCTTCTTCTGCACGATCATGGACAGCCAAAATAATTCTTTGTATAGCTTTGGTCCTGGACTGTTTTACGTGCAAGGGAGCATATTTGTTCAGAATTATTTCCTGTGCACAGAGAAAAGCTTTGTTAGGGACATTATAGCTACGTATGATTATGCAAGTCTACGTTACAAATATCACTTGCATCAGGAATATCAAAAATTTTCTTTATTAAAAGGTAGGCGTTTAGAACCGCCCTCCATCCACAGCTCACATCATTTGGCTAGATTGGCACCCTTATCCTACGATATGTCATGTGTTGTACAAGGTTCGGCTCATTAGGAGATGTTCCAATGCATATACAAATTTTTGAGCATATCTGAGAGGTCGAAACAAGCATCAGCTTATCCTGCTTAAATAAATCTACATGCTTGTGGAAGAGAGAAATGTCAATAGTAGGGACTTACTCTCTAACGTGGCCATGATATTGCTAAACAGATTTTGCAAAATAACATGTGTTTTGCTCAATGTCGTACAAAAGCAAACAAAGAGGACATAGGTGTTATTAAAGAAAACACATATAGATTACCAAATATTTGATGTCAATTTTAAACTTAACATGAGACTCACTCTTCATGGTCAGTCATGAAAATAAGTTTTGCTAAATCGAGGTTCACTGGTTCAAAACCAAGACATAAGGTTCAAAAATGATGAACTATCATTTGAAAGTAAACATCGTCAAAAAACTCGATAGTCGAGTCCTCAGTGATTTCTTGAAGACACAATAATGCCGATGATTGCCACTGCATGCCAATACTCCATTGCTCACAAATTTCACGCACAATCCTCTGGAAAGGAAGCCTAGATATCGCAGGCTGCATGTGTCGCTCAATGCAATGAAGCTCCTGCAATACTGCCCTGTGAGCTTGATACCTCCTTATTTTGCCTTGCGCCTGCAGTGACTCGATAGGTCTTTCAAGCCTCTGAGCAGTTGTCTTGGTGTACGAGCCATCTAAACAAATAAACAACGCGTGATGAGAAACACATTTAAAAAAGTTAGTACCAAGCGATATAATAGAAATAGGATTCCAGAGTACATTGTATCACTTGGTACTGACCCCATGACCAACGTTATCATAGTGGGGTTGATACCAAGCTATATAAAGCAGACAAGATTCCTAAGGCCTTTGAATCACTTTTGGTACTCACTCCATGACCAACGTTATCATAGTGGGGTCAGTACCAAGCAATATAAAGCAGACAGGATTTCGAAGGCCTTTGAATCGCTTGGTACTGACTGCATGACCAACGTTATCACAGTGGGGTCGGTACGAAGTGATATAAAGCAGACAGGATTTCGGAGGCCTTTGAATTGCTTGCTACTGACCCCATGACCAACGTTATCATAGTGGGGTCAGTACTAAGCGATATAAAGCAGACAGGATTTCGGAGGCCTTTGTAGTATCTCTTGGTACTGACCCCATGACTCACAATGGAGTATGTACCAAGCGATATAAAACAAACAAGATTCTAGAGGCCTTTGAATCGCTTGGTACTGATCCCATGACTCACAATGGAGTATGTACCAAGCGATATAAAGCAAACAAGATTCTAGAGGCCTTTGAATCGCTTGGTACTGACCCCAACGTTATCACAGTGGGGTCGGTACCAAGCGATATAAAGCAGACAGGATTCCGAAGGCCTTTGTATCGCTTGGTACTGACCCCATGACTCACAATAGGGTCGGTACCAAGCGATATAAAGCAAAGAAAATTTTGAAGGCCTTTGAATCGCTTGGTACTAACCCCATGACCAACGTTATCACAGTGGTGTTGGAACTAAGCAATATAAAGCAGATAAGATTCCAGAGGCCTTTGTATCGCTTTGTACTGACCCCATAACCAACGTTATCACAGTGGGGTCGATATCAAGCGATATAAAGCAAATAGGATTCCAAAGGCCTTTGAATCGCTTGGTACTAACCCCATGACCAACGTTATCGGCGTTTGGCTCTTGCTATTTTGTCAGAGACTCAAAGGTGAAAAAAATGAACACATGCAAGAAAGTCGAGGAGTGAGCACATAGTACATACCATATTCATGCGTCGTTAATGCGTTCGACCTTTTAAATGTCTGCACGAATGGTATGAGTCAATAACCGTCCCAAAACTCCTCGTGTGGTACAAGTTTTAAGTCCCAAATCTCCCTTGGGAGGAGCAGTGTTCGGGGAGGATATTTTTTAGAAACGTACCCAAATTCCCATTGGACTCCTCTCAAACCAGTAAATCAAGCAATTTGGGACATGCATTTTTAGAAATTTACACTATTTCATAAATTTTCTTTGCATGTTAAAATCCTTCTAGGTTTAAGTCTAATAGGAAATCCTCAAAGCTAACTGGCTCTGTGAAGATAAGCTGAGACACCCATTTGTGTTGAGTTACCTACGTTGTCGTCCCTCTGGCATTGCCAAAGCTTTCAATTTTTTATGCAAGTATGCCCATCTCTCCCTCCCTCCACCACCATGGAAACTAAGGTTTCAATTGAAATCAAATTTTCTAGAGTAGTAGTGGGTTGCAAATGTGTAAACATGAAGGCCAAGTAAGTTTATAGGCCTTCAAGTCGAAGCTTAGGGCAGGCCTTAAATTTTCAGGCCTGGAAGACAGACTATTTCAGCTTACGAAATACAACTAAAATAAAAAATATGCCGCTTGTATGTTTTTTATTTAATATATAAAGGCTTCATGTCAAAAAAAAAACAATAAAACTTATTGACCCCTTTAAGTCTCTTTAAATTTAGGGTCAGTACCAAGCAGTGATGGGCTCGTGAATTCCGCATGAGCCCTCTACCGCTTGGTACTGACCCCTCTTTTTTGGTGCTAGTACCAAGCGACAGGGAGCTTGCATGTGTATCCAAATCTCTTTATCACCAAGTACTGACCCCATGTATAATAAGCATGCATGTTCTAATTGACTGAAATGTTTTTTTTAGTCATGTCTTCGAAAGAGTTGGACATTGTCTATGAATCGGATGACAAGGCAGAAGAGTCTTGTGCAGAAAAGTTGTTTATGTTCTTGTACAATGCACAAGCCCACGAGCGTTTGCAGGAGTCTTCAATGTTCAACAAGGAACTTTCTCTTGAGAACGTCATTAATTCTTGTAGGATTGTTCTCGGTGACCGTGAGCAGGATTATGAAGACACTTTTTCTACCAATATCGTTATATTCGAATGGTAAATGATGTGTTCATCCATATGATTTTGCAATAGACAAAGTCATGAAGAGGAGGCTAAGCCGTTGTCTTGAAAAGATTCCCAGCTGTAGCAATAGAGTAGAGGAGAAATTCCCAATACACTCAAAGAAGTGCCGTCTGCTCCAATTTAGTTATGGTTTTCTTTGTTTTTTGCATCTTCTTACTAAGGACTCAAAGCCCGAGACAGTGACTTTGGCAAGCACTCAAGTGCCAATCGAGGATGATGGGGTTAAGAAAGAGGTGGCTATAGACCCAGCAGAGGAGAGGGCAGAGGCCGAAAAGGAAACCTTTGAGGCTAATGCATCCCTTATCACCTTCGATGCAGCACCTTCTAAATGAGAATGAACAGGGGGAGTTGTCATTACCTTCCTTTCCCAACTTTACTATGGCAGCCCAAGCTGATTATGTATTATTAACAGACATTATGCAACATTTCAATATTCGTGAAGACTATTGCTTGGTTGCCTTAAGTAAATTTTAGTGAAGCAGACATGGGCTAAATAGAGGAAGGAGTTGACAATTATCTACTAGCTGATTCTGCAATCCAGGACTCCAAGTACATGCTTGGCAGGAGATCTTAAAGATGTTCGATGAAGCCAGGACATATGAAACCCAATTGCCTTCCGAGGAGGAGGCTACAGCAATTGTCGACCGTCTTGGTTTGGTAAATATGGGAAAATTTTTGGCACCTACTATGCATGAAGAGAGTAAGTCCACGATCCCTTTGTGGACAAGATCCATGCTTGAGGGTGATGAAAATCAACAAGTAATAGAGCCGAAGATTTTTCAAACTATAAGAATTTCATTTATGTGGACTTTGTTGATTGTGTCAATTAAACATATAACATTGGTACCAGGTTTTTGTATATGATGATGATTTCCTGAAGAGAGCAAGAGGCTCAAGATCATCCGGAGCTTCCACTTAAAAGACAACAGGTCATCGAAAGGATGTTTCTCTCACTCAATATATAAGACATTTGAATCATTAAAAGGTACGTGCAATTTACGACACTTGCTTAAAATTGACAACATCAAGCAGTGATATGAGTCATGATGATTATAATTTTAATACGCAGATCATTATATTTCACAAGGAGTTCTCAAAAGACAATGCAAAATTCCCTTTATTCGTATTCAAAGTACTATCCAGGTTTTGTGGTGGACACGAAGTGCCTTTAAATGCTGAGAAGGTGGTGCTTGTCGAGAAACAGTTTGCACTGCGGGTGTTCGATCAGGGGTATGGTTGCCAAACTTGCATTGGTTTTGGAAGTAACGAACCTTTATGCTTCTTACTTTCACATTTCTATGCTAGTGCCTTAAACAATATACTATATGCTTTCTAAGAGATGCTAGTCTTATCCAGCATTGCTTGCACCTGAGTTGCATCGAGCTGGTTCTTGTTTATAAAAGAAGACACATGCTTCTCATTGATTTTTTGAAACTTCTTTTGATACAGCATCTCTTCCACTATTCCTTTTGGTAGTACCAAATGACTGTAATGCACTCCAGCTTCGAAATGTACCTTGGACTCTGGATGAAGTAAAGATCTAAAAATAGAATAACATCAAATCTAATTACTTATGTCTAGTTTCAAATAAATAACCTAATCTAAAAAGAGAAATATATATGAAACAAGAGTTAACATTACCTTACAGCCTGTACTTGCTTCCTTCATCCCTCCACTTCCAACTTTCATTTTCTCTATGTTGCAAAGTTGCCTTCTTCTTTTACGTGGCCCTAGTGTTGTGCCCTTTCTCCTTAAAGCATCAATATTTTTCTCCACATCTTGAATTGTTTCTTTGTTTGCCATAAGCTTCTCTGCATATACAACCCATTTAGTTTTTTTATTTCAGTGTTCTCTATCTGTAGAAAATCCCTCTGCTGTTCTGCAACCATCGCTTTTGTTTCCCCAAGTGTTGGGCATAACCAAGCAAACCTTGTCTACCATCACCAGTGAAATGTAGTAGGTTTGTAATGTTGTAGAATTGAGGTGGTGCATTTGTAAATGGATCCTTGGAATACATTGACCCATCGGTCCACAAGTCCAAATGACGCTCTCCATTATTGCTTCTTTGCTCTTTTTGCTCATACCATTAGAAAAAAACTCTTATTTCGTTTCTTCAAAGGTTGGTACTCAGATTGTATGTCCACATGAAGATGGTAAGTATCATATGCTCTTTTACATGCACCATTTCTACTAGTGTTACTGAGAATTTGAGTGTCTCCATGTGTTATTGAAGGTGGATTAATTGGAATCCCCAAATTTGGATTAATGTTCTCATTTGCAAAGCTAGTATTTTCTGTCATCATAAAACATATTAAAGAATTGAAACAAGAACTAACTCGATTAGTAAATAAGGACGTTTTTTTTAGTTTTAATAGGAAAATCCCCATGGTCGAGATGATGATTAAAGCTTTCCTCGAATCTATTAAATGCATAACTACCTCAAATCTGTGAAATCTTGGTTCTGACAAGTTTTACGTGCATCCAACAAAGAATGCCGCCTCATGAGGTGATGAAACCTCATTGAAAGAATATGTATATTTTAATATATTTAAACCTACTATTATAATAGTAAAAAATGAGTCGAATTGTAAATTTGGATATGTTTTAAACCTTCTTTATTTTCTCTCTCTAAGCTGAGTTGGCACTTCTTTTACAGGGCCCAAAATTGAGTCCATGTTTCTCCTAATGCTTTGTGTTTTTGCACCCTTGGGTGTCGGGGATTAGGTTTACGTCAAGAGCCTATGGCCCCTATGCATAGGCTATGCATACGTTATGCATAGCCTATGCATAGGGTATGCATAAGCTATCCATAGCCTATGCATAGCCTTATGCATACCCTATGCATAGCGTATGCATAGCATATGCATACCCTATGCATAGCGTATGCATACGCAATGCATAGGGTATGCATAAGCAATGCATAGGGTATGCATAAGGCTATGCATAGGCTATGGATAGCCTATGCATACCCTATGCATAGGCTATGCATAACGTATGCATAGCCTATGCATAGGGGCCATAGGCTCTTGACGTAAACCTAATCCCCGGCATACGCAATACATATGCTATGCATATGCTATTCATAGGGTATGCATAGGCTATGCATAAGGGTATGCAAAGGGTATGCTTAAGGTATGCATAGGCTATGCATAGGGGTATTAGGGTATTCTTAGGGTATGCATAAGGGTATGCTTAGGATATGCATAGGGTATGCATAACCTTATGCATAGAGATATGGGGCATTGTTATATGCCATCTAGAATGCTGCTTAAGTCAAGTTAGGAGTGGTTATCTGTGAGTAGGTGGTTATAGTGGAGGGGGAGCCCTCGATCTTCTCACTATACTTCTCTTGTAAAAGAGGAGTTTCCTTTGGCTTTAATAGTGGGGAGCGTGTGGAAAGTCCTCAGAAGCTATCATCCGAAATGGGCACTATCCACCCTACTTGTCTAAGCAGTATTATAGGAGGTCTTAACAATGTTCTAATATTACATGTTGTATTTTTTGTCTAAGCTTGTGTTGTTTTCTCTTAGTTGGTTTGACATTGTCGAGGTAAGAGGTAACATGTGAGCTAATTGATCTCCTTAGCATTAGGATAGGGTTTTAGGGATTATCCCTTCCAAATTAGAGTCAAAATTTATCATTATTGTATCTCATCAGATTTAGTAAAATAAGCAGTGCTGATTCAGTTTCAACTTGTTCATTCAATTTTATTGCTGGCAGTTGTGCCGCATTTCCACTGTCCTCACCATTTTTCACAAGAGAGAGCACAGTAAAGTGAGGAAAGGGTGTGTGAGATAATTAGTTAAGTTGAGGATGGGCATGCTAAAACTTGTAAATTGTAATAGAATAATTTAATTTTTTTATGTACGCATTTTTTTACCAAAAAAAATGATAAGTAGTATTTATTACTAAAGAGTTTCTAATATAACTATCATTATTGTTATTGAAAAAAAACTAGTCTTTGTGCATATATATCGGTTTTGTGAAGTTAGACATCCTTTCTTGTATTTGGATACATATTATTTAGAAGAAAAATACAAGTTTTTTACATAGAGATTGTTAATTATAAAATTAAAATATTATTGTTATTGAAAGAAACTGGTCTTTGTGCATATATATCGATTTTGGGAAGTTAGATATCCTTTCTTGTATTTGGATACATATTATTTACAAGAAAAATACAAGTTTTTTACATAGAGCTTGTTAATTATAAAATTAAAATCTTTTCTTAAAAATATAAAGAATATTCAATTTATGTAGATTGATTGCTTTCTTATACTCGATTTCTTTTATGAAGATTGAAATCTTTAGTTAAAGACCATATAATTATATACAACGTATGTTCTCAACTAAATAGAGATGCTACTATTTTTGCTATATGGAGATCACTAGTTTACTAGATGGAGGTTATATTTCCTATATAGATATTCTAATTTGCTATATAGACTTCATTTCTTTTCTAGTTGTGAGGTGGGTTTTCTATATAGTTTTTATCATTTACTATATAGAAACTTCAAACATTTGCTATATAGGAAATGCTACTTGTTATATAGAAAAAACTTATTTACTAGTTATAAGATCAATTTCTTATATAGATATTCAATTTCCTACACAGAAATCACTTATTTTGCTAGATGTAAAATAGGTTTCCTATATAGATATTGCCATTTTCTATATAGGAATCAATTATTTCCTAGATAGATAATGTAATTTGCTAAATCAATATATAGGGAATCATGTTTACTAGATTGAACAAGAAAAAAGTGTGTTGAGATCTAGCAAATTTGTCCAAATTTTCTAGATAGATTTAACTTTACTATATAGGAATGTGTTAAAAGACCCTTGTGTTGAACCCAAGACCTTTTTGCTCATGCCATTCTCCCTTAATCAACCCACCACAATGCATGTGGTTATGGCATGAGCACAACTATCACACTATAGATGTGATCTATAACTCTATCATGCTGCAAGTTAACTAAGCTACTAGCCCATGCATGTATCTCAAGTAATATCTCTTGTATGGGCCCTTACATGACGGTCACATGAGTGTCAAAACTACCTAGAATGGTTGCACTTACTGATAAAATGATTTAATGACCAAGGAGAAAAAGGTCCTGCTCTCACGAGCTACCCTTAGTCTTTTCTTTCACGATTTTCAGATCTAAACATTGGCCATTGGTTGAAAGCAAGAAGAAACAAGGGCAAACACCAAGAGATTAGGGTTGCATAGAAACTAGGAATTAGAGTTTCTTGGTGCATGCCACCCACACGGCAATGTTACCTTCCCTATGGGACCTGTAAGCTGGCACTAATGCCTACAGAAACTGATGGCATGCCCATCATACAACACGCAGTCACACATGATGTTTGGATGGTGTCCCTAGCTTTATGTACTATGGAACCTCTTGCTCTCATCACTTGTACACTAACAAGCTTGTATTGGGATCCATTAATGAGAAAACCATGTGCAAGCTCTAGCAAGTGGTTCATAAAGGAACTCTATCCGCAAGCCCAAAGTCTCTGTCAATGCTACCCCTTCCTCCAAGAAGGTTTCGCTCCAAGATCGACCTTATCATGGACTACATCTACTCAGAGTTCAAGCAAGCTAGTGAATGTGGGGGTTTCCCATGCTTCATGGGGAGAGTCCCCATAGATCACATTCATAGAAACATTCCAAGTGAAGGTCTTTTTACATAAGTTCCATTTTTTTGGTAAGGGCTTCCATCAAGTCATGGTATAGCCAGCCAAGCCTAGCATGACCTCCTCTCCTCTTTCTGCAACTCCTCCTTGTACCGCACTGGCCTAGTACATGTCATGCCATGGTTCCCCTCTTTTTACCCTAAGTAGATTCTGCACAACCCCAGTGCCCACTTTGGGTGCATTTTGTGAATCCCTACTTCCTATTATGGGGAGAGATTCATGCTATTGCTGGTGGCTTGGGGAAAGTTCTACACGCCTCCTACTGAGCAAAATGAGGGGCATGCAACTTGTGACACTCCTGATGAAGTGAAACTTATCACCCCTAATGGCATCAAATTCGTGGTGTCTGTTAAGTTGTTTGGTGCCTTCCCTGATTCCTACTATAAGTGCAAGGAAACCAGTCACTTTGCTAAAGAATTCCCCCATAAGGTAGATAGCTCCTCCCCCTATGCGTCTAGGGACCAAGAAACCGAAGTCATCCCCTCTCCCATCAAAGTAAGGGGCCAAGTTAGACCATGAACCTCCTCCCCTTAAAGACATTGCCATGGAGATGGAAGCATAATCATCTCGTAAGCGTGAGTGCTCACCTACCAGAGAGGAGTCTTGCTGGAGTTCTAAAGGTAAACCCTCTATCTTCAAAACCCCTCCTATTGTTTCCTCAGGAAGCTCTGGCTTGAGCAAAGGCTCCCTCAAGAATGAGGCTAAATCTCGAGCCTTGGAAGTTTCAAATGAATATGTAGTTCTTGAGAATCTTGACCAAGGTGAAATCGTGGTCACGATGGTCACCCCTCTGCAATCCCTCAGTTAGTTTCATGTCCCATCAAACATGCAAAATCCTCTCCTAAGATGTGGGAAGCCTCTACTCGCAACCCAAGAAAAAGGAATGTTGTAGGCTATGGTACAAATATGATCTAGACTTTCTATATTTGCAACAACTAAAAATTGGCAACGATACGCATCTCCATCTCAGCAAGGGTGGAACTACTGGCTTCATTAATGCTTCCCATGCCAGGGGGTGGTAGCACAACCATCTACATTAAAGACAAATGGGAAGTGCATAATGTATTCAGACATAGTGGGTGGTGCTTTTCTTTTGATAGAGGCAAGATCCGATAACATCATCTGGCTATATGTTATGTTTATGCCCCCAACAACGACTCCCTACACAAGGCTATGATCTAGTTTGAAATAGCCTCAGATAAGAATGGTATCCTAGTGGGGGACTTTTACATGGTTGAAAACCCCAGGGACAAATCTGATGCCAAAGCTGACGTGTGCCGAGGAGTATGACGCTTAGTAGACGCTCAAGAAAACATGTAAAATAGTTGATGCCAAAGAACTCTCGGAGAGCACTCGTGCAAGATTGTACGTGTGGACTAACAAATACATGCCCCCTGCCCTATATGTTGAATGTTAAGATGATGGGGTCCCATGAATTTGATGTGCGAGTCCAACATGCCTAGACGTATGCCAAGTCACAAGGGAGAGGAACCCCCTAGGCTTGGTGGTGGAACAGATGCATCAAATATACTGTCAATTTCTATAAAAAGCATGATCGAGCAGAGGCTAGTAGAAGAAGGGAACACAAAGGAAGACTAGAACATCTGAGGTAAAACCTATACACAAATGCAAGCTTAGCCCCTGGAGATGCCACGATTTAGGGCTGATCTCTTCCCTAGACGAGCACCTAGTAAAAGGTGAATTACACGAGGTACATGATATATATATATATATATATATGCATGCACACATGCATGCATGCATGTATGTATGTATGTATGTATGATGTATATAAATAGTATACATGCATACATACAGACAGACATACATGCATACATGTATACACCCATACATGTATACATGCATACAGACATACATGCATACTTACAAACATACATGCATACATGTATGTATGTATGTATACTATATGTATACATACATACATAGATGCATATATATACCATTGGGAGCCATTCACTACATCCCACCATGTACCATCAATCATGGTATTACCATACACAAGTGCGACCCATGGCTCTTGAGATACACACATATCTTGCAATAAAAGCCATCTCCTAGTGACCATATGTAATCTGACATCTAATATATAGGGCTACCCCTCACTCCTCTTCGGAGTCGTAACATGTTCCCAAGAAATCCACGACTGCCCTCGCTTATTTCCTGCTCTCTCTCTCTCTCTCTCTCTCTCTCTCTCTCTCACACACACACACACACACACACACACACACACAATTTTAAAATATTTGTGTATCATACTTTTTCCCGTAACGCATGGCATCCCCTATCCAAATGTCAAGTTTCTCTTCTTAAAGCTTCTTCCTAGTTCACATCTCATAATGTAGTGCAATCCCCTCTTACTTTTGTATAGTAATAATCACCTCTTACTTTTTTCTTATTTTATACTCCATGCCAAAGGTGTTAATTTTCATTGTCTCACTTATCATGAGAAAATATTACAAAGAATAATCACATATGTGACTGCATTAGTACTTTGATTGATTCAATATGTTTATTAGAAAATGATAATTCGAGCAACACTAACTTGACTTTATAAAAGTTAGCAACTTTTAAAATATGAAACCATGGCATGTCACGAATGAGTATGTTTGAAGCCATGGATGAGTTGTTTAATGTTTTATTAAAAATGACTCATTGAAAGTATTTTGTTTGGTGTCATGTAAAATTATATTAAAGTGCTTTCTTTTTACTTTTGGCATGTGTTTTATTTACACTTATTCACATGTATGTTTTAGAATTATGTCAAATCAAGAATAAATATTTAAAAATTTATTTAGCTCCATTCTAATTATTTATTACTATTCCAGCCGCCACTTACAAGAATCACATGTTTAAACTTGATGTTTTCTTATAAAATATCTTGATAGTTGTCAAAACAATGGTATTTTTGCAAGTTTTATAACTACATCATTATGAATTGTACACCACTATTGTCATTTATGTTATAAAATCAATTTCAAAGACAAGCTAGCAAAAGCGTTAAGTACTAATGGCCTCATTTATGATGCATGATGTAACATCATAGAAGTTTTACCAAGGGTTGTCAAAAGAAAAGCAAAATGGTATTCAACGCTATCACATCATTGCGCATGTGGTGCAACCATTTTTTCCTTGAGTGATAATTATATGGGACAAAAAGGGTCGAGAGAGAAAGACTTTATATTTTGATAAATTGATGTTATTGGACCCTTTAATGAAGAAAAATTGTACTCTCTTTCTCATCTTGTTCTTGAATTAACCATGTTTTTTACTTGAGTTTCGCCTCGATTTCTAGCATGAAACACATGGAGAAATCATTCCATAATTGATCATTGATAGACATTAGGGCTATCATTGTTCCACTAAGGTGTATATTGCCTCCTTCTAATGCTAGGGCAAAGAGTATGAAGGATAGAAAAAAGTACTCACAGTATGTGGTCTATGTTGCAACCCGATAAAACGATGACACTTAGCCACACAATGAACTCTCCTTCGGCTTTCCTTGCATTCTTTTCCTTGTTTCTCTATGTTTTGCTTCTTTTTTAAAAAATCTTTTTCTTATTTCAATTTTCCAGTGGGTTGGTTTTTTTTTTTAGTTTTGTAAAATAGATATGGCAAGCTCCTCTCTCTCTCTCTCTCTCTCTCTCTCTCTCTCTCTCATAGTGTGTGGGTGTGTGTTATGAGGAGTAATTCATGGAATTTAAATTTCCATGTTTTTATTTAATATGAATTCTCCTAGATGGGTTTAGATTGGGACCCCTTTCTAAATTTGAGCGATTGTAGCCTACTTTGAATGTCACTAGTGAAGTTCCATATATGAGTAAATATAGTAACAGTTATATCATTTTAATTATTTGAATTTAATGAGAATTTAATATGGATATTTATGTTGGTAATTTAATCAATCAATTTATTAAGTGATTGACATAATTAATAGAAGTGTAGATCAGTAGTTTGGATAATAGAGGCGAGTCGATGGGATCAGAATTTGAGACGCTCAACTTTGAGCATCGATGGATTATTATTTACAGTATGAGTTACGTCATTTTAATTATTTAAATTTTTTGTGGATATTTATGTTAGTAATTTAATCAATCAATTTATTAATTGATTGGTGTCGTTGATAGAAGTGTAGATCCTTGGGTTGGATAATAGAGGCAAGTTGGTGGAGTCAGGTAGATTTTGAGACGCTCGACTTTGGGCATTAGTGGATTACTATTTTATTATGTGGGCCACTCGACATTTTATTCCATTTTGGGTGGCATTTTTATATTATTCTATGGTAGCAGATAATCATTTACATTGGATATGTGAAAGCTCTCTTATAGACATTTTTTTGGTACAAAGGTTATAAATAATACTTGATTATAAGGTTATTATCCAATTCTAGAAGAAGAGCTTATACTTAAAGTAAAGTAAGCATTTTTTGCTTGAGATGTATTTTGACCCCCAAAAAGCTATTTTAAATATAATCGATTAAAAATATACCAAGAGGAAGTGTGGGCTCACTCTTGTGTAGGGGCAAATTGGACCCAATCTTGTATTCATGTCTCTAATCTTTGATTTTTGTGCAATTTAATATTTGAACTTGTCTCCTAACAGTTGTATATCAGATATATTGGGACCAGCACCTTCATATACTCCAATTTGCTTATAAACAACACACCATATTCAGCTATTGGTAAAGATTCCTTTGAAGTAGTGTATGGTAAGGAATTACCGACACCTACTTCTACGCTCTCTTATGTTGTTCTAGTTGTTACAGATGATTTCACTAGAGATCATACTCGTATTTTCAGTGAAGTACATGATTTTATCTCTAAAGTTCACTCCCAATACGACTGAGGCCAATAAAAAATGTAAGCTTATGAATTTTAAAGAAGAAGATTATGTGTGGCTAAAAATAGAAAAGAGAAGACCAAAGAGTGTAGAGAACAACCCTCTAGCTAAACTAGCTCCAAGATTCTATAGACTATTTAAGATTCTCACCAAGAGTAATGGCTATGTTTTCCATTTGGATATTCCATCACACTAGTGTATTCATAACTCCTTTCACATTAGTGTTTTATGACCATTTGAGGTACTAGCACTCCCAGTTTATGGATGATCCTCTTTTACTAGAACAAGACTTTGAGATAGTAGAGCTTGAAATAATTCTAGACCATGAGCAAACAACAACACAAAGAGGTCACGTTTATCACAAATATATTAGTGAAGTATAAAGGCAACTCCATAGAGGAGGTTCAATGTCTCTTTGATAATGCTCTAACTGCCTATCCGTCTTTGATTGCATCTTACAGGGATTCTCTCCCATTATACTTTGAGATTCTTTAGTGACAACTGAGGATAATTACTTCTCATCCCTAGGGCATGCTATGAGGAGGAATTCATGGAATTTATATTTCCATGTTTGTCATCTATATTTAGTGAAGTATAAAGGCCCACCCTATATAGAAGAGGCTCATGGTATGCCTAGTGTGTATTTGTCTTGATTGCATCTTACAAGAATTGAAATGGATCTAGACTAAATATCAAAGAAATAAACACATAAAGTCCAAATCTAGAATCCATTTGTTGAGCATCAAACACATATGAGAAATCCATGTGATTATGATGAAAAGAGAAGAACTCCACACGCACATATAGCAAAGAAGGTATGTGCATAAGGCCTAAGTGATTTAACCTCTCACCCCATGAGGATGGCTATCAATCTTGCCATCAGCCCTAGACCATAAAAGGACATCTCCATGAAAGAAGCCAAGAGTACATGTAAGTGTCCAAGATATGAATGACTAAAAGATCCTTACAATGAACCCAAGGCCCTATTTATAGTAACCTTGCCCATGGCCCATTATTTACATATTTTGGACCTTAGTTTTGCTACTTTACAAACCATCCCTTTCCAAATATTTTTTTCTCAAAATCATATAAGATATCTACAATTCATCATAGCCTCAAATGAAATCAATGGGAAGTGGTGAAGGCCTAAATATGCTCTCCAAATGTAAGGAAGCCCATAAGTCTTCATCTCTAGTGCATATGTGTGGGACTATTATGGAAGCCCTTTGTTGTAGATGAAATACTTTGAAAGATTCTTCATGAAAACTCCATGGAATAGGCTGCAAATTGATGCATACAAGCCAATCATGTCCCATATCATATTCTTCCATTGTGATGACCAATGAAGCTTGTTAGAGTAGAGCACCGACCCTAACAATGGACCTTACCAAAACTATCTAGAAATTCAAGCATGCATATAATCCCAAGTATTGCCCTCTTTCTCCATACAAATCATGCCACTTGGTCAAGAAAAATCTTCCTCAAGTAAACCATGTTGTTGCACATACTCCAAATATGTTGCACATACTCCAAATATTTCCAAAAACTCATCCATAGGCAATTGCTTCCACTTAACAAGGAATGCTTCAATGTTCATATCCCTCAACTCCCTTATCCTCTTGTTTCCACAATCCTTTCCAACTCATATACAATATCCCCTTCTTTGTCCATGGGTGGTAGCTCTTCAATCTCTTATGGAAGAGTGCCCAAAAACCTCTTAAAGTTGGACACATCATGAATTCTTGTAGAAGAAGGCAAATCAAGCTTATAAGCCAAGTCACCCACCTTCTTTGAGCCAATTTTGGATTGGAATATCCCTTGGGGATGTTATGAGGGCTCTTAGGAAGCTTCAATAGCACATAGTCACCTTCTTCAAAATCCATCTTACACCTATGCTCATCCCCATTTGCCTTCATAACATCTTGAGCCTTCTTCATACTGTCCTTGTAAAGTCGAAGAAGCTGTCTCATCCTTTCCAACTCTTCCTTTACCAAAGGATTAACCATTTTATCCTCATGAAAGGCAATAGACGGCACATGTGCTTGATACCCATAAAGAGTCTCAAAAGGTGACATCCCGATACTCAAGTGCTTGCTTGAATTGTGACAAAATTCAGCAAGATAGAGCCACTCATCCCAAGATGTTTGCATATCGTGATAATAGTGTATCAAATACACTTCAAGCCATTTGTGTGTGCACTCTGTTTTCCCATCCGTTTGAGGGTGATAGGCTGTAGATGGAGTGATTTGGGTTCCCAAGCTCTCATATAATGTCCTCCAAAAAGTACCCATGAACTTGGTATCCCTATGACAAACTATGTTAAGTGGCAAACCATGTATCTTGAATACATGCTCCATGAATTTCTTGGCAATGTGAGAGACCCCATAAGTAATCTTTGAAGTAATGAAATGGGCTGATTTTGTGAGTCTATCCACCACCACAAATACTTGATCCAATCAATGCTTTGTCCTTGTAGATTCGTAATGAAGTCCATAGAAATGTGAGTCCATTTCCCATCCGGAATTGGCGAAGGATGAAGCAATCCACTTGGAAGTTGATGGCTATCCTTATTCTTTCAGGTGGCAAGACACACATTCCAATACACAAACTTCTTAACATCCCTCCACATGTCTTTCCAATAGAAGCTCTTCCTCACTTTGTCAAAAGTCTTAAGCACACCAAGATGGCTTAAAAGTGGTGAAGAATGTATCTCATAAATCACCTTGGGAATGTAGGATGACGTAGGAACCAAGTACACCTTATCCTTGTGTCATAAGAGACCATTACAAAGCTTATAAATGAGGAAATTATACATCATCTCCTTGCTATAATTTCTTGGGCAGCACCTTCATTGATAAGATATTCCTCTTGAATCCCTTTGATCCATTCACTATATACTTCCATGATTGAAGTCATAGGGCAAGCCCACATTCTTGACAATGCATTCGTAACTACGTTGTCCTTCCTTGGGTGCGTAGGATATCTCAAAATCATATCCTTGAAGAGTAGCCAACCATCTCTTTTGTTTGGGAGAGGAAAAATTTCAACACCCTATGATCACCTTGAAATGCGCACCTTAAAAATAGTGATGTCATTTCTTGATTGCATGAAGTATGGCCAACATTTCTTGCAACCCCATCTCCTTCTCGGAAAGCTTTCTACTCTCAAATGCAATGACACCATGCTCTTAATATAAAACTGCCCCAAGCTCTGTTCCACTTGCATCCACTCTCACATAAAATTTCTTTGAAAAATCGGGGCAAACAAGAATAGGAGCCAATGTGAGCAAGGTTTTCAGTTCATTAAAACTCTTGTCGGCCAATAGCATCCTAAAAGACAGCTTCCCTCTTGAGTAGATTGGTTAGAGGTGTCGCAAAATAGTTACATAATGCTCTATAAATCTTCTATAAAAAGAAGACACTCCCAAAAATCCTCTCAATTGCGTTTTATATCTAGGGGTTGGCCATTCTTTGATGCATGCTACTTTCTTTGGATCAGCCCTAATGCCCTTCTCTCCCACCAAGTGTCCAAGATATTCCACTTCATTAACCATAAATGCACATTTTCTCTCCTTCTCATAAAGCTTGTGCTTCCTCATCACCTCAAACACATGTTTCATATGAGATAAGTGCTCTTCCTTGATCTTACTATAAATCAAGATATCATCAAAGAACACTAACACAAACTTGAATAGGAAGGGAGACAATATCCTATTCATCAAAGCTTGGAAAGTGGCCAGAGCATTTGTAAGGCCAAATGTTCTAAATTCCGTCTTCTCCTCATCACCCTCCTTCATTCGTAACTCGATCTTAAATCAGAGCATTTGTAAGGCCAAACGTTCTAAATTCCGTCTTCTCCTCATCACCCTCCTTCATTCATATTTGATGGTAACCCGATCTTAAATCAATCTTAGTAAAGAACTTTGCACCTTTGAGCTCATCAAGAAGATCATCAATGTAAGGAATTGGGTACCTATTCTTGATAGTGACTTTGTTCAAGTCACGGTAATCAATGCACATACAAAAGGACCCATCCTTCTCCTTCACCCCAATAGAGAAGAAGAATGGAGATTGTAACGGTCGGATAAGACCCATGGTAAGCAATTCTTGTACTTGCTTTGCCACTTCCTCTCTTTCCACCTTAGACAAATGGTTAAGGAGGCTTGTTCACAACCTTTGCATTTGGTTCAATTATAATAGCATGGTCAATCTCCCTCTTAGGTGGCAAACTCTTTGGCACTTGAAAAATGTCCTCATACTCTTTGAGAAGAGTCACCATATTTTTGTCTATGTGTTGTCCCCACCAAAACTATCCATCCCCTTTTGAACAATATGCAACACATAGATAGTGCCAAGAGTCTTGAGATCCTTCTTGAGCCACTTTGTAGTGATTAAAGAGAGTCCTGTTGATGCATTTCCAACCAATACTACTTGCTGCCCACCATGTGAAAAGCTCATAACACCTTGTTGAAGGTTCATGCAAAAATCACCACCAAGAGAAGTTAACCAATCACAACCCATAATCACATCAATGGGACCCATGTCCAAGACCACAAAATCACCTTTCCAAGTGTATGAAGAAGACAATGTCACTTGTGTAGAAGGGCAAACCAATGTAGCTTTCTCATTTTCCCCATTTGCCACTTGTACTTGGAAAGTTATGGGTAGCTCCCTTGGAGATAGCTTGAGAGAGTTGATGGATTTAGAGTTAATGAAGCTATGTTTACTCCCAAAATCCACCAAAATGTATGCAACTCTCCCAATGATGGTTACCACTAATCTCAAAGTATTTAGACTCTTGTATCCCGCCAAAAGCTCTTGAGAAATAGAGCAGACACACAAGCTACATTTTCTGCACTTTTGGATGCATCATCTCTCAAAATACTTGCATGAATTTTCCCACCAGGGTCAAATGGAAACTCATCCTCTTCTTGGATGAAAGAGTGATCCTCCAATGTATCATCATGTGCCTCTTCAATTCAATCTTCATATTCCTCCACCTCATGAGATTTCTTTGAATCATCCTCTTCATATATAATAATCATAGTGGCCGCCGTCACCTTCTTTGACTTGCAAACATGCCCGGGTGACCACTTTTCTTTGCAGCACAAAACCTTGCTCCCTCAACTCTTCAATCTTTGGATCATTCATTCTTTATGTCCTCTTGAAGGGTTGAAAAGTCTTCTTAACAAAACCATTTAATTTCTTAGCATCATTTTGAACTCCACTTTTGGGTTGTCCACCTCCAAATGATGATAAAAACCTAGAGGTAAAAGTGGGTGTTGTGGAAGGAAAGCTTTTTCCAAAATTTGAAGAAGTATTGGATGGTTTTTGAGAGGGTATAACGGGCAGAGATTTTATGTACTTTGGCTCATAGAGCTCCGCCAACCTCATAGCCTCTTTGATGGTCCTAGGTCTTTGTGCCGATACATCCGCCTTGATGTAGGAATCTAGACCATGCATGAACTTCTTCATCTTTATGTCCTCATTGAGTCCATCCACAAACATAGAGAGCTTCATGAACCTTTTAATGTACTTTCTAACCAATGTGCTCTTTTGTGAGAGTTCATACCATTCTTCATGGTATCGGTCAAGAACCAAAGGCAAAACAAATGCCATATTCATCTCTCTCTTCAATTCCTCCCAAGTATGTGGTGTAGTCCCTTCTTTGACCAAATGTCTCAACCATTGATGGGCATAATCTTCCAAGTGTAAGGATGCAAACTGCACTTTATCCCCCTCATTCTTTGGATATAGCTCTCTCTTCAATTCCTCCCAAGTATGTGGTGTAGTCCCTTCTTTGACCAAATGTCTCAACCATTGATGGGCATAATCTTCCAAGTGTAAGGATGCAAACTGCACTTTATCCCCCTCATTCTTTGGATATAGCTCAAAATATGTCTCCATTTTGTTCATCTATTCCTCCAATTCATGTAGGGTTGATCTTTCACCCTTGAATTTGAGGATCGAGACCTTATCCTTAACATCCTTGGAAGTGGTAGAGATGATGTAGTCTCATGATGATTAGAGGGTTTGTACCTTTGCATTTGCACATATGATCCCAATAATTGTGCAAAATCCTTGTACTCCCTCTTGAGAAAGTTAAGCGTTTCCATCCATGCATCATGAGCTTCCCTTTGCCTTTCGATGAATGACATATGCTCCAATCATGCTTAACCGCATCACCATCAACATGCAACTCTGCTTCAAGCATAGAAGATTGATTTCCCTTGGGATGTGAAGATACTCTTTTAGGTTCTCCAAGGGTTGGTTCCAAATGTGTAGATCAAGATGTATGTTGCTTTCCATGTAGTTGAGAGGGACCGGCTTGGAAAGATGTAGGCTTCATTTCCCTCATGAGAGGTCTTCTAGCCTCCGCCATGAATCCACTTGAGGCATTCTTTGTAGGATTCTCATAGGTAGCCCTTGTAAAAGCCTCTTGCATAGTTTTCTTGCCTTCCTTGTGACCACCATGACTCCAAAACGTTTAGTTACCAGGCATTAATTGATAGCTCAAAAAGTGCTTGTATGTACATATAGCACGAAGCTAAGCCACGTCCTGTGGCTTCAAGTACCAAAAATAAGAGGAGTGTATATACAAGAGGCACGAAGCCAAGCCAGTGGCTAAGTACAAAAAAGAGTAGCTAGCACTATTCCTCGCTCCCTTCTGTGCTCCCTTCTCCGCCTCCTTCTTCCTCGTCTTCTTCCTCATCTTCTTATACAGGGTCTTGTAAACAAGGGACAACATATATCAATGTATGAAAAATCAAATCTTTATTTATAATATTGACATTATTTAATTACTTTCAAATACCTCGGGGGACTCTCTAGTAGCCCGGATATACTGCTCCTCAATAATCAACCCGTCATTATAGAAGTGCCTCCATGTATCTCCTCTGCGATGGTGGCGATGGTAGGCTGTCTCGACAGGAGTAGGGTACCTGCCCACGATATCAAGCTGCAAGATGACACAATTTGCGGGGTTAGTACAAAGAAACAACCTCCTAATAAACTACATAAACAATATAATTTGAG
Organism: Cibotium barometz; assembly: GCF_041138505.1. Taxonomy (NCBI): domain Eukaryota; kingdom Viridiplantae; phylum Streptophyta; class Polypodiopsida; order Cyatheales; family Cibotiaceae; genus Cibotium; species Cibotium barometz. Next base: position 19,311,226 of record NC_141055.1, read on the forward strand.
ATCGATACTTACAAACTGGGGCTCCCATGATTCGACACCCCCTGCTTGATTTGGATCCTTCGTGCCTCCACGTGCTTTAGACTGGGCTCCTCCTTCGCTGACTTCATTGCTTTCTTCCACTCACGCTTGTGAGCGGTGTGGGGCGGGCCCCTTGGTAGTTGACCACCCTGGAGCCTGGCAAGCTCCACTAGTGCATGCCTCTTAAGCGAAGATCTTTTATTGCTAAGTATTGAAACAATCTTTGACTTGGCCCATTTATCTGTGAACTGAACATTGGGGGGGTTAGGATACCTAGAGCGAACAGCGAGGGTCTCATCAGCCAACCTCTTTGGTTGATCTTTGTAGTGAATAAAGCAATCTCTGTAATTGTTATCAATTACAGAGCGCATGAAGGCCATGATGTCCTTCCCCTGTGCATCCATCAAGATGCCTCTTGTCTGAGTGATGTCATAGTAGATCGTACCATCACCCGGAGGCACGTCTAAATCATCTGAATCATTCTCGTCCCCACCACCACCCCTCCCAACGCACTGTGCCATGCATCCCCCACCGCTCTCCCTACTACTACGCCTACTACTATGTCATGTCGAGCTAGTACGTTGGCCACCTGTAGCTGGGGAACCAAGTCTCGACTGCACGGGAGTACGCTGACAGCTCTGCGAGGCAAAAGGTCCTCCTGACGGCATGGAGGAAGGGGCATAGGACGGCATGGGGGAAGGACCTCGGCTATGTAGCTGGCTGGGCTATGTTGACTCCACTAGGGTAATCTCAAAAGGTGTGGGGTTGGGGTGTTTTGGAGTCTGTAGTGCCGACTCCTGGGGGGTGTTTAGAGTACCCATCATGTAGCCGTTTAACTCCCCAGGACTGGGAGGGTGCCCCAAAAGGTTATATAAGTTCCGAAAGATGGTCTCCCGAAGATCAGGTGAGCCTGAAGAGCTTCCTGGCCACATGATGAACTGGAAAAAAGAAAAAAAGAAGATTACTGATGAACTGAGAAGAGAAAAAGAAGAGAAAAAGAGAGAAGGAAAGAGAGTAGAAAAGGCATGCATAGCGGGGATAAAAGAGAGGAGAAAGGAGAGGAAAAGAGAGGAGAAAAAGAGGGGATGAAAGAGAGAAAAAGAGAGGAGAAGAGAGGAGAAGAGAGGAGAAAAAAAGAGAGAAAAAGAGAGGAGATAAGAGAGAAAAAGAGAGACGAAAAGAGAAGGAAAGAGAGGATAAAAGAGAGAAGGAAAAAGAGAGGAAAATATAGAGTGCAATCCATTTTTTCAATCATGCTTTCCCTTTCCATCATTCATGCAATCCCCTTCTTCAATCATGCAATCCCTTTCCATCATTCATGCAATCCCTTTCTTCATTCATGCAATCACTTATTTCCATGAAAGGAGAGGAAAAGAGAGGAGAAAAAAAGGCAGAAAAAGAGAGGAGAGGAAAAAAAGATAGAAAAAACACAGCGTCTATCTTCGCGTATAACAACGCATCTATAGACGCGGCTAGTTGTTTCCAACATAGAGTAGACGCGCTCTTAGACGCGCTTTTAGACGCGCTCTTACAGACATACTATTCTAAAAACTCGAAAAGTACATGCGCCCGACGCGCCCGAAACAAAAGCACGACAGCTGCACCAAAAACATTCGTTTCAAAGAGAGCAAAGGACGAATCCAAAGGGAGCAACTTTCAAAGAAGATCAACCCTAAAGAGACTTACCTTGGATAGAGGTATGGAAGCTTCTTGTCCTTCTTTAAAGCTGCTTCTCTTTCTTCTCTTCCTTGTTCACCCTTTGCTTCTCTTTCTTCTCTTCCTTGTTCACCCTCTTCTCTTGTGTGCTTGGAGATGATTGTGTAAGCATGGAGATAAGTGTGGGTGCTTGAAGATAAGTGTGGATGCTAGGCTGTGGATCTGTTAATAGCAAAGCAAAACCGTTAAAAGTATGTGAAGAAAAGCAAGAGCGCTAAAAGTAGGTTTGAAAATGAAAATTGCGTCTATAGGCGCGTCTAATGTCGCATCTAATATCGCGTCTAAAACTACATCTGTTCTTTGTACTGCACGTGTATATACGTGTCTAAATGAGCGTTTGATTGTGCGTTTACAACACGGTTTACACGCGCCTATAGACACGCACCACACAGAATAGACACGGTTTTAGACGGGGTATTAGACGCGCCACAGAGTTTTTACATTAAATATTTGATACAAGAGCAATTTTTTTGGGTTGTTTATTTGTAGGATGTCTTCATCTTCAACAAGTAGCTCTAGTGAGGATGAATCCCTCCGTATCCACCATCGCGAAATGTGGTTGGAGCAAAAAATCAAATGTATATGTGATCGATGTCGAGGAAACATGTATCGTGCACGCAGGATTACACTCAATCACATCTCAAAGTATGGAGAATGGGATGCGACCGTCAACCTGGTAAGTGTTAAAGAGTTAAGGTTGATTGAGATACCAATGGGTGTTCATATGTTTGAGTTATGATCCCGTTTTAATTTAATACAGGATGCAGTGCCACACCCGCATATGTTGCCCTATGCTCGTCGTCCTCGTGAGGAGGCAAAGCGTTGGCGATATGAGGTGGGATCTTCAGGAGGGACCGTTACGGATGCATGGAGTTATGGTAATAGTAGCCTTCCGCCATTACCTCATGAAGCCGTGGAGGAGGAGAGGTGTTTGATGATATGGTGCGGGATTTATATGTCCATCAATCCGAAGGGAGGGATGATAGCATGGAGCAGGACGATCTTTTTACCACAGCATCGACTCCACTGTTTGAGGGGTGCACATTCTCTGTTCTACGTGTCTCCCTTGAGTTACTAAACTTGCAAACCATTTATGGCTGGAGCAATGCAAGTTTGAAGCATTACTCAAGTAAGCTTTAATGTCTATTTTGCAAACATGGTGAATTATGCTAGTGGGTCAATTACTCAAATGCTTTTCCTCATTTATGGTCTTCACGTGCACGCTATTGTGTAAAATGCTTCCAAGGGAGAATAAATTGCCGACCTCAAGAGATATGGCAAGGCAACATGTGACCTCTCTTGGAGGATTAGATTACAAGCGCATCCATGCATGCATCAACGATGGCATTTTGTTTCGTGGACTACATAAGGATGCAAGAGAGTGTCCTACTTGTGGAGACGCAAGATATAGAGCAGATCTCAAAACTTTGGACGTGCCTCGTAAGGTTCTGCGACATTTTTCCATAATCCCTCGCATCCAACATATATCCAACATTCTGCCTCGTAAGGTTCTGCGACATTTTCCCATAATCCCTCGCATCCAACATATATTCAAGTGCAAATCCATTGCAGAGCTCATGTCATGGCATTCCTCCCATCGATCAACCGATGGTAAGTGGAGAACTCCCGCAGACACTCTTGCGTGGAAGCATATTGAAGACACATGGCCAAGCTTCAAGGAAGAACCTAGGAGCTTGAGACTTGGATTGGGTATGGACGGTGTGAACCCATTTGGTCTCAAAAGCACCTCTTACAGTGTATGGCCAGTGATATTGGTGAATTATAATCTTCCACCCTCTATGGCGATTAAAAAAGGACATGTTATGTTATCCCTTTTAATTCTAGGGAAACATAAAGTCAAAAATCCTGATGTTTATTTGGAGCCTTTGATTGACGAGCTAGAGATACTTTGGAGAGGTATCGAGGTGCATGATGTGAGAACTTGGAATGAAGTCCTCCCACAATCACTCACAGCGGGAGATTGGATGAGAATTTGGGACGGTTCCACGACTCCTCCACCACTTGGCATGAGCCGGTAAGGGTTTGTAACTATTGTGTGCTATATTGGCTGGAAATAAAGATTGCCCCCGCTAACTATTGTGTGCTATATTGGCTGGAAATAAATATTGCCCCCGCTAACTATTGTGTGCTATATTGGCTGGAAATAAATATTGCCCCCGCTAACACCAGCTTTTGTTTAGATACTCCATCTTTTATCATTTACCATATTGGCCCCACCTCAAGATCAATCACCTGCTTGATCCCATGCATATCTTCAAGAATGTGGCATCTACCATTTGGGAACATTTGAATGGGACACGAGATTCTATAGGCATAAGGGAGGATCTACGTACCACAGGGAGGATGCGTGAAGCTTGGCCACAAGAGAGACCAAATGGGCGTGTTTTTTTGCCTCGTGCACCGTGGAGGTTATCAAAGCTAGAGATGGTGGCGGTGAAGCGTGCTATAACTACAATTCGTACTCCCACTGGTGGATGCATGAGGTGTTTGAAGGGGGCCTTTACAAAGAGCAAGAAAAGAGGTGTAGAGTACATTAGGGCCAAAAACGGCTAGAAAAGGGCTGTTTGTTAATCTAAGGATTAAGAAATTGTCCAATTGTGAATTGACACGTATACAAAAGTATGGCATTCTTGTCTCCTCTAAATGTCTTCTTAACGGTTCTATTTTAGTGGCGAACAGCTAAAACGGCTTAATTTAGACATTTACGATGGCTAACATTAAAGTTTAGGTCCAAAATAGTGACATCTTGTTCCATTTTATATTTCAAAAAATCAAGCGGGAAGATATGAAATCTTCTCTTTTCAGGCTCTGAAAACAACGCTATTAATGACAAATCACCAAATTTTTTCAAACGTCTACTTTCCACCTTCCCTCCATTTTGGTATGGCTCATTCCCTTTTCCACCTTCCCTCCATTTTGGCATATGGCTTATTCTCCTTTCTTTGCATTTTCAAAAGACTCACTATTTTTCTCTCATCTGTGAGCTTCTATGGCGTCCTCATGTCGTCCTTCTCATAATATAACTTCTTGTGATTTTCATAACACCAGAGAGGATGGTGTTTGGAAACCCATGTCTTTTCGTATGAATGATTGGGTAACAATGCTTCCCTCTCGTAAAGGTGCCCACAGGGTGAAAAGAACCAAGTGAAATGAAGTGAAATCCCATTGGAAAGGTCATGTTCTTGCCTTCAAAGTGACCGACAATGGCTGGCTTGCAAAAGTTCAACATGTCTACATGGCCAAAGACATGGTGTTGAACTTGGATGAACATCCAATTCTCCATTCTTACTGTAATTTAACAAAACTTTATCTATTTGATACAAAATATATTTCTCCTTCTGATATATTTGTTGTTTGTTTAATTTCAATTATCTTTCCATCAACAGTTGTGGAGTGGCAACCTGTTGAGAGCTTAAGTGGCACATTCAAAGCAATTCACAAGGGGATTGCAGATGTAATGTATACAGACAAACCACCTTCATTTTACAAATCAGTGGATATATTTGTGTATTTTGCAGAATACAGGGTTCCATCAAGAGAAGGTGTTCATGGAGAATTATATGACATACCTATTCCCACATTAATGTCACTCGAATGGGAAGTTCCTGATCCAAATACCATAACAAGCTTCAAATCCAAAATCAAAGATGATATTCTTAAAGCTATGTCTCCTGGAATGATTTCAAGAAGGATAAAAATTCAATGGTTCTTGCCTATACATGTCTTTGTGGCATGTTTCAATACAATGGAATTGGAGAGGACAAGAACAATGTGGCTTAATAGAAGACTATCTACGACTGATCTGGACACTATACTTGGAGAAGGATGGAGTACCAAGGAAACTTTTCATATTGGCGACAATATCAGTTGTAGAGTAAGCCCAAATTCTATGTCTATCTCATACCAACTATGTCGTCAATCCCTAGTTTTGGGCTATGACTATAGGAGATGGAAAAGCAAGCTTGGTAGTTGGGTCCCTTTGGATTCTGAAGAGAATTGTCTAGAGTTTGAATTTAACATCATTGTCCATCCATTCATAGATCCTAGGAACCTTATAGTAACATCAAACTGGAGACTACAACATGTAAGAGAGTCGCTTGAGTTTCTGGACGAAACATCACCTGAATATAGATTCAAAGTAGATGATATTGTTGTTAGTACAAGGATAGAGAGTGTAACCTCATGCATCACATGTCTTCCCCCAAAAAAAGTTGTATTTGAGCCACTTGCAAGGGCAAGTTTGTTAAGCTAAAAAGGATTTCTCCAATAATGTAATCAATATATTCTGCTAAATTTCGTCTTGACTTCTTCACAAAAATGGTCAACATATTGTTGGCAACACAAAACAAGGTTTAAAAGTTGAATATCAAATTGTTGATACTGAATTTAAGTACAGAATATAGTCCCAAAAAGGGTATGTTCATATGGACAAAATGAACAAAACAAAAGCCAATTTGTGGAATCACTCAACAAAATCAACTTTTCTTTTGGCATGGGATGTCCCTGGATCTTTGGAGAATCTTTCTCTCTTCTATTTGCTTCGATCAAATTTGGCTGATTGAGGTTCAAGTTCCGGTGTTTTGAGCTCTTGAGGTGTTGGAAAGGAAGACTTTGTAGTGGATTCCTCAACTGGTGGTAAGTTGGGCTCTTCTCTGAGATCTTTAGGTGTTGGCGAGGGAGATTTGGCAGTGGGGTCTGGATTTGGATAAGGTTCTTTGGAGGTTGGCTTTGGAGACTTGGCAGTCTTATTGGGGAACATGAAAAAGAAATTGAATGGAGAGCCAACATTTGCCCTCTTACTTTCTTTGTTGGATGAACGACGCTTCTGAATTTTAAATTTTACTGGTGAGTGAAACGGAAGACCTTTAGTAGCACTCTTCTCTTTGAACAGGGGTCTTCTCTTTGATAGAATTCTTATCTTGAGCTGGTGAAGAGCTCTTCTCTTTAGCAGGAGGGCTAGGGCTCTTCTCTTTAGCAAGAGGGCTAGGGGTCTTCTCTTTAGCAGGAGGGATAGGGGTCTTCTCTTTAGCAGGAGGGCTAGGGCTCTTCTCTTTAGCAGGAGGGCTAGGGCTCTTCTCTGTAGCCTGAGGGCTCTTCCCTTTAGAATGTGTCTTCTCTTTAGTAGTGCTCTTTTTCCCCTTGGAAGATCTGCTCTTAGTAGGGCTCTTCTTTCTTTCCTTCTTCTCTTTGGCAGAGGTCTTTTTCTTTTTGGATGAGCCATCCTTGACATGGCTTTTCTTCTCCTCCTTTTTTCTTTTCTTTGAAGTTGTACCCTTGCCTCCTTTCTCAGGTGGAAAGGGGGAATCAGGATCAACTGGATTGATAGATCTTTCCAAAACCATAGACACTGCCTTCTCCCTTACCCAACTTACCCAAGAATCTGGATATTCATGCAACTGAGGCAAAAGAAAATGATAAAATTTCTTAATATGAGAAAGTCACTAAATGTATTGACCCAATCAATCAATGCTATCATGACATGAACTTACAGTAAGTGTTGTCATTCTAAATCTTGACTCAAGATATCTCCAAGCATTAGCAAGCACCATCCATCCACAAGATGTTAAGTCTTTCTGCAAAGGAACTTCCTGATTATAGTACTTAAAATCTTCAAGTTTGTAGTCTTCATAGGTGGAACCTAGAAAACTCAAGATAAGTTTGGCAGCACTGCAAGCATAAAATATTGAGGGTCAACCAAACAATTGAAAACTTACAAAATATTGCTCTAGAACATAAACCATGGTAAAGTTGATTCTTATATTTTACTTCTCCCATGAACGGATGCTAAAGAATTCATAAAGATTACATCTCTATCCAATAGATTGAAGATAATAAGACTCCAATGGCCTTTGTGATAAGATGAATACTGCAATTAGTTGTGAATATTGTAATGATGGACAAAAGGATATACAATGTAATTGAGTGTGAGTCTTACACTTCAACATAAGGGTATACAATGTAATTAATGCCAATATATCAAAGTGCTTTAGAAAACTTGCAAGATCCCCTTGCCTATTGAAAAGGCACTGTGTAACAAGGGGATCAAGAATGGTCACTTGTATAGCCATTGAGCCAGGAAGATCCCTCATAAGACATCTGGAGACATAAACAAAACATATCATTAAAATATGGAATCTGAGAAATTCATCAAGAAAGCAAAAGGAAATCCACACAAACCTTAGACAGATGAAGAGGACTGTGTCAGATATCTCAATATTGTGATTCACAAGCATACTTGTGTCTTCTGGGACAATGTCACAATACACCTCATCCTCTCCATGCATGGAGACATCTACTATCATTTGACCTGTTACATTCTGATAAAGTTTTGAATTGGATGCATGAAGAATTTCAGCTTGCTGAGAAAGAATGGCATCCTCTGTAATCTTCTCCTGCACTCTCTCTTTCTCCACTTCTTCTTTAATATCTTGAGCTTTCCTTGTACTATAAGTATACGAAACATCTTCAATAACAACTGATTGTTTGGGTTGTCTTGTTGGAGGAATATTTAAAATTTCAAAAGCCCTCATATCTTGACTTGGAATGGGTTCCAAAGCTTTGTCAAACTTGTATCTAAGTCTGGACACAAGCACAAAATCTTTGCTCATGAGAGTGATCCTATGAGCAAATGCAGCAGTAATGTATCCATCATTCATAAAGTCGATCAAAAAATCCTCAGCAGCCTCTTGAAGACACATAAGGGCCTGTGACTCCCATCGGACTTTATCAAGATTTGTGTTTCTCATTCTGCCAACTAACCTTTCTGATATGTCCCTGACAACCCGCATAAATGGGAGTCGAGGGATGAGAAGATTAGTAGATTTTTGTGCAGCTCTGATCTCTCTTAGTGACTTCACCTGATAGTTTAATCTCTTTCTTGCTGTTGCCCTAGCACGAGACTTTAGAGGAGGCTTTTCTTGTTTTTCATCGACAACTGGCGTTTTGGAAGATCCTGGTTTGTCTTGAGCTTTTTCAGTCTCCAAAGGGGTGTAGACTTTCCTTGCAGTCTGTTTTGTCCTCGCCATTGAAGTTAAAGGAAAAGAATAGACCCGATGGGGATGATTTGTGAATTGAGAAAAAAAACTAACAAAGGCCCGAACTAAGCGATGGGGCGGATCCGAATTGTTTGGATTTGCTCTATCGCTTGATTCGGGCTGAGACTACAGGAGACGGAACTAAGCGATCAGAAGCGTCCAAAAGCATTTGAATAGCTCAATTGCTTGATTCGGGCTGAGACTATAGGAGATGGAACTAAGCGATGAAAAGCTTCCAAAAGCATCAGAATAGCTCAATCGCTTCATTCGGGGAATTTCCAAGTGATAGGGGAGGATCTGGAACCAAGCGATGAAGAAGGTCCGAGATGTTCGGATGAGCGTTATCGCTTGATATGGGTGAGAAGGGTAAAAGGAGATTCTGAGAATTTCGGAGGAGCAATTTCGCTTGATACCGTGTCGATGAAAAATAGAAATGTTTTCAAGAAAATTAAACTTTTATACCTCGAATCCGTCGTACATAGGACTGTTGGATACACGTGTCATGCAATCATTTTTGCCACGTGGCATGAACGGTCACTATTTAAGGTATTTTTGCCATGCTCCACGTGCTCCGTCGTATAATCTCAAAAATTCTCTCTCGTTTTTTTTTGCCAAAGCCCGCACCAGATGATAGAAACATTCCTTTACTTTTGGACCACTTATTTTCGCTTAGTCGGCCTCTATCTTGCAAGCTCTATTTTGTAAAAACTCTCTCTCTCTTTTTTGGACCTTCAAATTGCCAAAGCCCGCGCCAAGCGATAGAAGCATTCCAAATATTTTGGACCACTTATTTTCGCTTAGTTCGGGCTCTGCCATATAGTGACTTCCAAGCCTTCTTCAGAATTGTTCCAGCGTTTTTCGCAAATATCACAATGAGTAAAAGTGTTGAGGGAAGACATGAACTTGTTGAAGAAAGCCCAAGTGAAAGACTCTTGAATGCTATTTTGCAAGATGGTCATGACATGAAGGTATACGCAGATGCAGTGGAGATATTCAATCCAAGGTTTGTTCTTTCAGATGTTTTGATGAAGCTTAAGGACATTCTTGAAGAGGAGTACAAACAATTTTAAATGTCAATTGAAGGTCATTGTTTCCATATCGGAGACAATGATTTATGTCACCTTACAGATTTTACTCAGCTGTCAGTGGAGAAAGCCAAAGTTACAAAGAGGTTCAATAGATTTTCAAATAGAATCTCTTTCACATGCCCTTCATCCATTTCTTGTCCAATTCATAAGAAGCTTTGTAACCTTGTCCCCAAAGATGTCTCCTTTCTTTTATTTCTATTTTTGAGAGCAGAAATAAAAGATAAAGAGCAAGAATCAGATATTGATGCAGAGAAGGAGGAAGAAAACTTAAATGTCACCACAGTCTCAAAGCTAGAGAAAAGTGAGATTTTAGAAGAGGAAGAAATTGATGTTCAAGCTGAGGAGAAAGAAAGTGCAAATCTTGATGTTGCTGAATTTAGGACTTTCACTGTTACTGAAGAGCCCTCAGAGGAAGCAAGCATATCTGAATCCTCTGTTACTGTTCCAAGCCTTCCTTTCTTCTATATCAATGAGAAAGATTTTATTCCTTTGTCCTATCTTCAATGTCTCTTCAATATCAGGGAAGACTACTATATTGCAGCAATTTCAGAAGCTTGTGAGGTGACCAAAGACTTTATTGATACAGAAGTAGGGTCAAAGGAAGAGTTTTTGGCACTTGATTTGCAAACATCTGACCACTCATTTATCCCTGGTCCTGATGCACTTGCCTTGTGCCTTAAAAGAGTGGATGAGGAGAAACCTTCCCTTAGAGATGAGGATTTTGAGAACAGGCTTATTGAGTTAGGTGTAGAGTCTTTTGGCAGAGATTTCAAGCTTCAGGTAGATTCTGATAAAGTGAAAAGGGTTGGCTCATGCAACTTGATGACAGACAAAGTAGTAAGTGAGGATGAGTTGCAGAAGGTAGTTTCCTTTTAATCTTTTGCAAAATGTTATTGTGATTGTAATTTTTTTAAAGTGAGGTTTTTGTCTTGCAAATTGAATTGCTTGATAAGGATGATTTTCTAGGAAGAGCTAAAGGCAGTAGAGTGAAAGCTACAGAGACGGTCAAGAAGGCCTTCATCTGCTCTCATGCACTACTTATCTACATTGGATAAGGCTGTGTTCTGTGCATTCCACATGAACTTCTCTGAAGATGTTGAGTTGCCAATATTTACCTTGAAGGTGTTGTCAAGGTTCATGGGATACACTCCCCTTCAAATAAATGCTAACAAGGTCTTGCTTCTAGAGAGAGCTGCTGCTCTTAGAATCTTTGGATATGCTGCAGGTTTCAATGCCTCAAGAGCAGGATACTTTCTTTGCTACTCTAGCTATGCAGCTGCACAACTGAGGAGTTAGATATCAATCTTCTTGGAGGTTATAGAAGGAGAAAATTTTTGAGATACAGAGGTGACATGCCCAATAGTCCCAAGAGAATCAAAAACTAATGTACACACAATATTTTGCAAGGATTGATTATAATTCAGCAAATATTTTGTAAGAGATACAAATGTTTTAGTAAATCATTAGTCTCTATCTTGAGGTGTTTGTGTAGTTTCAGATTGCTGGTTCTTTGATCTCATCCTTTGTAATTGCCTCCTGTAGAACTAATTGAATAATTCTTTAAGTGCATTGCTTCTTCTTTGACCACCTCCTCTTCTGGTACATCTGAAAAAGGAAGTTCTCACTTGATAGTGAGACTTTTCCATTCCTTGTGTGTTCCATGTTGCAAGGGATCCTTCTGTAGCAAAATATGGTCCATGCAAGTAAAGAATATGCTACAAAGATAATTCTTTGTTAGTAAATTTAAGAAATTACACTTTAATTTTAAATGTTTTGATAAGTCTGAACACTCACCAAGTAATAAGTTATGTCTTTTTCTCCCCAGGCATCTATGATAGCTTTTATTAAAAGCTTTATTGCTTTTTTGAAATCATCTGCATAAGTATTTGAACCAACTTGTTGTCTTAGGACTTTGAAAAAATTGTCGAGTTTTTTCCAAACTTCCATACGTTTGTTGGCTACATCTGGTCTACTTTTGACATTTGTGGTAATGACACATAGATGTTTCCAGCAGTTCCACATTGCATTGACTTGTTTGGTGTCATGGTTGCTCAAAAATCTTCTTGCTTTTGCTCCTCGCATTGAAACATCTTGCAGAACATCACCTGTACCTCTAGAAAGAACAGGATCTTTTTTAAGATGCACTTCGCCACCATGGAAACCCATTTGAGAGAGCAAGGCTTCGCATTTTTCTATGCACTCATCTGCAAGTTTAGTCGGCTTAATAGAATATGCATAGTCTAGATGAAGTCGGAGCAATTTGTCCAAGATTCTTATCTCTACATGCAATGTACATATATGCACATTTTTTAAATGTATTGGTAGAATTGGATTCCAAATTTTAATAGAAGTTGGATAATCGACAACATTCACATTATTTCTGGATGGTGGTTTTCCAATCTCATTTTTTACAAGCCATTCTCTTGTCCCTGTGCTTGCCATGCAATAAAGACATGGATATTTGGTATTTGCTCCTCCACATACACCAAACATATACTTCAACGCCTTAAGGTCGGCACTCAAATGCCATTCCACAATGAAATCACCTATGTCATCTACATGAAGGTGTTCACCTGCATTTTGGCTCTGAATAACTGAAGGAATGTCTGTATGTGAAAAGAGCCACTTTAATGTTTCATGACTCTCTACTGGCACATGAGCTGATCCAATCCACCATAGCTCCATTTCTAATTGAGTTTTGTGGTATGGAGAATCAAGCTTACCTTGACTATAGTCCAATGCTTTATTCATTAGGGATATAGATATTCTTTCCATTTTTTGACATTTTTGGATTTGAGCTTCATCTAATTTTATAACAAATACAAGTTTTCCTTCATAATCTATTTCTCGAATGCTGTAATATCTCACCATAAAAGATTGGACTTTTCTAATGTTCATCCAAATATTATTATAAACATTGTATTCAAAAGATGATTTTTTTTTTTGTCTCTCATATGGCATTGTTCCCTCAATATAGAAATACTCTCCGAAATGTTTGGAAATTTTCTCATTTAACAGAGTTCTATATTTTCCAACATTGTGAGGTCTAGGCAATCCAAAAGCTTTGATTTTGTAATACTTAAGGACCCTGAACCAGGTTTTAGAGATGGCTCTGTATCCCTTTCTACTCACTCCCACTGTGTCACAAACTTCTTGCATTTGGGAAGGCTGGACCAATAAGTCCATATCTTTTAGTAGATGTTGAAAGACTAGTTTTTTTTTAGTTTGATTTTCAGGAAGTTTCAAAAGTTTCAAGATATCCGACCTATTCATAAGCTCATTCAAAAATCTTACCCTTTCCTGAGCATTAGACATGTCAAATCCTAGAAGGGTAGTAACGATCTCTTACAAGTTTTAACCTTTTTTTCCTTTGTCCAGATCTCTCTGTCAAGTTAACTACATCCCGCATTCGTTTTACTCGTGCTCTTAACCCTATTGGAGTTTCTTTTAAGGTTTTCAATTGATCATTTTCTTGTTTCAAAGACACTATTTTGTTTTCAAGTTCTATAATTTTTGTTGCATTCAAAGATAAAGTATTTTGAAGATATGTAATATGTTCTGCATGTGGTTGAGATAGTCTTGAACTATAACCAAGTAAGCCATCCACCCCATCACCAAAAAATCTCATCAAATCATGTGGTGTGTGAAAAGAAGGATACCTTCCTGTTCTGGGATCCGGTGGATATAGACTTCCATCTGTCCACCATAGGTCAATATGCTTCTTTCCTTCATTGCGAAGGTGTTGAGCTTCATTCGCACATGAAAGGGGTCTTTGGTAGACACTCCGTGTAGTTGCATACTCTTGGTTGAGCTTGATATTCAAATGAAACTTACGATTAGATGTATCACTCATTACTAACAGAGCTAAAAATATTAGCAGAGCTATTAGAAGATGAGAGACGCAGAAGAATGAGAATGAGATGTAGCTTGTGAAATTCTTAGAGAAGCTAAGAATAAGCTTGTGAAATTTTTTGGAGAATGGATGAGAGCGCGTTCGGAGGGAATGGTCATTCAAAAGTAAGAGAAATAAGTATTTGCCGCGAAGTCACTAAAAGAGGACAAATTTCGAGACGAGCCATTAAAGAGTAGCATGAAAACGATATATTTTTTTAGATTTTAAAATATGTACTTAGATACGTGTTCAATCACATAGATACGCTTTAAATATCCAAAACAGCCAAATTTGGAGCCATTTTGACCATCAACGTTCTATTAATTAGCAAGTTAGCGAATTCCTTACACAGCCCATTTTGAGATAATTTTGGCCCTAATGAATTATATGGCTTGAAATCTCATGATTGGCACAAGATACTCCAAGTAAGTATTTTATGTGCATAATATCTTTTTCCTTTCAAATTCGTGAGTGTATTAGAAGCAACTAATCAACCATTCCTCGTGTGTTTAGTTCATATTACCTACTAGCATTTCTCGTAGTGCATCGAAGGATGTGAAAGATTGTATTTACAAGATGGGCAAGCTTGTGAGGTACTTTACATGATACAAAATGTGATGCGTATCAATGCTCCATGCAAGGTGTACATATTGCTAATATGGTGTCCTTTTTCATTTCTAGGTATGTGAGCTCAAAGGAAATAGATCCCACCATGCTTGAGAATGCTCGAGTTATGTCAGTGGAGGTGGTTTGTTTTAGTGGGGGAGACATTTCCACGTTCTATTCTCACAAGCCAACTACATCTCATAGTGCATTTGGTAGATGAGATTGCTATATGCGGTACTATACATACACGATGGTTGTTCTTCCTCGAGCACTTCATGAAGACCTTGAAGGGTTTCGTGTGAAGGGTTTCGTGCGACAAAATGCAAGACCCGAAGGTAGCATGGCCGAGGGTTGGTTGGTACAAGAGTCACTTGTATATATTTCTGAGTTTCTTGTTGATGTGGATAGCTCTCTCCCACGACTATGGAGAGATGATGAAGACCTAAGGATGACCTCTATTGTGCCTCAAGGGAAAGGACGCAACAAAGTAATAGACACGGAGTTGCTTTTAATAATATCAACCTCTATTGTGTGCTTAATAGTGATGTGATGAAGATGGGTGACAAGATACGAGGATGCAAAGGCAAGAAGACAAGAAGAAAGGGCCCTCTTTCGTACACACCACGGATCTCCTGTGCCATACCCTCAGTATCTAAGAGCACTTCAAAAGGATATTCATGTGGATTGGCTACTTGACGAAATGGAGAAAGCAGAGAAAGACGAGGGGATGCATATCATAATGGAAGAATGGGAGTATGCTAGGGGATGCATGAGCAAGGTCAGTATATAGAATGTTATGCATAAGTTAGGAGCTTTCAATAATTTAGATTACTTATTTAATTGATTTTGTCTTGGTGTAGTGCACTATGTTCAATGCTATATGGTGTCAGGGCAAGCATTTTCGAACACAATGGATTGATGATAAGAGAAACACACAAGATTGCGGCATCATTGCTAGCTTTGAGGGAGCCAATGGAGCCATGGATGATTATTGTGGCATAATCCAAGATATTATTAAGCTTGACTTTCGACGCTTCTTTGTGTATGTTGTAGATGTAAAGTGGTTTAAGGACGTGGTGGAAAGAGGCCCTAATGCTATTGAGATATCGAGCTCTAGTGAGGCAGTGGACACTGATGACCCGCCTGGGGGATAGGCCCCGCACTTACACCACTGGCATGGTTGGTGAGATCTTGGGTGATATGCGGCCAGTGGGATGACAGGCTGTGTGACAGCCACTCTAGAGACTGGCATAGTTATAGCGCCAGCTCATTTAGCCGAGTTCACACTATAGAGAACCCGTGTATGTATTTGGTTGAGTACCTTTCATATTTGGTGTACTCTTATTCTTGTATATGGTGTGTTGAGTGTTGAGTAGAGAAGAAGAAGATTTTCAGCCTCTCACCTTGTGTGTTCTCTATTAGGGTTTTGTGAGTGTGTGTGTGTGTTTGCAAGAGCTCAAGCTCTCTTCCCTCCTGCATCTTTTCATGGTATCAGAGCCTGGTTCGTGCTAAGAGCTGAGCTGCAAGCAAGAGAACCACAGGAAGCGGTACGAGGGTAAGAGCTTCAACTACTCTTCCCTATTGTGTTGGTGACTACACCCTTGTCGGGAGCTCTACGGGAGGCACCGACAAACGATCTCTGATTGAGGAGCTTTCTTCGCGGGAGTGAAGCTATAGGGCAACTATACAGTCCTACGGACTACTATTGGTGGGCCGAACACGCGTTTCGGGCGCGTCTGGACCTCCGTTTTTCAGAAAGCAGGCGATTTCGAGCACTGCGGGTAAGTCATCGATTCTCTGCAGAACTCTGTTTTAAGAACTGCAGGAAGACAGATTGACTGTGCGGACACTGTGGGTGCTGCAAAGAGGTCTACAGTTGCCACTGGGTGTATGTGTACACATTGAAGTCACTGGTTGTGACATTTGAGAGTATTACAGTACTGCTGTACAGAAAATACAGCATTTGTGCAGAAAAAACCAGAGTGCAGTTTTTGGTAAAGTTGTGTGTTTGGCAAGATGTCAAATGATGGGATAACATAGATTGTGGCTGAGAAGCTGGATAAGAATAACTTCCATGCTTGGAGGTTCAGGTTGACAAATTTCCTGATGGGAAAAGGTTATTGGGACTACATAGAAGGTGAGCATGAAGAGGCACCGGAGATACCGGATATAAATCCGACTGCTGCAGATGTGAAAGAGTTTAAAGACTGGAACCAAGGAGCTAGGAAAGTAATGTATTGGCTTTCCATTAGTATACAGGACACCATGATTGGGCACATTCAGGATGCCAAGTCCCCCAAGGAGGCGTGGGACACCATGATGGGATAACACAGATTGTGGCTGAGAAGCTGGATAAGAATAACTTCCATGCTTGGAGGTTCAGGTTGACAAATTTCCTGATGGGAAAAGGTTATTGGGACTACATAGAAGGTGAGCATGAAGAGGCACCGGAGATACCGGATATAAATCCGACTGCTGCAGATGTGAAAGAGTTTAAAGACTGGAACCAAGGAGCCAGGAAAGTAATGTATTGGCTTTCCATTAGTATACAGGACACCATGATTGGGCACATTCAGGATGCCAAGTCCCCCAAGGAGGCATGGGACACCTTGGTAAAGCTTTATGAAACAAACACCAAGGCACATAAGATACAGTTGAAGAATGAACTTCATACTGTGGAGAAAAAGAGCATGTCTGTGAATGACTATGCGCTGAAGATAAAGGGTATTGTGGAATCCCTTGCATCTATTGGTGTGTCAGTAGATGATGATGACAAGGTGGAAGTCTGTCTACGTGATCTCGGGCCACAATACAAGGCGTTCAAGACATCTATTCAGACTCGGAAAAACATTCCCAACTTTACAGATTTGATGTCTATGCTGATTATCGAAGAGAAGAACTTGGGTGAAGACCAACAGTCTTCACAAAGCAAAAACAGTTCAGAGCAACAGGCCTTCTACACGAGTTCAGGAAGAGGACGAGGTAGAGGAGGCCGTGGACGCGGTCAAGGAGGTGGCCGAACAGGTAATCAGAATTATGGCCAGCAGCAGCAGCAGCAACAACAACAGTCCCAGAATCAACAACAACAACAACACGCAGGTGGAAGAGGCAGATTCAGAGGCAGGGGGAGTCAAAGAGGCCGTGGAAATTGGCAAAGACAATATAATGATGCACGTGAATGCTATTATTGTGGTAAGCCAGGACATGTGCAGTCAGAATGTTATAAGAAGCAGGCTGACATGCAAAACGGGAAAGTGCAGCAAAACAACTATGCATCCTCAAGCAGAAATAATGAGGACAATGAAAGGTTGTTTGTTATGCAACATGTTGTGAATGCCATGTCTGAAAATGTTGATGCAGCACAAAAAGATAATGTATGGTATGTGGATTCAGGCGCTTTGAACCACATGACGAGTCATGGGAAGTGGTTCAAGGAGATGAAAAACCCGGAAAGACCAGGTTTTGTGGAAACAGGGGATGACACTGCTCATCCAATTGCCCACGTTGGAGATGTGCCATTATCTATGCAGGATGGCAAAGTGAAGTACCTTGCAGATGTACTTCATGTACCGAACATAACAAAGAATCTGGTTTCAGTTGGCCAGATGATTGAGCAGGGGTTGCAGGTTCGGTTTAACCCTGCTGATGGGTGTTATGTTGAAGATTTCAAAGACAAGTGCAGGTTGGTTGCAAAAGGCAACAGAGTGGGCAGAACGTTTACGTTGGATGTAGACATGCCTGAAATGAGTGCTGCGATGTTTGCAAATGGTTCAGGAATTGTCGCAGACACAGACATATGGCATAAAAGAATTGGACATGTGAATGTGCAGAGACTGAAGTCTATGCAGACAAAAGGAATTGTGACAGGACTACCAAAATTTAAAGTGGAAGGTATGCATAAAATCTGTGAAGCATGCCAATTTGGGAAGCAAACAAAGCATGAGTTTCCACGTAACAGATATGTGAGCAGAAATGCACTAGATGTTGTGCATTCAGATGTATGGGGTCCTACGAAGACCGTGTCTATGGGAGGCTGCAGGTACTATGTCACTTTCATTGATGACCACACAAGAAAAGTGTGGGTATATTTCATGAAGGAGAAGAGTGAGGTGTTCACTCACTTTCAGAATTTCAGAGTTTTGGTTGAAAAGCAAACAGGGAAATATGTAAAGTGCCTAAGGTCAGATGGAGGGGGAGAATACTTCTCCAATGAGTTCTCTGAATATTTGAAGAAGAATGGTATTCGGAGACAGTATACATGCAGATACACTCCGCAGCAAAATGGAGTTGCTGAGCGGAAAAACAGGCACATTGCTGAGATTGCGCGAGCATTGATGGAAGAGAAGAATATGCCGCATTGCTATTGGGCTGAGGCTGTTTCTACAGCAGTATACATCATGAACAGGACTCCAACTGCAGCCATACATGATGTAACTCCAGAGGAGAGGTTTACTGGCAGAAAACCAGATTTGTCTCATCTGAAAGTCTTTGGATGCATTGCATATGTACATGTGCCAGATGAGCTGAGAACTAAGCTGGATCCGAAAGCTGAAAAATGTGTGTTTATTGGATATTCCCTTGAGCAAAAGGGATACATGTGTTATAACCCTGCTACACGTGAGTTGAGAGTAAGCAGGGATGTTGTCTTTGATGAGATGAGCAGCTGGTATGCTGCTGAAAAAGAAGCTGTTGGGGCTGATGTGAGTGGAAGTGTGGTTGCACAGAATGCAGGTCAGCAATCACAGTCTTTGAGTGGACCAGGAGAGTCCTCATCTAGTGGGTCTGTTGATAGACCATGGAGTGGCAGGCTGCGTCATAATACCAGCCCTGCAAATGTGATTACTACATCACGTAAAGGAAAAGAGAAAATGGTTGAGCCCCTTGGTATGCCTGACATTTCTGCAGGGCATTCTCATGTTGATGGAGAGTCTAGTGGCTCAGATATGAGCCTTGATGAGGAGCTTGGGATCCCAGCTATGAGAACACCTGGTGTAAAGAAGGCTATGGAAACCATGAATGAGAAGCTGCGAAGATCTGGGAGAGTGAGAAATCCTGTGCAGAGATTTACCTATGATGGTTATGTGGCACATCACTTGCATATATGGCAAAGGTTGTGCAGGTTGTTGAGCCCACATGCATTGATGAGGCTATTGGAAACGTGTGTTGGGAGAAAGCTATGGATGAGGAGATGGATGCACTATCTGGAAATGAAACTTGGGATTTAGTGCAATTGCCAGAAGGCAAGAAAGCCATTGGATGCAAGTGGGTGTACAAAGTTAAACATAACAGTGATGGAAGCATAAACAGGTACAAGGCTAGATTGGTAGCCAAAGGATATGCGCAGACATATGGGATTGATTATGAGGAAACTTTCAGCCCAGTTGCCAAGATGGCAACGGTGAGAGTTGTGATAGCAGTGGCTGCGTCAAAGCAATGGTCTTTACATCAGATGGATGTAAAGAATGTATTCTTGCATGGGGATTTGCAAGAAGAGGTGTATATGTTGCAGCCACCTGGTTATGAGGATGAGGGTCACCCCGAGCATGTTTGCAGGTTGAAGAAAGCCTTGTATGGCTTAAAGCAAGCACCAAGAGCATGGTCTGACAAGATTTCTGAATATCTTGTCACTATTGGCTTTCATGTAGCCAATGCAGATTTCTCATTGTATGTGAGACATGGTGATAGAGGGGTTGTGCTTGTTGTCATCTATGTAGATGATTTGATCATTACGGGGGACCATGATGCAGAGATCTTTGATGTAAAGATCTTGCTTAGACAGAAGTTCGAGATGAAGGATCTGGGGGAGCTCAGATATTTCTTGGGCATTGAGGTGATTAGGTCACCACATGGTATTGGATTACTGCAGAGACAGTATGGCTTGGACATGTTGTCCAAGTATGGTATGACAGGCTGTAAGCCTATTTCTGTGCCATTGGATCAGAATGGCAAGTTGAGTGCAGATTCAGGAGAGATCTTGGAGGATCCTACTATGTACAGGAGCATAGTAGGAAGTTTGATCTACATGACGATCACCAGACCAGATTTGAGCTATGCTGTTGGGTTGGTGAGTCAGTTTATGCAGGTTCCACGGAAACCGCATTTGGATGCAGTGAGACGCATACTGAGGTATGTGAAGTCTACTTTACATTGTGGACTATTCTATGAGACTGGGACAGAGATATATGTACATGGGTACACAGATGCTGATTGGGCTGGTAGTATCTCAGATAGAAGATCTACTAGTGGCTTTATGTTCTCTTTGGGGAGTGCTGCTGTGACTTGGAGCAACAAGAAGCAGCCTACGGTTGCTCTATCGAGTACAGAGGCCGAGTACAGAGGAGCTGCTATGGCAGCATGTGAGGTAGCTTGGTTGAGAAAGCTACTTGGAGATTTGGGTCTATCAGTGGATAGACAAGTTGTCATTTTCTGTGACAACATTAGCAGTATACAGTTGGCCAGGAACCCAGTCTTTCATGCTCGTACGAAGCACATAGAGGTCCACTACCACTTCGTCAGAGAGAAGGTCTTGGCAGGAGACCTTGACCTTGTTTATGTCAGCACAGAGGATCAGGTAGCTGACATCTTCACCAAAGCATTGGGTACAGAGAAGCTTCGCAGATTCAGGGCTTCGCTTGGTGTACATGAGATGGAGTTGAGCTCGAGGGGGAGTGTTGAGATATCGAGCTCTAGTGAGGCGGTGGACACTGATGACCCGCCTGGGGGATAGGCCCCGCACTTACACCACTGGCATGGTTGGTGAGGTCTTGGGTGATATGCGGCCAGTGGGATGACAGGCTGTGTGACAGCCACTCTACAGACTGGCATAGTTATAGCGCCAGCTCATTTAGTCGGGTTCACACTATAGAGAACCCGTGTATGTATTTGGTTGAGTACCTTTCATATTTGGTGTACTCTTATTCTTGTATATGGTGTGTTGAGTGTTGAGTAGAGAAGAAGAAGATTTTCAGCCTCTCACCTTGTGTGTTCTCTATTAGGGTTTTGTGAGTGTGTGTGTGTGCTTGCAAGAGCTCAAGCTCTCTTCCCCCCTGCATCTTTTCAAATGCAACAATCAAACGCCATGCAAGTGGCTTTGTAACTATTGACTCCACAAAGTTTTGGCAAAGTAAGAAGGACACACTAGTACTACCGCAACAATGTGAACAGGTCCTGTACACACATATAAAAATACTCACTTGTAAATATTTGATACCTTCGATGCAAGGAAAATAACATGATTGTATTTGTGTTTGAATTAGGTTGTCTATCAACCAATGGTGGATAATAACAGATGGTGGCATGTCATACCTATTATGCCACGTTCCAAAGTGATGGATAGTACATTTATGAATATGGAGCGTATGGAGGATGATCATGGCCATGGAGGTGATGATGACCGTGATACGAGAGAGGAGGATGATCATCATGAGATAGGAGATACAGATATTGAGGCCATTACCCGTGAGGACAAGCCTACCATTGGTGATGCTGATTTCGATGAGCACATGAGTAGCACAAGTAGTAGTGGGTTGAATGTATTTGTAGATCTAAACACATGTTTGGGTTGTTTGGATTTTGAAGTAGATAGCTTGGCAAGGGTTGATCTCATTGGAACCGTAGCCCATCATTGATATTGGCTAAACTATTTTACATATTGTCTCATTCTCCTCACCGCACTTAATTTTTGTATATGTGGGTTTGCAAAAAAGCATTGATGTTTTTGCTAAAATTATGTGCTTTGGTAATCATGGGCAATTTTTGGAAAGTAGTGATGTACATTTACTAGCCTACACCAAAATCTCACTTTTTTGTATTCTCTGTTTTGCGTCTAAATACGCGTCTAATTCTCAGTGTAGACGCACTAATAGACGCGCTAATACATGCGTAAATAGACGCGTTGATAGACGCAGTGTTAGATTCTCAGTGTAGACGCACGAATAGACGCGTCAATACACGCGTAAATGCATGCGCTATTAGACGCGTTGTTAGACGCACCCGTAATTTCTCTATTCAAGTAACGCCTATAGACGCGCCCGCTATTTTGCGCATCTATCAAGCGCGTGTATAGTTGCTTTGTGTTGTTGTGGTAGAGTACTCGGACTGCCACTTTCTTTCATAAATTTGATATAGTTTCAAGAAAGTGTGCAAAATCTTGGTGCAAATTTCAAGATTATATGCAATTGATACAGATTTTCAAAGGATTGGTGCAGATCTACAGTGTAGAACAGAGCATTTACAAATTATGCAAAGTTTATTATGCTAAAATCAAATCTTGACACAGAAACAGAACAGTTAGTGATTCTTGATCGAGTCTCTCTGATCTTGATACTTTCTTGCAAAGAAGATAAACAAAGATTACAAATATGTTGAAGTAGTACAAATCTACATAGATTAGTATAAATCTTGATGTATTAGAAGTAAAGGAATCAAGAAAAGTGTTGAGAAACACTGTTTACAAGCACATACCCTGGTTTATAGCATTTTAGCGCATTGCCATCAAGAAGATGTTTAGCATGTTATTCTATTATAGATCTGAGCATCAATATTATGCAGAGAGCATGTTGATAACTAGTTAATGCAAATTGTATAAGCTTTACAATTTTGAGTGCAGAAATTCAAAAAGTTTGTTGATTAACATTGTGTTTGCAAGTATGGCCTTGTTGGGAATTGAACCCAGTCCACTGGTGTGAGCCAGTGTGCCCCTTACACCACAGGACTCTCCTAACCTATATACAATGCTTTTGAGTGGGAAGTTCTCTTCTTGCAAGAATGATTAGTGGTATACATGACAATACAATCAACATTGAATTCCACAATTATGCCTCATGGTGTAACGAGAGTTTATGTGAGATTCTATGCGTTAATGCTGCCTACTGAAAGAGCAACACTTTAGTATCATATCACACAAACAACTTGAGACATGAACTTGCAGACTTAAAGTGAAACTTCTCAAGAACATATTGGCGTGGTGTTAGACTTGAAATTTGGCAGGCCTAGACTTTAAATTGGCATTGGAAGTCTCCATGTTTGCCCACTATGACTTGGAAGCAGCTGAAATGTGGGACTGATCGAGCATAGAACTTCACTGATCTTTGGGAGAAGATGAGCGAAAGATTGAGAAGCACAAGATCTACTACAGAGCGTTAAGCAATTAGTTTGGCTAGAATGAAGGATAAGATTGTACAAAAGAAAGAGAAGAGCTACAGAAGCAGAGTAGAAAAGCCGGAAAAAGGCGGATACGTCGACATACTCAGCACCAACCACCAAACGAAGCTTTCCACCATAAAGCAAATGTACTCAGTATAGCAGAGCCACCATAACCCGCAAAGCAACAGTACAACCAACTGAACAAGGCATCTGGCGAAGGTTTTCGTTGAGGCTCCTACAGCACGTCATGGTAGCTAGAATAAGCGCAGTCGGCTGAAATTAATAGGCAGCATCATGGAGGCTATAAAAAAAATTTGTGAGCAACAGACAACCACAGCTTTAGACGTGTTTGGCTAGCATTCACGCTCATTTGAGGCGTGATTTCTTCAGTGTAAAATCTGCCAGTAGTAGGCACAGCCATTTACAGCAAGCATAGCCTTCATTCTCAACAACGTTCACAGACGGCAATTACTTGTTTTTTTTTTCCTTCATTGGCTTAGTGTGTAAGCGACAACACTCAGATACTGTTGAGGGCAGTAGACAACCGTGTTCTCATAGGCGGCAACACTCTTGACACTTTTGTGGGCAGCAGATAACCATTTTGGCATTTTGCAGTGAGAGCAGCAGTGATAACAGTGTAGCGCCTTCTACAAGTCTTTAGCATTTTTTTCT
This sequence comes from Cibotium barometz, assembly GCF_041138505.1. Lineage (NCBI taxonomy): Eukaryota > Viridiplantae > Streptophyta > Polypodiopsida > Cyatheales > Cibotiaceae > Cibotium > Cibotium barometz. The sequence continues at coordinate 19,335,417 of NC_141055.1, forward strand.
TTTGAGTGAACACCCTATAACACAAGCCCTAACACATCACTAAGCTTTGAAGAGTTCTAGGTATCATTGGGAAGGGAAAAAGAATAGGCGAGAGTGCAGAAGGGAGAAAGAGAAAAAGAAAGCGCATGCGTGAGAAGGAGGAAAAATAAAAGTTGAAGATGCCCTTAGGGTTTTCTATTTTTCTTTTCACATTTTTTCCACCTCCCATACCATTCTCACTTTGTCCAACCCATTTCTTTGGTTCCATACCCCAATTGCCCACATCTCTTCACATTTCTTTCTTTACCCATTTACATGGTTGTGCAGTCACCTACCATTGGGTCATTTCACATGCATTGTGATGTGGGTGTGTTTATATATTTTTAGGGATTTTGTGGAAGGTGTTCACATGCGCTTGACACATTAGGGGATTTAGTGTATTTTGGACGTTCACACGTACGTCTTGGCCCTTGTTTAGTGTATTTTGGGTGTTCACACATATATCTTGGCCCTTGTTTAGTGTATTTTGGGCGTTCACACGTGCATTTTAGCCCTTGTTCGTGTGTGGGCAAGTCATTTGAGCATATTGGTGCTTTTTTGACACGCGGTGTGGGATTCTTAAGCACATTTGGGGGTGTTCCCACACTTTCGAGCATTGGCGGACAACATGGGGATCCATTACTACATCTATCCTGCCTACGATCGCCATGCTACCCACCATCGTTCGTCGTCGACATCACTATGACTCCATCCTAGACATTGATCGTATGGCATCCGCTCATACCCTATCACTCTGGCTCTATGTCCGTCATTATGATTTACCATTTCAGGTGTGGAGATACATATCATTTGCCAAGTTCACACATACATTTGGCACATCGCGGCTTCGACCTCTAGATCCTTCTTCACTAACATCATGCTATGTGATGACACCTCATATTCATGTCACATATAGATGTTTGAGCTTCAGATGTTGTTGCCTAGCCAATGTAGACACTTATTTGATGAGGAGGATGTCCGTTTTGCCAGATGGTCCACACATTCTAGAGATGCTGATTTTGTTGAGGATCTATGTGGTTATCTTTACATAGATGGTTTGGCATTGGTTTCATGGGATGATGTAGGTGGGGACTTGATTGAGTGCCTTACACTTGTGAGCGGAGATGACTATATACCTGAGGATAGGTATCATGTGATGGCATGCATTTAGTGATGATGAGATGTGGATAGTGATGATGATCATCATCATGTTGATGATGATATTAATGTTGATACATGTATACATGGTGGTGGTCATACACACACATGTGATGACATTGATGTATCACACCCACATACCTATGATGATGTATCATGCACACATACACATGATATTGATGTATCGCACACACACACACATGATGATAGTGATACATGTGCATATGTTGCTACTAACACATATGCACATGATGATGATGTATGTGTTAGTGATAGTGAGAGTGATGTGTGTGAGTCAAATCATGTGGGCATGATCTTGATGGTAGGGATGGCAGAGTGAGCATTCCGAGCATTGTGATTGTTGATACGCCTATGTGCACCTACCTTCCAGCGGATCATAGTGATGCATTAGACTATCACGGGGATCAGCTCTTGACTAGTGATGCATCCATTGCAGTGTGTGAGTTTTGGAATGATGATACTTCACATCTTCATGGACATTTGACTAGTCATGATCATTCGGCTAGTCATACATCCCTAATTACACATGGGGATGACACTTCATATGTCATTGAGCACATCATAGACCATGAGGAGCATAGACTCAAGGTTCTAGTATTAGATGTGTCTGGATACTCCTCTAGATTTGTTACATGTGGAGAGATTTCGAATATGACCACTACTCCTAGTTTCCATAGCATTTGTGGCAGCATTTGTGTGGATCGAGTTGCTGTGATTGAGCAGTCAAGGATAGTGCATGAGAGTAGTGATGAGTTTGTAGAGAGGTGAGACATCGTAGGAATGCATATTGATCATATTTTTAGCATATCCTATGAAATTGACCTCAAGAGATTTACATTTGATCTAGGTATTTTCTTAGATCCAGTATTATTAGAGATTGATTTATCCTAGGACTTAGGTCATGTAGGGACACCATTGATGGAGATTGTCTATACCTTTGGTGATGACCTTAGTGGCCTTGGATATTCCATTGATAGTGAGTCAGTTGTTGATACTACTTATCTCTCTTGTGTGGACACTTTGTTAGTGCTTAGTGATGGTGATTTTTATGATGATCTAGCTTCTATCTTAGAGGGACACACACATATAGAGTGTCTTGCACATGGAGATATTGTGCATGGGTTGGATCATGCTCATACATACATTGATATGGTGGATCATGCCTTCAACTTTTCGAGTGGTGCTACATGTGATGGTGGCATGAGTTCACATTTGACTCTACATGAGACCGACCTTGAGCTATGTTCATTTGGCTTCTATGAATGTCGACATGAGCCTATATTCTTTGGAGCCAGGACATTTTTCTTTGGATGCATTCTTTGCCGTTTGAGGAACATAGTTTTTGGATATGTGGCTCAACATTTAGATGCATCTATGACATATTTCAGTCTTGGCCTACACAATGATACTTTTGTGCTAGGACCATTTGACATTCTAGCCAGGAGTTTCGAGTTTCTTTGGTGGATACCTTTCGTGCCAGATTCACATTGTGGTCATGAGGATGGGCTTACGAGTTTTCCTTTTGACCATGGAGCTACTATCTCTTCGGAACTGAGCTTTCCTTTTGACCCAGAAGCTATTACCATTTCAACTTTGACAGTACGGTATGTATACCATACATATCCCTTTGATCCTAGAGGATACTCGACTGGATTCGTCATCGACAGTGGTTCCTTATCTTCTCTACTCTTGCATCAGATTATCGTGGGACCATTACCTTGGATTTTGCATGCCTCGAATTTCTTTCCGATCCAGGTGGTTGCATAGATATCTTCATCATCGCGATGGGAGTCCTTTAACCTTTCCATTTGACCATGGGGGGTCATATGATTCATGTACAGATCATTCGCTACATCGACATTCAGTCATAGATATGATTTTTGGCTTTTGTACATAGCCATTTGTATATGTCTTTTCTTTGGGCACGATCATCCTTTTGATTTTGAGGACAAAATCATGTTTGGAGGGGATGGTTTGTAACAAAGTGTTCTTAGGATGCACATGCACATGGGATGGGCCTAGGAACATGGGCTTAGATTCATTTACATGTGGGATTAGGGCACATGGGCCTTGGGGCTATAAAAGGCATGTGCTCTATGAGACTAGTACCTTTTGATACTCATTACACTTTACTTTCCATTCTTCTTAGTGTTAATCCTTCTTACTTTTCCTAATCAAGGCTAATTAGGATAATCCTAGGCTAAATCTAGATTGCCACTTTCTTTCAATATAGTAAAATATTGCTATATAGAAATCAATAATCAACAAATTACTGTATAGTAATCTATACAGTAAAATATTTATATATAACAAATCAATATGTAAAACATCACTATTATAATAATGGTTATAGAAAAATAATTTTCTAAGAGGAAGATGAGATTTTATAAAGAGAAATATATTAAAAATCAAGTTTTTATTTTACTGTGTTATTAATCTAATGATTTTTATATATACTAGAGAATATTGTTCTTTTATGTAGATATCTAAAGACACACATGTCAACTTTAAGAGAGGTTTAAAGTATTTTTTGCTATATGTACTAAACAATATTGCACTATTATGTGGACATCTAAAGACACACATGTCATTTTTATGTGTGTGTGTGTGTGTGTGTGTGTGTGTGTGTGTGTGTGTGAGAGAGAGAGAGAGAGAGAGAGAGAGAGAGAGATTTGGAGCATTTTTAAGAACACTTATAAAATGAAACTTCATAAATTTCATCATCAACACTTGCGCCATAATTTTTTAAATTAAAAAATTTTCTATACACTTTATAACTAAATAACTTACTCAAAAAAATATTTCTAAACAACTAAAAAGTTTTAAACAAGTATAGATAAAAACATTACATTGGCTAGATCAATGTCACCCTCGTTTGAGGGAGGGGCGAAGAGCCTGGGGCGGTGGCCAGCCCAGCGGGCGGCCGCGGCCCCCAGCCCTTAGGCGGCCAGCCCTTAGGCGCCAGCGTACATGGGCGGCCTGCAGACAGCAGCAGCAGCTGGCGGCGGCCACCAGAGCAGCCGGCAGCAGCAGCCAGCGTGGCCAGCCAACCAGCGTTGTAGGCGGCCAGAAGAAGAGAAAAAAAATCTTTTTATATATTTTCATTGTTCATTTTTAATAAAATTAAAAATGAAAGTAAAGTAAAACGGATCCTCTCTCTCGGCTCGGCTGGGGAGGGATAATCCCGGCAAGGGATAATCCGATGTTTCTGTTGTGTATTTCTGGTTTATTGCATTGTTTACATTGCAAGTAAATAAAAATGTCTGCCCATCCCAATGTGTCCCACCCACTAGTCTAGTAGGTTTTTCAGGACTTCTCTCCTCGGTCGTCGTCGCGGGCCTTACCCCAACTGAGTTGGCTGGCCGTAGATGCCAGGCCGTCTCCTGTTCTTCGGAGGGGTGCTCTCCGGGCACGTCTCGTGACCCGCAGGTGCCTTCCACGTCTTGTGACCCTACCCTTGACCTTGGCATGCCCGTAGAGGCCGCCGACCTAGCTGACCCCGCTCCGGCCGATGAGCTGGATTATATGGACACTGACATCGCCGAGGGATGACCTCTTGGCAGACCACGACTTTGACTAGTACCTTACTGACCCTGCTGACATCCTCACGGAGACGGAGCGCTCTAGTGGGATGTTTAGATATGTTAACATGCAATTGACGACCTTACAGAGGGTCTAGGATGACGTTGTCACGATGCTGCAGGGCATCTCCACATGCCTAGACGTGTTGTCTGCTATTTCGACATCTTCTCCTCTTCCTCGTGATAGACGCCCGCTTGCGACACGCGTCAGCGCAGCCTCACCTGTGGTCCCGGGAGGACAGGCCGCAGTGCCTGGCGAGGTCGCCCGTAGAGGCAGCCTCGGCGTTACTAAAGATTTTAAGCTGCCTAGTTTTGGCGGCGAGGAACGAGAGCGTAACAAGGATTCTGTTAATATGTTCTTAGCAAAATGGTCGGACATTCATGAGCTGCGTAAGCAGCCTAGTCATGTGCAGCCCATAGAGTCTAGTTTCTTATTGTCTGGCAAGACATACAAGTGGTGGATGAGTCTTACCACTCGCCCTACCACTTGGGCAGCTTTCGAAACAATGTTTCGAAAGGAGTTTTTGCTAGGCAATGAAGAAGAGAGAAGTTGGGATGCATGGGACAAGTGTTCGATAGAACACAAGACCCTCACCCTGACTACAGAGAGCTCATACTCAAGTTGAAGGGAATCGATGCATTCCAAACATTGAGGGGCTTCAAACGAGGCCTAACAAATAATTATCGAGTATGTAGAGCCCTTGCAACCTAAGGACCTCTCTCAGGCCATCAAGTATGTAGAGCCCTTGCAGCCTAAGGACCTCTCTCAGGCCATCAAGTATGTAGAGCCCTTGCAGACCTCTCTCAGGCCATCAAGTATGCGCAAATCTATGATGACATCAAGCGCCATGGTGCGCGAGATGGGGCAGGGAGATCAGTGGATAAAGAAAAAAAAAGGGGGTCAGGGTTTAAAAGAACGGGTTTCCGTAGTGAAAAATCAGGGGAGAGGACGGAGGGGAGTCAGGGGGTTGTTGGTCTTTTTATAAAAAAAACCAAGACCCTTCAAGAAAAAATGAAGTTTTGAAACCCACAAAAAGGAGCAATACTTCCAAGCACAAAAGAAAAATCGTTGCTTCAAGTGCAATGAAGTGGGGCACAACAAGGCTGATTGCCCAAACTTAAAAGCAAGCACTAGTGTGGCAAGGCGCATAAGAGCGATGGTAAATCCTCTAGGCAGTTGCACATGTGCAGATGCTACCTCTCAGTGCCGGAGAGTTCAGAGAGGTTACGGTGAGTCATTGTGAGACGAGCGTCACGCTTGTTCAGTGACACCAGCTATGTGGCAGCCTAGTGTCGGTCCGCATGACATGGTGCACATGTATGGCACCATAGGTGGCCGTAGAGTCACTGTCTTTATAGACGATGGGGATGGCCATAACTTTTTGAACTATTCATTGGTCAAGAAGTTGAAATTAAAAGAGACCGCAAGTGATCATGAGTATACCGTTGGTTTGGCCAATGGTTATGATAAAAAGGTATGAAATACCGTGGTCTTGGGAGTCCCTTTGATCATGCAAGACTATGAGGACGTGCTTGACTTCCAGGTCATGCATTTGGCTAGAGCAGATGTTTACTTAGGCAGGGAGTGGCTGTATAGCCTCGGTCCTAGCCTAGTTCGAAGTTATTTACACACCACATTACAGTTGGAGTCTGGGGGTAATTTCATCACCCTATAGGGAGACCGTTAGTGTCCCCTTTTCACCACTTATATCATCGCTCGAGTTATGCCACGCGGTCCGCAGCAGCCAGGTAGCACAAGTATACGCTTGTTACCCTCTTGTAAATTCTATTTCCGTAGCTGAAACTGAAAGTAATGTTTGCGTAGACAAACATGGAAAACAAAGCCTTGGAAGAGACCCACTGTTTTCTGGAAACCCTGTTTGGCATGCATGTGATGATGAAACAACAAAGTCCAAGGCAAAAGAGACTCTAAAAACAAAGTACGTAGATGCTTTGAAAAGTTTATTGCAGGAATTTCAAGATGTCTTTCCTACAGAGCTTCCAGATGGTTTACCACCATCAAGGAAAGTAGACCATGGCATCGAAGTTATGCCTCGGTCCAAACCAATAAGCAAGCCTGCTTATAGGTTGAGCCACTTCAAGGCACAGGAGGTGGAAAAGTAGTTGACCGAATACTTAGAGAAAGGGTTTATTCGCCCTAGTTCGAGTCCTTGGGCATCACCGATTCTTTTGGTAAAGAAGGAAGACAGTTCTATGCGCATGTGCATTGATTATCGGGCTCTTAATCAAGTCACGATTAAGAATAAGTACCCTATGCCACGTATGGATGAGTTGTTTGATCAACTCTATGGGTCGAAATATTTCTCTAAGATAGACCTGAGATCTGGGTATCATCAGGTTAGAATTAAGGTCGAGGATGTTGTGAAGACAACATTCAGGACACGATTCGGTCACTTTGAGTTTTTGGTTATACCATTTGGGCTAACCAATGCTCCAGCGACTTTTATGACGCTGATGGACAGTGTTTTACGTCCATACTTAGGAAAATTCGTAGTAGTTTTCCTAGATGATATTCTTGTGTATAGCAAAACGCATAAAGAACACTTGGCACATTTGCGATTAATGTTTCAATTATTGCGATAACACAAGCTATTTGTGAAGGAGAGAAAATGTAAATTTTTTGAAAGAGAAATTCACTATTTGGACCACATTATATCCGCCCATGGTACGCAGATGGAACCTGAGAAAGTGGAAGCTATTCTCAAGTGGCTAGCGCCGAAGAATCTCGAGGAACTGCAGATTTTTCTTGGCATGTCGGGGTTTTACCGACAGTATGTGAAGGACTACGCGAAGATCGCAGTCCCGTTGACTAACTAGTTACGATCAAAAAAACAAAAAACATTAGTTGGGGGGAAGCCCAACAGAAGAGCTTTGATAAGCTCAAGGTGACCGTATTGCTGTAGGCCTAGAAAAGGAGAAAATTCAATCTATCAAGGACTTCCTTGAAGATATGAATGATATGCTCAGAGCCGCACGTGAGAGCATTCGTAGTGCTCGCTCAGGATCGCGCTAAAACTTATGTGGATAAAGGACGTAGAAAGGTGACCTTTGCAGAAGGTGACTTTGTATTCCTCAAGGTTCCTGCGCAGTCAGAAACCATGAAAACGAGAAAGTGTGATAAACTTTCTTTGAGATATTGTGGTCCTTTTAAAATCCTTAAGAAGATTGGGGACGTAGCATATAAACTTGAGTTACCGGAGAGTTCTCAAGTCCATCCTGTCTTCCATGTCAGTAAACTGAAGAAATCAGTTCACGGGTTAGAGAACGCACTTTCTCCAGAGATTTTGGTGGACTTGATAGAGCCACCAAAGATACCACATGAACCTGAAAAGATTCTACAGTATCATGATAGACAAACCCGACATAAAGTGTACCAAGAGGTACTTGTTAAATGGACAGATAGGGATGAGGAGGTAGCTACCTGGGAACACCGTAGTGCAATTTCCAAAAGGTTTCCCAAGTTTGTTTTTGACGACGAAAACTCTTCTTAAGGGGGGGTTATGTCACGTAGACTGTAACGCCTGTGTGACCGACGGGGCAGACCAGATGGCCATATCCGGGGTTCAGTGGGAGAGGACGCCCATGCGGAGTCATGGGCGGCCAGGCTAGTGTGGACAGTAGGCCACACACTATATAGCCTGGGGGATGAGGGGCAATCCTCATTCTTCCTCTATGGCTGGGTGGTGAGCCAGAGGCCGTCCCCTCTCGTGGTAACGCCCATAGTGGCGTTACAGGTATCTAACACTTGTAACGCCTGTGTGACCGACGGCGGGCTTCAGTGGGAGAGGATGCCCATGCGGAGTCATGGACGGCCAGGCTAGTGTGGACGGCAGGCCACACACTATATATAGCCTGGGGGATGAGGGGCAATCCTCATTCTTCCTCTATGGCTGGGTGGTGAGCCAGAGGCCGTCCCCTCTCGTGCCCGTAGTGGCATTACGGGTATCTAACACTTAGAGTATGTATAGGCTACGCATACGCTATGCAGAGGCTATGCATAAGGGTATGCTTAGGGTATGCATAACCTTATGCATAGAGATATGGGGCATTGTTATATACCATCTAGAATGCTGCTTAAGTCAAGTTAGGAGTGGTTATCTGTGAGTACGTGGTTATAGTGAAGGGAGAGCCCTCGATCTTCTCACTATACTAATTCTCTTATAAAAGAGGAGTTGCCTTTGGCTTTAATAGTTGAGAGCGTGTGGAAAGTCCTCAGAAGCTATCATCCGACTGATGCATAAGCCATATGCATAAGCTTTATACATAAGACTTATACAGATGGCTTTATACATGGCTTATGCATATGGCTTTATATATGATGCTTATGCATACGGCTAATACATACGCCTCATGCATAAGCTTATGTATAAGGCTATGCATAGAGGCTTATCGCTAATGCATAAGCTTTATACATGAGGCTTTATGTAAAAGTCTCATGCATAAACCTTATGTATAAGCCTCATGCATGAGGTTTATACATTTGCTAATGCATGTCTTCTACATGAGGTTTATGCACTACCCTTATGTATGAGGCTTATGCGTAAGGCTAATGCATAAGCTTTATGCACTAGCCTCATACATGAGGCTAAGGCATATGGCCACCTTTAGAGAGGAGCTATGCTATCCATGTAGGGGAGAAAAATAACAAATCTTAAAACTTACAAATCTTATAACATGTAAAAGCATAAAAGAGGAAACATAAAAGGGAGAGATCTCTTACCTTATAGGGCTTGTATGTGTGTGGATAACCTACAAAATCAAACCAAATAAAGAAAAAAAGTATTAGTAACCCTATAATAGAAAGTATATACAAAACCCTAATCTTAATAGAAATCTTAATGAAAGATTTTGCCCTAACTAATTGAATCTTTTTTTTTTCCTTCTCATTATAGCTTAACCCTAACCCTAGCTTTGATGGAGAGCTCTCCATCAAATCTCTTTACTAGGGCTTCTATATGTAGAAGCTAGGATTAGGGTCAAGCTTCAATGAGAAGGAAAAAAGAAGAAAAGAAAAACTTAAAAGAGAAGAAAGAGAAGGGAAATACTCACAAGAAAGCTTTAATGGAAAGCTTACATTTGCATAGGAAATGAAGGAAAACAGTAGACATACCTTGCTTGAGCTTGAGGAGGATAGGGTAGGAGAGGTAAAGGTGATAGACAAGGTAAAAACCTACAAAAAAAAAGTCAGAGTACAAGTTTATTGTATTCAAAAAACATAAAACTACGTGACGGGAAAAGAAGTGGCAAAAAAAGCGAGATATTTTTACCATATAGCATCGTTTTTTTGCTACTATAGACGCTGTTGAGTAGCACAATATTGTTGCTTAGCAGCAGCGAAAAGACAACGCTAAGCAGTGATATTACGTTGCTGAGCAGCAAAAAAGCACAGCTTAGGCATCGTGAAAACCCCCGATATTTTTCTTGCCCATATTAACGATAGAAGTGTGTGAGTGAGTGCGTGTATGTGTATGAGAGAGAAAGATTGAGTGCCTACATGTGTATGAGAGAGAGAGAGAGAGAGACTAATGCCGATTTAAATTGTATTCCTTATTTATTTAGGTTTACAAAAAATTTGAAATGCCCCGCACGGGCGTTTATGTGCTTGCATCACATGATACTAACGATTATCCCTCTGCTTCTTGAAGGAGCGTGAACACCCAAAGTTCAAATGGGGAGGAGCCACCACGCGCTCACCACGCGCCCCACCCACCAACAAACTGCATGAAACTCCTTATGCTTTCCACACATTGCAGTCACAACGCCCATCAAAGCCCGTGTTTAATCGCCCACCTACACATTACTTTTCTTCTTTATTCTTTGTTCAACATGATTCCCTATCTCCTCTTAATTAATTTGAGGCCTATATATTTAAAGATTACACAGATAATTTTATGCTCAAACAAGTTCTCCACATACACACACAAGGGTAGATAAACCTTAATAGAACCATGGAAGGTTTAATCATAAATATATGTATTAAGCTTTGTCATCTTCTCTTCTTACCCACTTGGGATTGATTCTCTCTCTCATTATCTAGATATATATATGTCTCTCTCTCTATATATACACACACACACACACACATACATACATAAATAACATTCATTCAGAAAGAGCTAAACCATGTATTGCTCATAAAAAACATCATTTTTTATATGATATCTTATTATTGTTAATGATGTTGACTTGAACAAGGTGAGTAAAATCTATGTTGTTATTCAAAAAATCATCCTCTAAAACAAGCATAGCACTTGCTCATATTTTTTGTTCTTTGCTAGGAGATAATGTGTAATCCACTTTTATTTCATCCAATATTTATTGCATGATGATAACATGCATGAAGCTCCTTTACTTCTTAGAACTCAAAATTTTTAAATAATCAATTATAAAAAAATCCTGACCAAATATTAGAATGCAAGGACCTATTTCTAACATCCATGAGTGGCTTGGTATACATCCCGGTTAATTATATTTGTGTATGCATTGTGCATGTCACTTATTCTCCTTTATGAAACCTTGGTTGAAGGTGGGAGACATAACTGCTAATTTAACCACTAGCCTCACCTCTAAGTTGTTAGTACTACACAACTATCCAACACTTAGGATCCCCTTCACATTTTACAAGCCCCAAACTACAAAGCCTTTGTGCTTCCCTAGAAATTATCATATGGAAATGGGTGTCTCAACAAAACCTTCATAATAACCCTCAAAATTTACCCTCAATAAAACCTTCATAACCCTCAAAAGCTACCCTATACATTACCCCTAGATATAAGTTTTTGAGGGTTATATGGATTGTTTGAAGTGCTTTTATTGGCTCCATAATTTTACCTAATTTTTTTTGGCAAAGTTGTAATAGGATGAGATGCAACTTTGAGCCTCCCTTTAGCTCATTCCATTTTGCCCAAAATAGTATTCTATGCCTACATACAGAGATAAAAGGAAAAAACTATAAGATGCATTGAGTAATCCCTAAGGATTCACTTTGTTACATAATTCATAATATAGCACTTCATGCATGACTCCTTGATGTATACCATTACATACACTAAAAATTTAGAATTTTTTATGCCCTCGTATAGATAGAAACCCTTATATATATACACCCTTATTTACCACATGTGCAAGAGCTTTGCATGGAAAATATAACTTAGTGAATCGAAGAGAAGATTCATACCTCACCAAGCTTCCCATTTTGTAAATAGCCTCTCTCACCTTCTTGTCTCCACAACCAACTATAGAAATTGGAAGAATAAACTATGCATAGAAAAAAATGGAAGTTAGTACATGAGCTTACAAATTATGTACCACAAAGAGAAAATGAATAAGCGAATATTTATATACCTGTAATATCTTGTGCCAATCATGTGTTTAGAGGCCATATAATTATTCCTCTCCTTTCTTTTTGGTCTTTGTGAAGGCACCCTTCAATGAATGCATCGTGTACGAAAAGAGGCAATCACACTTTTCACCTTATTACTCCCTCTTGGTTAATACCCATGGTGCCTTTGGTAGCACTATTTTTCCACTCTTACTTTCAATTGGCCATGCACTTTGCAGGCGTCCAATGTTTTGTAAGTCATCCCTTGCACCCTTTGTATCTCTTTTACCAATTAAATGGTCCTAAATATTTGTTGTCACATTCTTGAAGAGATATGCATGGGATCTAAGAGATGATTGATCTTCACGTCACAACAATATGGAAGTCAAAAGAAGATTAAGTGTCTAGACATCCCATTTGGTGATGGATTGGGAGTGCTTCTCCATGCCTCAAACCAATCTCTACCTCTCACAAGTGGTGAGACATCATGTGGCACATACTTGGGATGTGAAGGAGGGTTAAATCAATGATGTTTGTCATACACCACCTTCTTAAGTGTAGAGAGTCTTTCTTAAATAAGTGATGGTCCACAAATCGAACATGCATGATGTCCGGAGGTTGCCAAACCTATTTTAAAATTGAGATGATTAAGATAGAGATATAAAATTAAAGTTTAAAGGCTAAAGAATTATGCATATAAGTTCAAGTAGGTACCTCAGCACTCTAAGAAGCCAGGATAGTCATGCATCGTCCAAAGCAAAACTCCTTTCACCTCCACCTCACACCTATTTATTAGCCTTGAAACGTATGTACTTTGATACCCATGGAGGGAGGCTGTATCTCACCAATACAATAGGCCAAGTAGACCATGATGTGGACTTGAAGCCAAATGGGTTAACACCATCCATGCCCAAGCCAAGACGTAAGTAACAAGGCTCATCTTTAAACACTAGCCATTAATGCTCCACATGTTGCCATGTCAGTGAATCAACTATGATCCTCATGATGTCATCGGTCAAGCAATGAGTAGTGTTGCTTGCAAATGAGGATCAATACCAATACCAAGATGCAACAAAAACAATACTTAGGGCTCTTGAAAAGAGTTCCACTTTGTAGATGAATGTGGGAGAGGGTTTGATAATAATCCCACATGGGGACTTATGGGAGTCCTAGAATTTTTGTATAAAAGGTGGCTCATTTGAGAGCTTTACACACTTTGGGCTTAGTTCATGTAAGAGCTCCTTTGAGAGACCTACTCTCCCTCTTCTCCATAGAGGTGAAGACTCTTCTCTCACCCCATCTACATCATTGTATGAGGTTAATCTCTTCATTGAATCATTAGCAATGTCATGAGTCTTTCTCATCCTCTTCTCTAATCATTTTACTCTTATGCATGCTTTTAGTATTTCATTTTTGAGTACATGGATTGATTTGAAGCTTTCATGGAAGCTTGATGCTTGAATGTGTGCATGCTTGTAGGAAGATAGGAGTGGAGTGAGGTCTTTCTCTTTGCTTGAGTGCATAGTGATTGTATTCCTCTTGCTTGGATTTGTGAATGAATGGGTGTGTAGGAATGAGGCCAAGTTGAGCTTAAGTATGTATTGAGTCTATGTCATTAGTATGTGGTTAATTCTTCTTCTCCCATTCGGGATAGCCTCTATGCGCTAACCGGGTCGCATTCACGGAATGACAAGTGAGTGGGTTTGAGTGTAGCCTCCGCTATGCTATGATGCCCCAAACAATGGCGCCGCTGCCGGGGAACGCACACCTAAGTTAGTGAAGGGTGTTAACCATTACTTCTTATTAAGTGCTCCATTGATTGCAAAATCGTGGATTAGGGTAGATTAGAGTAGAGTTTGCAAGGGCATTGAGTGTGTGATCTCAAGGGCGCCTTGTGGGTTTTCGTTTTTTTGATGAGAAGCAAGAAAAAAATTTAAACTTCATTGCGGTTGAGTAATCCCGCCATTAATCAGAATTTAAGTACTTTCTATTTTTGTATTTTTGTTGCAAGTTGACGAGAGATAAGTAGGAAGTAGTGAAGCGGCTTTCTTTTCTTTTATTGTTTTGATTCTTTTATTGTTTTGATTTGTTGCTTGGTGGGGAGGCGTCCGCAGCAAAGAAAAGAATAGGTATACATATATATATATCCTTGCAACCGGGCGGCCAGCTGAAAGTCTGCATAGAAGGCGGCCTTTTTCTTTTTTCTAAAAAAAAAAAACAAAAAAATAATAATTTAATCTATATATATATATATATATATATATATATATATATATATTTGCAGCGAAAGGCGGCAGCGTTGACGGCGTCAGGCGGTGGGCGGCGCCTGCAGAGCTAAGGCCGTCGAAGCCAGTGTGGAAGCAAGGCGATGGAGGCGTTGGAGTCGAGGTGGCGAAGAGAAGAAAAGGTGTCGAAGTGTGTAGAGACCGTTGGGCAGAGGCGAGGGCTGTTGGCCAGGAGGCAGGCGTAAGGTGGAAAGCAGGGTTGACGGTGGCAGCGTTGAGGACGTTGACGGCAGCAAGGAGTTGGTCGAGGCGGCTGTGTCGAGCGCTGCAGTGGGGCGTGCTGGCGTGAAGCGCTGGTGAGAGGTTGGCGAGAGGCCTGGCGAGAGAGAAGGAGAGGCCCGTGAATAGAAGGAGCGGCCAAGAGGTGGGTGTGCTGGCGAGAAGCGCTAGCGAGAGGCGGACGTGGCTGGCGTGGCCAAAGGCGGCCAGCAGCAGTGGAAGGCGAGGAGGAAGCGTGGGCAGTCGGCACTGAGCGCAGGCGAAAGCGGCTGCAGCAGTAGTGGAGGAAGGTGGCTGCAGCTGTAGAAGGTGGCTGCTGAGGAGGAAGCGGCGGCTACGTGAAGAAAAGCAAGAGGCGACTGTAGCGAAGCCGGCAGAGCTGAGACGACACGCGGGAGAGAAAGAGCAGTGGGGGGTGTCCTCGTTGGACGAAGGCAGGCAGTGAAGAAGAAAGGCAGGAGAAGCATTGAAGGCGCACCTGCAGCGAGAAAGTCGGCGAGCGGCGAGCGGCGAAGCGGCGGATAAGGTAGGTGGAATTTTCGTTTTTTTTTCTTTTTTAATTTAAAAAAATAATACTTTTTGTTTATTAAAAAAAAGAAAAAAGAAAAAAAGAGATTTAAAAAAAAGAAAAGAAAAGAAAAAAAAATTAAAAGAGAAAAACAATTAAAAAAAGAAAAAAAGAAAAAAAAGAATAGTGGAAATTTTTTTTTTAAAAAAAAAAAATATAGAGAGAAGAAAGAAAGAAAAAAATTAAAAAAAAAATTTAAAAAAAATTAAAATTAAAAAAAAAATCTTTTTATTTGTTTTTAGGAGTCCATAGTGTTTGCATATTTTTTATTTTTCATTTCTATAATTTTTAGCATATTTAGGGAAATTTGTATTGTTTTAAATTTTTGTAATATATATATATATATATATATATATATTTATTTTTTTTAAAAAAAAAAACAAAGACAAAAACAAAAACAAAACAAAACAAAAGGAAAAAAGAGAAAGAGATAAAAAAAAAAAAAAGTGTTGAATCCATTGTTCCTTGTTTAAAATTTTTGCATAATTTAAGTAGCTTGCATTTTTTATTTTTTATTTTTTATAAAATTTTTGTAAATGATGCATAATTAGTATAGTCATATTTTTATTTAGCACGAAATTCATTCATTTTATTTAAAAAAAAAAAACAAACAAACAATAAAAACCAACAAAAAAAGGAAAAAACAAACAAAAGAAAATTTTTGATTTTTAGGAGTCTATTATTTTTTTTGTATATTTTGTAGTTCTTCATTTTTTTTAATTTTTTGCATAATTAGTGTAACCTGCAATTTTTTCATTTTTGTAACTTTGTGCATAGTTAGTATTTTTTTAGTGTGATTCATAATTTTGTGTATAATATTTAAAAATAAAAAATAAAAAAAATAATAAAAAAGAAAAAAATCATAAAATCATAAAATCATTAAAAAATAAAAATAAAAATAAAATAAACAAATAGGATAGATAGTTACGCCACACATTTTCTTTTTTAGTTGCCTTTAGTGATTAGGTAGGAAAAAATATATATATATATATACATATATATATATATTTTTATCAAAAAAAAAAACAAAACACAAAAACCAAAACCAAGACAAAACAAAACACAAAAAAACCAAAACAAAATTTGACCTTATGCACTTACGGTCAGGACGTCTGATAGATTCTGCCATAGGGCCTAGGGCACCTTCTAGAGTGCCTACTCAGGAAAGTGGGACCCAATCGATAGGAAACTTGGCAGATATTGCTGAAACCCTTTCTGAATCCCAATCCGATACCCTTTCCTCTAGAACAACTAGTTCATTGTCCATGGACAATCTAGGGCCATCAACTAGTCATCCCGTAGCCCAAAATAGGACACCCTCACGATCCTTTAATCCATTTGAGGCCGACACCATGGGGTTAACATTCAATGTGCGACTCCAATATGTCTACACAAATGCTCAAGGAGCTGAGATCTTTAGGGACCCACAACAACGGTATCTTGTTAAGATAGCCGACATATTCTCAGAACTTGATAGAGCACCTCTAGTCAATGACCAGGGTAACATGTACATGGGTGGAGATGGTGTTCGCTATGAAGTCACCTACCATCCAGAAAAGGTAGACAAATTAGGGGAGCTCTCTAAAACAGAGTTTTTAGACATATCACAACTTTCCAGAGCGAGGGAGTCTCGAGATGACTGGCTCATCGAGCAGGACATGCCTGGACCATCCAATGCCCAGTCCTCAAAGCCATCCATAGATGATTTGCTTCTAGTAGATCTAAATTTGGACAAGGATAGGAAAGGCAAGTGTAAAATGGATCAGGGGGCTGAAAGTCAATGGGAGTTTGTACGACAAATTCCTGTGACGAAGGTTTTACAGGATGACCCACTTCAAGAGGTCTATAAAGATTCGTTAGAGGGATATTATGCCACAACTAAATCGCCAGAGCTGGATCTTCCTCTAGCTTATGTAGTGGTAGTTGAGAAGTGTGCAGGACACATGAACAGAATAGTTGATAAATGGGCCAATGAATATCGAACGTTAGATTGGAAAGAGATTAGGGAACTCACGTGGAAGGGACAACCATTATTTATGGAAGTGTTCTCAACACATACAGCCAAACCAGGAGAGACAGCCTTTCTTGGAGAAACTGTTGCTCCTCCCCTACGAGAGTTCACTAGAGAGGGACCTTCAACATCTAAGTGGACCACTGCTAGTAGCCCAACTCTAGCACCACGATATCGTCCTACACCAAATGTGCGACCACAGGTCACACCACCACAACAACATCTTTCCCACTATGACAATCGGATGAGAGGGGAGCCAACTCGGCCTCCTATAAGTGCACCTCCTGAAATGAGGGTGACAAGATCTTTAGAGGGGTTTGGTGAGGCTGGTAATAGGGCACCCACACCAATTTTGGAAACATGTGGACCATCTTTCCAAAGAGAGGAACAATTCCCACTAAGGGTAAGAGGCCGTAGGCCCTACGATGAGTATTCACGACAAGTAAGGCCATCAACTCTTCAGAAATTGGTTAAGAAATATGAAGGGTCGGGAGATCCATACGACCATGTAGCAGCTTTTAGGCAAGCAGTTCGAGCTGAGCAAGTTGCTGATAAGCATACTCAAATAGAAGGGTTTGGACTCACTCTTGAAGGAAAAGCCCTTGCTTGGTTTCAGGCATTAGAGGCTTCAGACAAAACTTCTTTACGAGTTTTGGAAGAGAGATTTATTGCTGCTTTTTCCTTGATGGGAATTCAACATGACACGGTAGCACACATCTACTCTTTCAAACAAGGTGCGAATGAGAGTGTTAGAGACTGTGTAAATAGAATGAAGCAGTACATTAATCGTTGCCCAGAAGATGAGAAACCCGCTCAAAGTCGATTAATTTCTCTCTTCTTAAAAGGCCTCAAAAATTCGACACTGCATACACATCTCTATGCGAAGAAACATACAAGTTTCAATGAGTGTTGCCATGATGCTATGGATTTCACCGATAACTTCAAGTTCCAGGATGGTTCTGGCCCTGAGGTTAAACCTAAAAATCAGTGGGGTGAAGATCAAAGTTCAGGGTCTAGCGCGCTGGTAAATCCAGATCAAATAGCCAACCTAGTGCTAAGGAGATTAGGACAAACCTATCGTCCACCCATGCAGCCACAACAACAGCAGCAGAGAATGAGGAGTGTACTTCCTACAGGTCCTCATCTTTGTGGAGCATGTGGCGGTGACCATAAAACAGAGGACTGTAATACCTTTTCTCCTCTAGTCACAAACCAACCCACAAAAAAGTGGTGTCAAGCCTGTGCTTGGAACTTTACTCATACCACCCAGGATTGTACTCGCATTGCGAGAATGAGACAGGAACGTGAGCAACCGAGGGGTGGAGTGGCTCCACAAATGTATCAACAATATACAAATTTTGAACGTAAGCCACCGATGACACAAGAACAAGCACGACCTGTTCTTGGTGCTCAACCTCCTGCTCCAGGGACTGCTCCTGTGAGGGTTGTCGACTACGACAATTCAAATATGTGTAGAGAATTGGTAAACCCAGGATATGTGGAGGAAGAATATGTATCATATTCATCCAAAGAAAATGGCTTTGAAAGTACCACATACCCAAACCAAGCACTGGTGGAGATTCAACCAGGGGAACAAAACTCTTTAATGTTGCTAGGCGGCTACCAACCTAGGACTCCAGGCCCCTCAGGTCAATGGCAGCCAAGGAAAGTAGAGGCCAAACCAATGGGCCCCTGTTATGAGTGCGGAGAACCCCATTGGGCTCGTGATTGTCCACATCGCTCAAGGCAAGCATCTAGGTCCAATACAACAGTGCAACAGTTTCCACCAATAGAAAGATATTGTCTGGGGTGTTGTGTCGAACATTTCCCGAAGGATTGTCTGTTGAAACCACATGAGGAGGGCAACTCTCAACCAAAGGTTTCACTCAACCTTGTAGGGGCAATTCCATCACCACCTTCATCTGAGAATGAGGAGGTCGTGCCACTTAGAGTCATGACTCGATCACAGACACGAAACGCTGAAATACAAACTGATGAGACACCTCGAACTAGGGATGCAAAGACAAATCTAGTGGATAAGACCCTACAGTCCAGTAGAAAAAAAACCACTAGGAGGAAGAAGAACCGAAACAAACAAACTAAAAGTACATCCACTTCTCGTTCTGAGGAGACCTCTAAACAAAACATAAGGGATAAAACTTTTACATCCCAAGAAGTGCGTGAGGAACCTAAACCTGAGCCAAGTGCTAAACAAAATGAGGCTAGTACGACTGAGGATAGTTCTGGGGGATCTGTTTTTGTGGATAAAGTGAATGAGACTCTAGAGGCCATCATTGATGCCCATAGAAGTCGCATTGCAGCCTTATCAGAGCTACCCAAGAAGCTTCAAGAATACCCAAACCCTCGTGAGGAGAAGATCAATTTAGCTGTACATCAGCAAATCATTAGGGAAGCTCAGTCGATACTTGAGGGACCACCACCACCTATTCCTCGGGGCCCAACCTCTCTTAAGCCAACATTAGAAACTATACCGGAAGTGTCATCAAGTAGGGAAATGAAAAGTGAGTTCATTTCACAAGCTCAAAGCGAAAGATCGACACCAATTGACACTCCATTGAAAGAAGAAAGTCTACCATCACCTAGCCTTGTCTTCCCATGCAATGATGAAATTATTGATGCTAATGAGGACATGGCAAATGACATGTGGGCCGCAGTAAATGAGAAAATTAATGAGAACATGTCTTCTGTTAGTTCGCCTCCATTCTCTGAGGTGGATTTTGCCAGAGATTCGGAAAACAACTTTGGACGCCCAAGCATCCAGGAGGAAGGTCAAACAATTGTTTCTCCTAGAAGTAAGCATACAATGAAAACCTTACCATCCTATCTGGGAGAATATGAGAACTGTTCTCAAACCTTGAGGATACCCTCCATGCATAAAAGGTTGACAAAGGAGAAAGATATGAGTATGGTGCAAGCTATTTTGTCAGCACCAGTGGCTTGTACCTTACCTTTGCTTAAATTGATAAAGCTTAAACCTGAGTTGTGGAATGATATTGCCACATGTTTGTCAAAGCAGGTATTGCTACAAAAGGGTCACCATGAGTGTACAATACACCCTGAGACAAAGCATGTAATGCCAGTTCCTATCAACAAAGTTGGAAAATTTTGTGAAGACGATCAGGGAAATGCTACCCTCCCATTGGAAGTGCGAAAAGTATCTTCAACTGCAATACTTGATAGTGGCGCAGGAGTGGGCATTGTGACAAGGTCCATTTGGGAGAAATGGGGCAAACCAGCTATTAGGAGTACCAGGATGCGTTTGCAGCTAGCAGATGGAAGCTTAGAACATCCCCTTGGGCTGCTTGAGAACATATTGGTCACCACATGTGGGATTGAATATGAGCATACCTTTGCAGTGGTGGATTTTGGAAAGCATCCAAACTATGAAGTGATATTGGGTAGACCATTCATGCGACAATTTAAAATGATTCAAGATTGGGGATACAATTACTTGTACCTCAGACATGATTCTGTCATCACAAGGGTCAACCTAAGGAATCACTCATATCGTGATGTAACAAGGTCTCCAATAGATGAGTTTGATTCTGCTTCATCTGAGGGCTCAAAAATTACATTGTCAGATGGGCGAGAAGATCTATGGATGTGTGGAGCCTCCTGTAGGGATTTCAACACTGAGAGACTTATAGGTAATCGAAGTGTATCTGACGAGGCATACATTCCACAACCCTTCCCTGAGCATTTAATTGATCCATTAGAATGGAGTCATGTCCTTGCAACATTATCGACATGTGCTTTACCAAAGCCAATTCAATTTTGTGACTCAGATGGATATGATATTGTTCCTATACGAATGGTACAACCATGTAACCTTCGAGATGATTTGTACTATAGGAATGCATCCACAACAGCACTGCATGTCGAGGAAGTCTCAGTAGAGGATTTGACACTCGAATCTGCTAATGATGCTGATAAGAAAGAGACACAAGCTCCAACACAAAGGATGTGGATAATTGATGAGTACTCAAGTGAGGGCCATGGCTGGCATGTTCCAACTAATCTAGTTGCTGCTCAAAGAAGGCCAGGCAAGAAGGATTCATCAATGTGGCTACCCAAAGATGCGTACAAACTTGTACCATCTATTCCAGTTGCTAAGCCTCTTAAGAAGCACATCATTTCCAAGCCCAAACCTCGGATTGTTACTCGATGGGTCCCAAAACGGGTTCTTAAAGCACAAGGTTATTATGAGGGTGCAACATCAATCTGGCTTCCAAAATACCATGGATTGCTAAAGGTAAAAGAATGTTTCAAAAAGATTCCAAGAGCCAAAATTGATTGTCCATATCAGTGGGTGCAAAAGAATTCAATACAAACTCTTCAAGAAAGGAAAGGTGGCTGTGATAGCACCTACAAAACAACTTGTGTTGATCTTCCTAAAACATGTCTTGAAACACCGGTTGTCTCAAATTCTCCATGTTACACAATTCCATCATCAACTGGTGAACCTAAGACAAGTCCAAAGGAGTCTCATTTGAGCATAGATTCTAGCATTTCAATGCCTAAATCCTCTTATCTTGCTCAAATTCCAAAACAATTGATAAAGTTCCCACCCAAGAAGGACATACCTAAAACCAAAGATAAGGCATTAGCACTACAAATGAAGCTCTTTGGTAGATCAATGTTTGAATAGTGTGGTGCCTTACGCCTTTAAAGGATTATGTTCTTTTTGAGATAATCTCCACCATCAGCGCAAGAGTAACTCAGTGACTCCACAATAAGAACGACAAGCCAGGGCACTTTTCTCCCATTGGGTTTTTTCCCCTCGGCTATATTTGGTGATTGGCACCACTAATAAATTTTATTCTTTTGTTTTTTCTTTTGTTTGTTAATAAAACTTTGTGCAGAGATCTCAGCTTAAGAAGAGCATCAGATACGCCCCTACAGTCCACCTATCGTGCACACAAATTAGGAAGGGGGGAGATATGCTATGCCTACAGGGATCAAGGAGAAGCAATCTGCACAAAATCAGCAATTATTCAAGGCAAACGAACAACATCAACAGGGCACTACATCAGGTGTATGCAAATCTTAATCTTTATTCCTTTTAGTGCTCTTATCTTTCGCATATATGGTTTGCATGTACACAATATTGGCTGGTTTGAGTTTTGATTAGTAGTTAAAATGTGGTGAGTACATTCTAGAGTCTTAGGAAACTTAGTAAGAGATATTTCTATTCCAAGACAGTGTAGGATATATACCAAGGGAGTATGCCAAGTACTTATGTCTTCAAGGTATATTAGTTATCCCTAGTGGTAGTTATCTCTTAGATATGAGCTGGGTGCTACGAGTAATAAAAATTTATGAAAATATACCCTACAAAAATATATATACAAGGTGAATTGTGACATGAAGTGTCTACCGCCATGCGAAGTGCTTGGTAGGACCTGGGGCTGTCTCAGCACCTTGGGGCCGATGCCTTGGTTTCCATGGGGTAAACACTGATGTCTAGAAGCTTCAATAGAGGACCTTTGAGGAATCTATCGCCTTGATAGATGTTGGTAGGACTCGGGGGTACACTATGGGCCTTCGAAACCGATGCCCTCATCTTCAAGGGGTACTCCTTAGGTCATAAAAGAAACAAAAGGGTCTGTCGCCCTTGGGATACTTAGCGGTCTTTAGATTCTCTTGGCGGAGGTCTCTTGGCCATTGCTCGGGTCTCATG
This sequence comes from Cibotium barometz, assembly GCF_041138505.1. Taxonomy (NCBI): domain Eukaryota; kingdom Viridiplantae; phylum Streptophyta; class Polypodiopsida; order Cyatheales; family Cibotiaceae; genus Cibotium; species Cibotium barometz. Next base: position 19,358,321 of record NC_141055.1, read on the forward strand.
GGGATAGAACCTTAATCTTTATCACCTTCTACACACATATATATAAAAAAAAAAAAAAAAAAAAAACAACAAGAGAGAGCTCCAATCACCTTTGCTCATACTTAGGAGTAGGGTTGCCACTTAGGAGTAACTTACATACTGATAGGACATTGAGACTGCGGTCATAACCGGAGGTGTACAACGACACTTGCCTTTGCATAGCATTATCTACTACCTAAGTCTCACTTTGACTAGTTTTTACTCACCTCTTTTAGTATTCATTAAAACTTTAATCAGCCTTGCACTTGTATGCTAACGTGTGTAATTATTATTGCTGATTTTGCTTTTCTTTTCTTTTTATCAATAAAGGACTTGACTTGCATCAATTGTTTTTTTGTTGCAGCTCTTGCTACTACCGCGCTCGAGGACGTGCGCAAAATAGGAAGGGGGGAGTGTTGCTTGCAAATGAGGATCAATACCAATACCAAGATGCAACAAAAACAATACTTAGGGCTCTTGAAAAGAGTTCCACTTTGTAGATGAATGTGGGAGAGGGTTTGATAATAATCCCACATGGGGACTTATGGGAGTCCTAGAATTTTTGTATAAAAGGTGGCTCATTTGAGAGCTTTACACACTTTGGGCTTAGTTCATGTAAGAGCTCCTTTGAGAGACCTACTCTCCCTCTTCTCCATAGAGGTGAAGACTCTTCTCTCACCCCATCTACATCATTGTATGAGGTTAATCTCTTCATTGAATCATTAGCAATGTCATGAGTCTTTCTCATCCTCTTCTCTAATCATTTTACTCTTATGCATGCTTTTAGTATTTCATTTTTGAGTACATGGATTGATTTGAAGCTTTCATGGAAGCTTGATGCTTGAATGTGTGCATGCTTGTAGGAAGATAGGAGTGGAGTGAGGTCTTTCTCTTTGCTTGAGTGCATAGTGATTGTATTCCTCTTGCTTGGATTTGTGAATGAATGGGTGTGTAGGAATGAGGCCAAGTTGAGCTTAAGTATGTATTGAGTCTATGTCATTAGTATGTGGTTAATTCTTCTTCTCCCATTCGGGATAGCCTCTATGCGCTAACCGGGTCGCATTCACGGAATGACAAGTGAGTGGGTTTGAGTGTAGCCTCCGCTATGCTATGATGCCCCAAACAAGTAGCATGCCACGTCATGAGTTCTGCAATCCCCTTATATTTAAACATGTGTTGGATGTGAGGAATGATAGGGAAGTGTCTCAAAACCTTTTGGGAAACTTTATCTCCTTGCAAATCATCCCTATAGTGGCTCTCCCCACATTGTAGACATTGTGTTGCATCTTTATTAGCCCCTCTAAATAGCATGCAACCATTGGGACATGCGTGTACTTTTGTGTAATCCATACCTAACATAGAGAGCATTTTACAACAACCAGCTCATGAGTTTGGTAATAGATTTTGAGGGGAAAGAATCTTCTTGAGAAGCCTATAACATAACATAAGAAATAATATGTCAAAATATTAGGAAGGAGAATATATAGAACATGAAACATTTTGAGAGAATAGAATGAGGCGGTCCTGATAACCAAAGAAGCCTTGTGACACTTGCATCACTCCATCCATAAGTTGTTTGCAAGTTCAATAGCTCCAAGTTTGCTTGCAGTATGGAGTACGAACATCCCTCATACAAATGGGTGCTTGCCTCTCTATGCAAGGTTTCCTCCTCTTGTGACATTGGATCTTGCTCACTATTCTATGACCTCCCGTCCAAAGAAGTCATTCACCACCACCACCATGTCGTCCATGATGAGATTCGCTTCCTCCTCATGTGGCAATGTTGGAGGGACCTCATTCATTGGTTGGGGAAGATGAGTCTTAGCCATGCTTTCCATATGAAGCCTTGCCACCTTCCGCACTCTACCCGATGTCACCGAATGGTGTGGCATGTGGGCCTGTTGCAATAGGGCTTTATGCATAGCCTATGTATAGTGCTTATCCATAGCCAATGCATACTTCTTATGAACTAATGAACTAATGTTTTGATTTATTATGATAATTTTTTGTAGGTCTATTCAAGCGAACAACCAACAAGGGTTTCGGCCACATAGCAGTTCATACAAATTTGGCTAGTAGAGGTAAGCCCTCTTTGTTTATGCTTCTTCTCCATTAGGAGAAATGTAGACTCAATTTTGGTCCTTTTAGTTGTAGAGAGAGAGTGGCGCTCAACCAATGAGGAAGAGGCTTTCAAGAAATTCGGCATTTTAAAGCAAGAATTCAAGTAAATAGAGTAAAATTATGCTCAAAATGCATCTTTAAATAATATTTATTCAACTTAAAATAATAATAAAATAATACTACCGATCTTTGCACGTATGCTAAAAGATAGTGGTAGTAGTTAATGATAGAGAATGGTAGTTAATGATAGAGAATCTCTAGGTTTCCCCCCAAAACTAGCTCTGAGCTTCTTCATCTCTCCAACATAGTCATTCTTTCTTTTTCTAAGTCTCCTCCAAATTAATCTCTCATCTTCTTCTTCCTTGTGTCTTTTGCTACACAAAATGGTAACCTGTAGAAAGCCTCGTACTAGCATTTCAGCTATTACTGTATTCAATAGTTATAATACGGACAATGGGACATGGATACCATCTACAATTACAATCGGGTGCTGAGTAATTTTACAGAGAAGGAAGAGGAAGAGGAGAAATACTAATAAATTTGTGGAGCCATTCAAGGGACAAGTTAAAGAGTTCAAGGTATGTGAATCTAGCAAGCGTGTGACAAAGGTACTAATACAACATGTTTTCCAACATGTAGACTTGAGGGTGAAAAAATTTCCTCCTAGTCTTCCACGATATCGTCTCCCAACTTTGAGTAGTATCTTAGTCAAAGCTTCTTTTATTTTAAAAGTGTTTAATTGTTGTTATTATGTAGTTTTTTATCCATTCAATCATGTCTCCTTATTGTTTTAAAAGTGTCTAGTTGTTGTTTTAAAAATGTCTAATCTTTTAGTTTTATGCAAATATTTATCCATCCAATAGGATAGACTAGCAACCAATGGAGAGTATAAGTGGGATTTTTTATGCTTTCCATGCATATGTAAGAGAACAAATTTACAAAGGAAGAACTCATAGAGATCTTGCAGACCACGGCATATTTGTTTATGATATACAGTACTTTGAACCAAACACGTCTTCTGGATGGGGTCGTTTGACTCCATTACCCCTCCCATTATTTGGAAGCAAAGATTGGCCATTGCCAACTTCACAAACTAGTGAAAGTTATAGGATCAGGTTGTATCACGACATATAGAAGTCTCTTAAGACATCTGTTTTGCAACAAAGAATGTCAAGCTTACTATTTTTATTCCTATCGAAGTGTTTGTTGACTTTTTCTTTGATGAAGAAATAAGAAATACTTCAACAATGTTTATTTGCAAGTCAAGTAAGGCACTTGACTTTTTGGACAATGGTTGGGACAGGAGAAAGACAAAAGGCATCATTTCTGTTTTGGAGAAGAAGTCAATAGTTTGCAAGTACATTATTGGCTCTCAAAACTTCATTGCAACTTTTCACTACACTAGATATCATTATGTTAATTTGGCAACCTTGTTCCATTAGATCAAGATTTGGAGTCAGATCCCAAGAATACGCCTCTAGTAATGGAGATATATTTGGAAGGGCAATTGCTTACAATGCTGAACACACGATCTAAAACATCTCTTTCACAAATTAGAGAAGACCTTACATACAAGGAGATTGAACAATTGCCAAAAGATTATACATTTACAATGGATACTAAAAAAATAAACCATTTATATTTACATTCACCATTTAGTATGCTGTGCATAACATTATGTAAGATACCACTAACAAAACCCCTTTTTTACAAGTGCCAAGGCAAAAAGAGAAAATGACTTTCTACAAAGAATCTGTCTCTCATACTATTCACTTGATTAATTGTTGAATAATGATAGTATTGAGACATATTAACTCCGAAAGCAATTGTACATATGAAAGATTTTTTTCTTACAAAATAATGTCGGTCTCTTACAAAATTAATGTTAATGTTACAAATATAAATATACGTCTAATGATGCTGACGTCGCGATCAAAAGACTCTGGGGCACGGAAGCAACACTGTGATTGAGAACTCGATTACACTTGGGATTGAGGCAGTCTTTGATTTTTCTCCTCTTGCAGTTTTTCCATTTCTTCCCATAGTGTTTCTTCTCTTTTCCTCTCCGCCTGCATCTCAACCTGCCTCCTGGATTCCACCCATTCATCCACCTCAGCTTGTAGCCTGTCATACTCATTGAGGACGGCCACATATTCTTCAAATTGTCTTTGCCGCTCCTCGTCTCGCTGACATATTATCTCTTCAGCTTGCCTTGCAAATTCGTCTGCCCTCCTGATCTCTTCTTCTGCACGATCATGGACAGCCAAAATAATTCTTTGTATAGATTTGGTCCTGAACTATTTTACGTGCAAGGGAGCATATTTGTTCAGAATTATTTCCTGTGCACAGAGAAAAGCTTTGTTAGGGACATTATAGCTGCCTATGATTATGCAAGTCTACGTTACAAACATCACTTACATTAGGAATATCAAAAAATTTCTTTATTAAAAGGTAGGCGTTTAGGACCACCCTCCATCCATAGCTCACATCATTTGGCTAGACTAGCACCCTTATCCTACGATATGTCATGTGTTGTACAAGGTTCAGCTCCATTAGGAGATGTTCCAATGCATATACAAATTTTGAGCATATCTGAGAGGTCGAAAAATAAGCATCAGCTTCCTGCTTAAATAAATCTACATGCTTGTGGAAGAGAGAAATGTCAATAGGGACTTACTCTCTAACGCAGCCATGATATTGCTAAACAGATTTTGCAAAATAACATGTGTTTTGCTCAATGTCATACAAAAGCAAACAAAGAGGACATATGTGTTATTAAAGAAAACATGTATAGATTACCAAATATTTGATGCCAATTTTAAACTTAACATGAGACTCACTCTTCATGGTAAGTCGTGAAAATAAGTTTTGCTAAATCGAGGTTCACTGGTTCAAACCAGGACATAAGGTTCAAAAATGATGAGCTATCATTTAAAAGTAAACATCTTCAAAAAACTCGATGGTCGAGTCCTCAGTTAACATGAGACTCACTCTTCATGGTAAGTCGTGAAAATAAGTTTTGCTAAATCGAGGTTCACTGGTTCAAACCAGGACATAAGGTTCAAAAATGATGAGCTATCATTTGAAAGTAAACATCTTCAAAAAACTCGATGGTCGAGTCCTCAGTGATGTCTTAAAGACACAATAATGCAGATGATTGCCATCGCATGCCTATACTCCATTGCTCACAAATTTCACGCATAATCCTCTAGAAAGGGAGCCTAGATATCGCAGGCTACATGTGTCGCTCAATGCGACGAAGCTCCTGCAAAACTGCCCTGTGAGCTTGATACCTCCTTATTTTGCCTTGCGCTTGCAGTGACTCGGTAGGTCTTTCAAGCCTCTGAGCAGTTGTCTTACTGTACGAGCCATCTAAACAAATAAACAAAGCGTGATGAGAAACGGATTTAAAAAAGTTAGTACCAAGCGATATAATAGAAATAGGATTCCAGAGTACATTATATCACTTGGTACTGACCCCATGACCAACGTTATCAATAGTGGGGTCGATACCAAGCGATATAAAGCAGACAGGATTCCTAAGGCCTTTGAATCACTTTTGGTACTGACTCCATGACCAACGTTATCATAGTGGGGTCAGTACCAAGCAATATAAAGTAGACAAGATTTCAGAGGCCTTTGAATCGCTTGGTACTGACCCCATGACCAACGTTATCACAGTGGGGTCTGTACCAAGTGATGTAAAGCAGACAGGATTCCGGAGGCCTTTGAATCGCTTGGTATTGACCCCATGACCAACGTTATCATAGTGGGTTCGGTACTAAGCGATATAAAGCAGACAGGATTCCCGAGGCCTTTCTAGTATCGCTTGAACCCATGACTCACAATAGAGTCGGTACCAAGCGATATAAAGCAAACAAGATTCCAGAGGCCATTGAATCGCTTAGTACTGACCCCATGACCAATGTTATCACAGTGGGATCGGTACCAAGCGATATAAAGCACATAGGATTTCAAAGGCCTTTGTATCACTTGGTACTGACCCCATGACTCACAATAGGGTCGGTACCAAGCGATATAAAGCAAACAGAATTCTGAAGGCCTTTGAATCGCTTGGTACTGACCCCATGACCAACGTTATCACAGTGGGGTTGGAACCAAGCAATATAAAGCAGATAGGATTCCAGAGGCCTTTGTATCGCTTGGTATTGACCCCATAACCAACATTATCACAGTGGGGTCGATACCAAGCGATATAAAGCAAATAGGATTCTGGAGGCCTTTGAATCGCTTGGTACTAACCCCATGACCAACGTTATCGACGTTTGGCTCTTGCTATTTTGTCAGAGACTTAGAGGTGAAAAAAATGAACACATGCAAGAAAGTCGAGGAGTGAGCATAGTACATACCATATTCACACATTGTTAATGCGTCCAACCTTTTAAATGTCTGCACGAGTGGTATGAGTCAATAACGTCCCAAAACTCCTCATGTGGTACAAGTTTTAAGTCCCAAATCTCCCTTGGGAGGAGGAGCAATATTCAGGGAGGATATTTTTTAGAAACGTACCCAAATTCCCGTTGGACTCCTCTCAAACTAGCAAATCAAGCAATTTGGGACATGCATTTTTAGAAATTTACACTATTTCATAAATTTTCTTTGCATGCTAAAATCCTTCTAGGTTTAAGTCTAATAGGAAATCCTCAAAGCTAATTGGCTCTGTGAAGATAAGCTGAGACACCCATTTGCGTTGAGTACCTTCATTACCATCCCTCTGGCATCACCAATGCCATTGCCAAAGCTTTCAATTTTTTATGCAGGTATGCCCATCTCTTCCTCCCTCCACCACCATGGAAACTAAGGTTTCAATTGAAATCAAATTTTCTAGAGTAGTAGTGGGTTGCAAATGTGTAAACATGAAGGCCAAGTAAGTTTATAGGCCTTCAAGTCGAAGCTTAGGGCAGGCCTTAAATTTTCAGGCCTGGAAGACAGACTATTTCAGCTTACAAAATACAACTAAAATAAAAAATATGCCGCTTGTATGTTTTTTATTTAATATATAAAGGCTTCATGTCAAAAAATAATAATAAAACTTATTGATCTCTTTAAGTCTCTTTAAATTTAGGGTCAGTACCAAGCAGTGATGGGCTCGTGAATTCTGCATGAGCCCTCTACCGCTTGGTACTGACCCCTCTTTTTTGGTGCTAGTACCAAGCGACAGGGAGCTTCCATGTGTATCCAAATCTCCTTATCACCAGCTACTACTGATCCCATGTATAATAAGCGTGCATGTTCTAATTGACTGAAAATTATTTTTTAGGCATGTCTTCGAAAGAGTTGGACATTGTCTAAACGAATCGGATGACGAGGCAGAAGAGTCTTGTGCAGAAAAGTTGTTTATGTTCTTGTACAATGCACAAGTCCACGAACGTTTGCAGGAGTCTTCAATGTTCAACAAGGAACTTTCTCTTGAGAACATCATTAATTCTTGTAGGATTGTTTTCAGTGACCGTGTGAGAGCAGGAGTATGAAGACACTGTTTCTGTCAATATCGTTATGTGTCTGATGGTGAATGATGTGCTCATCCATATGATTTTGCAACAACAAACAAAGTCATGAAGAGGAGGCTTAGCCGTTGTCTTGAAAAGATTCCCAGCTACAGCAATAGAGTAGAGGAGAAATGCCCAATACACTCAAAGAAGTGTCGCCTGCTCCAATTTAGTCATGGTTTTCTTTGTTTTTTTCTTACTGAGGACTCAGAGCCTGAGACAGTGACTTTGGCAAGCACTCAAGTGCCAATCGAGGATGATGGGGTTGAGGAAGAGGTGGCTATAGACCCAGTAGAGGGGAGGGTAGGGCCAAAAAGGAAACCTTTGAGGCTAATGCATCCCTTATCACCTTCGATGCAGCACCTTTTAAATGAGAATGAATAGGGGGAGTTGACTATCTTCCTTGCCCAGCATTACTATGGCAGCCCAAGCTGATTATGTATTATTAACAGACATTATGCAACATTTCAATATTCGTGAAGACTATTGCTTGGTTGCCTTAAGCAAATTTTAGTGAAGTACACTACAAGGGATTGGGCTCATACCCGCGCTCTTAGCCGCTAAAAATGACTTGTGAAAAAAAGTAGCGGGCCCGTGTATCAGCGCGTGTATAATCGCGGCCAGAGACATGCGTGTAAAACCGCGTGTACAGTACCTCTCAGATGCACGTATACACGGGTATGTAGCCGCGTTTTTTTACACAGACGCGTTAATACACGCCCCTATACATGCTTCTTATTATATTAGACGCGCTTATACACGGGTGTATAGCCGCACCTGCTCAGTTCCCATGTCCCAGACGCGTTTTTACTTGCGTCTATACACGCGTTTCTTTAATTTAGATGCGCTTATACACGCATTACTGCCAGTTTATACGCTTCAATACACGCGTTATTTCCAGGGTATCCGCGTAGATACACGCGAGCTTTAGCAGTGTTGACGCGTTTATACACGCGAACAGAGAGCAAAAAAAAATCCAGAGAGTGCTATTTGGTGCCTGAATACTGTTCCAGCATTCCAGCACCCAATAGCACTCTCTGGTTTAGGGTTTTTGGTGCATTAGACCATCCCATTAGACCATCCACGAAGAACATATGCACGAGGGAGATTAAGACAAGAACGACATGAATGCATACATTGTCATTACACGATTCAAGATAGCCATGAATGTAATACTATCGATCAATCAATTCAATATTACTATCAAAATTTCATACATGTATACAAGGGAGTCCATATCTCGAAGTAGCCCATGGCTTGAGTTTACAAAAAAATATATACAATCACATCCTAAATATGGAATGTGATACTACAAGTCTGAGTACTACTCAGACCCAGATGATGACTCGGTGCTCCCCCCATGCTCAGATGAGCTCGCATCGGTCGGAATGTCCGAGGAGTAGTGCTCACGTCCACCCTCTGCAGTGGCGGCCGGTGGATCATCAGCAGCTTGTGCCTGTTCAAGTAATATATAGTATATAAGTATATATATATGCAATTCAATAAACCAAAACCATTCGTTACAAATTTTCAAGTACCTGTCGACCGTATGGTCTCATGGCCAACTCAAACTGCGCGTCCGTAATACGTCCCTCGGCTCTGAAGATGGCCCACGTGTCACGTCTGCTATGCCGGCGAGCATACGCAGTATCGTGGGTTGTGGGCTTCCTCCCCGTAACCCGTCGCTGTATCATAATCAACACAATTTGTAAGATTAAAACAATTCATAGAATCAATGAATTAAGTAAACAATCAAATAAAGTGGCAGGATACTTACGAACTCTGCCTCCCATGACTCGACGCCGCCAGATCCGAAATGCGAAGATCCAACGGTCTCCAACGGTCTCCATCTGGATCCGTCGTGCCTCCACATGCTGCCTGCTCTTCACGCCACCCTCTGCTCGTTTCTTTGCCTCCTTCCACTCGCGTTTGTGCGCAGTGGCAGGTTTCTCGGCAGGATAGCCACCCGCAGCTACATTTAGCCGGTCATCGTACGCGAGTTTTTTAAGGTGAGATCTTTTATTACTTAAGATCTCCCTTATTCGCGTCCTTCCCCATACATCCGAGAATATAGCATGTGGGGGATTGGGGTACCGACTATGTACAGCCTCTATCACCTCCCCAACTAATCGGCTATTTTGATCTTTAAATTTAATAAAACAATTTCTATATGAGTTTGATACTACCCCACGCATGTACTCCATTACCTCCCTCCCCCTCGCATCCATCACTATCCCGCCCCTATCCGTCACATCATAGCAAACCACTCTCTCCATCTCTCTCATCTCCTCCTCTTCCGAACTGTCTCCTCTAACTCTTCTCCCTCTATCTCCTCTCTCACCCCGTGCCCTACTACCTCCCCCACCTCCCCCACCTCCCCCACCAAAGCACCCGCCGCATCCTCCACTCCCACTCTTCCTACTGCTGCGGGTGGAGTCACGACTGGGGGATTGTCTACGTGACGGTGGCTGTGAGCCCTGACGTGACGGTGGCTCTGAGGGAGCACGTGATGGTGGCTGTGAGGGTGTACGTGAGTGTGTCTGGGACGAGGTATGTCTCCTCGGTGGACGTGGAAGAGGAGAAGCTGCATGCCGTCTCGTCGGACTCGGAGGAATAGACGGCACTGGAGTGCCCTGGATACTCGCGGTAGGGGTATAGACACCAGGCAGGGAAGGAGGGGGATGGGCATACATATACTCTGTAAGCTCAACCGGACCAGGTTGGCACCCAAAGTGATTCATCATCTCCATCAACCAATTGCTGTACGCAAATGGATCGGATGAAGAACCTGGAATATCCATAAAGAACCTGCAACAAACATCATCATGTATATCATGGGCTGTCTCTTGACTCACACATTGTCATTACACAAGTCAATTGCCTGCAAACCATGAAATCTGAAACGCCGCAGTTTTTCGTCTGCAGAAACGAACGCGTGTATACGCCCGTCAAAAAACGCGTGTATACACCCGGCCAAAAACGCGTGTATATGCGCGTGAAAAAACTCTGCAGACAGGTTACACGCGCTTCTACACGCGTTTGTACACGCGACCTGCGAAAAAATTTTCTCGAAAAGACCGACCCCCCGACAAAGACAGAATGTCCTTATAAAAGGACCAGCCATTGTCGCCCCTGTCAGGATGCAGCAACCCAATCGTGTGCAAGAAGACAAACCCAAAGAGCAAAGAGCAAAGTAAACAAATCTGACAAAAAGAGACAAGGCACAGGACAAAGTGACTCACCTCTGAAAAAGTGAGTCCTCTCTGCTCCTTCTCTGCTCCCTCCTTCTCCCGTGTGTGTGCTCCTTTCTCTGCTCCCTCCTTGCTGTTGGAAGAGGCGAAAACAGGCGAAAACGCATGCACTGTTGATTTCTAAGTTCAAAATCTATATTTGGGGAAGGCGGGCTATTTTTAGTTTAAATATGCCGCCGCGTTTATATTCGCGTTTATGAACGCAGGTATATTCGCGTGTATATGCTTTTAGCTGCGTTGATACACGCGTTTTTGCAGAAATTAGCTGCGTGAATACACGCGTTTTTTAGGAAGTAGCCGCGTTAATACACGCAAATTTTAGGAGATAGCCGCGTGAATACACGCGATTTTGTGCTTTCATTAAAAATATATAATGAGTTTGTGTTTTCTGATTTGTACACAGGATGTCATCAACCTCTTCAAGCAGTTCTGGGGAAGATGAGACAATGCGTCATCGTAATCGCGATGTGTGGTTGGGACAACGGATCAAATATATGTGTAATCGATGTCAAGGATGCATTGTACGAGCACGTCGAATCACCTTGAATCACATCTCCATGTATGGAGAATGGAATCAAACAGGTTTAGAGGTGAGTAGATGTAAATTGATGGTATTCAAATGACTCATGGTATCCAAATTAAATTAATAGAGTTGTAACATATAATTTGATAAATTGAAGCAGGATGCAGTACCACACCCTAACATGGTACCCTACGCGCGACGAGAGCACGTAAAGCGTCGACGAGATGATGCTGGAGCTTCGGGATCTATTGTCAGAGATGAGTGGGAAAGGGACGACAATAGCCCTGCACCCCACGAAGTTGTGGAAGAGGAGGTGCTTGATGATATGGTGCGGAATCTTTTTAAGGATGATCCCAAAGGTATGGACGACGATGATATGGAACAAGAGCATCTTTATAAAGCTTCATCGACACCGGTGTTTGAAGGGTGCACATTCTCAGTTTTACGTGCTTCACTTAAACTACTTAATATACAAACAGTTTATGGATGGAGCAATGCAAGTCTTGACGCATTGTTGAAGTAAGCATTCTAACTTATAAATTTGAATTAGTGGTTTAAGGTTTAGGATTTAAGACTAATTATAATTGATGATATTGGATGCAGGCTATTGTCAAACATGCTTCCAAAAGAAAATAGACTACCCACCTCAAGAGACATAGCGAGGCGCTATGTGACATCTCTTGGAGGACTGGATTATGATAAAATACATGCATGCGTCAATTTGAAAACATCGGGTAAACATGCATGTCCTGTTTGTGGCCCTTCTTTAGTACATGAGTATGCTGATGGTTTGTGTAAGACTATATTCGATAATCATCATCGATTTCTCCCCTCAGATCATCCTAAATATGTTGCTAGTAAGAGTAACATTCCTCCACAAACACTTCGTGCAAAAGATTGGAAGCGTATTTGGGAGTCTACAACTATTCTTCCTCCAGATGGCATGAACAGGTATAGTGATGTTTTTTCAATCTTGTTTTGTGTAGTCTCTAATTGGATTAAAGGTCACATAGAGCAATCCCTTGTGCAGGTACTCCATTTTTTTCCGGCTGCCATATTGGACCCATCTTAAGATCAACCATCTTCTTGATCCCATGCACATCTTCAAGAATGTGGGATCTGGTATTTGGGAACATATTACTGGTAAACGAGACAATGTTAGCGTACGTGAGGACTTGCGGGTCGCAGGACGTATGCGTCAAGCTTGGCCACGAGAGGTGGGTGGGCACGTTCGTCTTCCGCCTGCACCATGGATTATATCAAAGAAAGAGGAGAAGCAGGTAAAGCAGGCCATCACCACTTTGCGTACTCCCACTGGATGCATGAGATCATTGAAGGGAGCCTTTACAACCACTAAGAAAAGAGGCGTTGAGAAACTATATGGGTTGAAGTCCCACGATTGGCACAAGATGCTTCAAGTAAGTGTTTTCCAAGTCTTGTACGTACGTTGAAATTAAATTTTGTAATGCCATAAACCATAAATGTGCTCTTATGTGCGCAGTTCATACTACCTACTAGCATCGACCATTGTGCGAATAAGAGTTTGAAAAAATGTATTTATAAGATGGGCGAGCTTGTGAGGTATGTAAAACCCATGCTCAGATCACCCTTCATTATACCTTGCAAAATGAACGTGCATGAGGTATAACGTACTATTTATTTATTTTTCAGATATGTTAGTTCCAAAGTAATTGATCCAGCCACGTTGGATGATGCGCGTGTTATGGCAGTGGAGGTGGTTTGTTTGGTAGAGGAGACTTTTCCGCGAACCATTCTCACAAGTCAACTACATCTCATTGTGCATTTAGTGGACGAAATTGCTTTATGTGGTACTGTGCATGCACGTTGGATGTTCTTCCTAGAGCGCTTCATGAAGACCTTAAAAGACTTTGTGAGGCAAAGTGCAAGGCCTGAAGGAAGCATGGCCGAGGGTTGGTTGATACAAGAGTCTCTTGTATATATTTCAGAATTTCTTGGTCAGGTGGACAGCTCTTTGCCACGACTATGGAGCAATGAAGAGGACTTGAGGATGACCTCTATTGTGCCTCAAGGAAAAGGACAGAGTAAAGTAATTGACAGAACATTGATTGATGATCTCAATTTCACTTGTATCCTTAATAGTGATGTGATGAGCAGATGGGTTACAAGATATGAGGATGCAAAGACAAAAAGGCAAGCAGAAAGAGCTCTCTTTCGGAGGCAACATGGCTCTCGGAAGGCGTACCCTAAGCATCTAGCAACACTTCCGAATGATATCCATGTTGATTGGTTGCATGAGGAAATGGAGAGAGCAGAGAGCGACGAGGGGCTGCATATCACGGCGGAAGAATGGGAGTATGCACGAGGATGCATGTCAAAGGTACATAGAACTAATGTTTTGCATTAGTTGTAAGTGATTTGCTTTTAATATTTATTCACATTGCTTACACAAATATTGCTTCTATTTTGGTCCAGTGCACTATGTTCAATGCTATATGGTGTGAAGGCAAGCATTTTCGAACACAAAGAATTGATGGAAAGAGAAATACACAAGATTGCGGTGTCATTAGTAGCTTTGAGGGAGCTAATGGAAAAATGGATGATTATTGTGGCATAATCCAAGACATATTTAGGCTTGACTTTTGTCGCTTCTTTGTGTATGTTTTGGATGTCAAATGGCAAATGAACGTGGTGGAAAAAGGGCCTGATGCAACGATAAAACGCCATGCAAGTGGATATGTAACTATTGACTCTACAAAGTTCTGGCAAACAAAGAAAGATAGGCTCGTATTGCCACAACAATGTGAGCAGGTATGCATTTTTTTACTAATGTGTTTCATGTACATATATATCTAAGCTCGCGTACCCCTTGACTTTTGATATGCTAATTAATTACTGTACTGTGTGTATTTGAGTAGGTTATCTATCTACCAATGGTGCATGACATCAAATGGTGGTACGTCATTCCTATTGCACCACGTTCCAAAGTGATGTATAATACATTCACTGATATGGAGCATATGGAGGATGTAACAAGCCGCAATGAAGATGACGTCGAACATGCCATTGAAGATGTTGTGATCGATGATCAAGAAATAAGAGATGATCGTGATAATGAGGATGAGCATGCCATTTCTCATGATCATGAGAATGACCCTACCATTGAGGATGATGGTGATGTTGATGAGGATGATCAGGACATCGATACCATTATCAATGGAGTACAGAATATCGATAGTGGAATAAATTTAATAGTACATTGATGAGGATGATCAGGACATCGATACCATTATCAATGGAGTACAGAATATCGATAGTGGAATAAATTTAATCGTAGCCTTACCAATTGATCAAATGGATATTGATGTTGATCGTTTGACAAGGATGGATCTTATTGAAGATGAGATCGAACCCTAACCAATCCGTTCACTGTATGTTCTAAATTGATGACATTTCTATCATCTCATATGCATGATTTATTTTTGAATATATTTCATTGTTGTAAATGCATGTAGTGGGATTGTGTAATGATGTATACTGTAATGTACTATGAGATGGTTTAAGGAAAATAGTTTTTAATTTTGTTAAGGAATTCAGTTTTTTTTCAGTTTTTCTCTGCCATGCGTGTATTAATCCGTATACAGTGGCGTGTATTTATCCGTGTATAATAGCGAGTATCACCCCGTAAATATTATCGTGTATTTATGCGTGTATTACTGCGTGTATATAAACGCATTTATACACGCGTTGATAAATGCAAATATACACGCGAACTTAAATGCTTAAATACACGCGCCCGATTCTATTCAAATACAAGCGCGACCATACACGCGTTCGTAATTTATCACGTGTATGAAATGCGTGTATGGCAGCATTGTCTTGTAGTGGTAGACATGGGCTGAATAGAGGAAGGAGTTGACAATTATCTACTAGCTAATTCTGCGATCCAAGACTCCAAGTACATGCCTGGCAGGAGATATTAAAGAAGATGTTCGATGAAGCCAAGACATATGAAATGGACAAGATCCATGCTTGATGGTGATGAAAATCAACAGGTAATAGAGCCGAAAATTTTTCAAACTATAAGAATTTGATTTATGTGGACTTTGTTGATTGTGTCAATTAAACATATAACATTGGTACCAGGTTTTTGTATAGGATGATGATTTCCTGAAGAGAGCAAGAGGCTCAAGATCATCTAGAGCTTCCACTTCAAAGTCAACAGGTCATCAAAAGGATGCTTCTCTCACTCAATATATAAGACATTTGAATCATCTCAAAAGGTACGTGCAATTTACGACACTTGCTTAAAATTGACAACAGCAAGTGTAAGTAGTGACATGAGTCATGATGATTACAATTTTATTACGCAGATCATTATATTCACAAGGAGTTCTCAAAAGACAATGCAAAATTCCCTTTATTCGCATTCAAAGTACTATCTAGGTTTTGTGGTGGACACGAAGTGCCTTTAAATGCTGAGAAGGTGGTGCTTGTCAAGAAATAGTTTGCACTGCGGGTGTTCGATCAAGGGTATGGTTGCTAAGCACTAAGATGCCCCTACTACCTATCATATACAGTGCATGCTATTGTAGCGGGAATTACAGACCTAGACACATTGCATCCATATGGAAAAAGATATCTAATAAGGACAAGAAAAATCCGGTCAGAACTATTGCCTCCAATGGTGCAGATGCCAAAAATAGATCTCCCAGTAGATGAAGAGGAAGAAGAGGAAAAGGAAGACAAAGAAGGAAGACCGCTGAAGAAGATCAAGCCCACCTCATCTAGACCACCTTCTCCCAACCCTGACTCTTGAGCAATGCCACAACTGATGGCGCTCTCTCGCTAGCTGATTGATTCCAAGCGCATTGTCACTTTTCCTTATTAATCAATTGTATTTCATGTGTCATTGATGAGGACTTGAATGTGTATTTTTGTTTTGCTTCAACATTCCAATGATTTGAGATAAACACAGCCTTTAAGGAATATCTAAGGGACTTTTGTGAAGCCTTCTTAGATGATCTTTGTGTTCATTCCTCTTGGGACAAGCACTTGATGTGTTTACGAAAAATATTTGAAAGGTGTAGATTATATCGCATCTCATTGAATCCTTTCAACAAATGCCAATTCTCGGTTAAACACAGAGTTATTCTAGGGCATATAGTGTCCAAAAATGGGATTTCCACTGACGAAAGTAAAATCAAGGTCATTGTGGAATTACCCCCACCCACCAACTATAAGGGGGTCCAATGCTTTATGGGCCATGTTGGTTATTATCGAAGGTTTATTTTATTCTTCGTTGAGATAGCTCGATCATTGTACAAGCTTCTCATCGAGTTAATTTGGACCGATTTTGTGACCATGCATATGAGCTATTAAAGAAGGCCTTGGCGAGTGCTCCAATCTTGCGAATGCCTAACTGGGATTTAATCTTCCATGTGCATATTGATGCATCAAACTTTGCTATTGGTGGGTGTGTACTAACTCAACCTGGAGAACATAAACTAGACTACCCCATTAGCTTTGCCAGTCATCGCCAGTTGAACGATGTTAAAATGAACTACGGAGCGAGAAGGATTGGCAATGATATATGCAGTAAAGAAATTTTGTTATTACCTTCTTGCCACCAAGTTTGTTTTCTATGTGGATCATCAAGCATTGTTGTATCTAGTAAACAAACCATGCTCCACAGGAAGAATCACATGTTCCTCAATGGGAGTAAATTCAAAAGATACTATGACCCCCTAAGCCAAGAGGAGTTACATGCAATCCATCAGAAGAAAGCAGCTAAAGAACAAGCTGAGCTTAAGAAGATTCAAGCGAGAGTTGAAGCCAAAGAACGTCAGCAGTGTGTTAGGTGCCAACGAGAAGCCAACTTGGGGATTATGCAAGCATTTTTCGAGGAGGCAGAGGAGGATTCACTGGAATCTAACCCGCCTCTACGATACCCAATTGAGCTATAGAGTCCGGGGAGGTGCTATATAATGCATTATTGGATATGGGAGCTCAACACAATTTGCTATCATATGGAGTGTGGTGTCAACTTGGAAAACCACCTTTATCCAAGAGTGCTATCCAAGTTAAGGGTACCAATAAGAAGAAAACCACTGTCTCAGGAATTCTGCACACTCCTGTTGCCTATGACAAGGGGACTGTAATTCAAAGCTTGTTGGTTATGCCTGCTGGTACCATGGAGGAGACTATAAACTTAGGGCACAAATGGATGTTAGCCACCAAGTGCAATATTGATTGGGCAACCAGGCGAGTTACAACGCAAGAACCAGCTCTCAGTCTGACCGCTCAAGGTCCCGCAACACCTAAGCCATCAACTCTGGACAAAACGCTAGATAACAAAAAATCACAAAGTCAAGTGGCCACACCATCTTTGATTGTTTGCCACCCCTCTAATGCTTCAACACCAAGAGTGGAAACAGGCAGTGTGGTCTCCAAGGCTTCGCTTACTTTACCAAAGAGTACATACAAATGGGTCCCAAAAGCTTCGTTAACGGCTACCTCCACTGCTTAATCTCGTTTAGACAAGAAGCCTCATAGTAGAAAAGCAGCTACCCGCCCGAGAAAAGGCAACGTAACATTACGTTGGATTCCTAAAATATTATTAGGAGCCCAATGGTACTACGAAGGGAATGACTAGATTTGGGTCCCTAAACATAAGATGAATTCCTCTACATCGCCTGTAAAACCTTGTAAACCAAATGTTGCCACCCCAACGATAATTCAAGATCGTGAGTGGTAAGGGAAAGGTAACGGAGTGCTCCACACCACTTCTTCTAGAGCTAGTTTGGATTCCAAAACGATATCGATCAATACGACCTAGCTCAGGAAGGGGGGAGCCACATGAAGCTTCTAGCTCCTCATGCCAGGCACACGTTGATATAGAAGTTTCTGCACGCTCTACACCTACCCTTGTCAATACCCACCAAGAAACCAATCAATCTACGTCTCCCCTTGTAAAAGTATCGTCGGAAGCATTTTCTCCATTCGTTCATGGGAGCGTACACTACCATATCTGCAATTTGATGTGGCCACAAGGGTCATAAAAAGCTATTTGACCACATCACCACCTATAACCCACTGGACAAATTGGTTCCAAGGGGCTACAACATCATTGCAAAAAATATGATCTACCCAAGGAAGGGAGGAGCATGTACTCACGTTCGACATTCTATTGCTTCCTCCCTAACCTTCTCACCTGACCATGTAACTCCCAAATTCAAGAGAATGTATTTATATAGCTTCATACACAAAAAAGAAAAGAAAAGAAAAATAAAAAATAGTAAAAAGAGCAAGAGCACATTAAGAGGAGAAATATCCGCCCACAATTAGGAACTAGATTGGGCTGTCTTCATAAACCTACTGATGCTATATCTGTGTTTGGCAGATATGGCAGATGCACGAGCATCACAGACTTCATCCACTCCCACCTTTAGTGAGAGGTATCATCTGTACCTTTCTCAGATATTTCACATGTGCTATCCTGTAATTAAAACCGAATTGGATCATATAGATGTACTAGCCAACAGAGAGGGAAATGTTGAGGAATTAGAATGGCTAATTTGCCTATTGACCACAATTGACCCCTACTCCGTAGAGGACGTATCCTCGATAGCCCAAGACTTTCCTTTTCCACAGGATGACTATCCTCGCATAGTTACATTCTTGACGAGTTTATGTGGATGGGAAAACAAAGAAGATATATCTGACGATGAATGGACGGATGAAACTCATGGCACTACCGAGGAGGCTGATTTTATTTATTTGGATGATGCGGATAGAGGCTTAGGCTTAGGGCTAGAGCCAAAACTCTACAACATCCTCTTACCTTGATCCTCAGTATTAGTGTGGTGACTGGTAGATAGGTTAGTGTTTTCAAGTTGTTTCTAGTTTTGTGTCCTTGAACGAGTGCTTATTTTTTCCCACTATGTGCCTCTCGAGGTATAGTGCTTGTTCGTTAATTGTACAGGTTAAAAAGTTTGAGGTGGGTTCGCTTTCAAGTCCTGAGATTGTCGCAATGTTCATACATAAATATCTACATCAAATTGCGGGCATTTCTCATCGAATCAAGATCTCCAAAATACAGGTGTAATTCTTCCATGCCCACTCTCTTTCATTTTTACTGTTCAATTAATTGCATGAACTATAATGCATGACCACATGGAATTTATCAAAGCACTACTTAGTTTTTGAAGTTGTCGAACGTGTTAGTGTAAATCATTAATGAGTTTAACCTTATTTGAGAAATTCTTAAGAATGCATGAAGTCTTAAGTTAACCTTGAAATATGTCTGTTTAAAACCATCTTAATGTTTGAACAACCTGGCCGTGTGTGTTGACCTCTAAGACATAGCTTTTACCCTTTTGTCAAAAGGATGTAAGAACACATTATAGTTCAGGAGCAAAAAACCAAAGAGATAAATAAAATAAAAAGAAAGGCCTACAAAAAATGACAATGTAAGTCTATTATGTGCCTTAATGCCGGCCTATCGCCCTATTGACACTTGGTAGGCGAGGAGTATTCTACTCCATACCGATGCCCTTTACGACCCCCAATTGGGACCTCATATTTCATGTGCATATTGATGCATTAAACTTTGCTATTGGATGCGTACTAGCTCAGCCCGATGAGTTCAAATTGGACTATCCAGTCTGCTTCGCGCTAGTCATCAATTGAATGATGCAGAAGTGAATTATACCACCACAGAGAGAGAAAGATTGGCCATGGTTTACATTGTCAAGAAGTATCGACACTACCTATTGGCCAATAAATTTGTATTCTTTGTGGACCATCAAGCCTTATTGTACTTAGTGAATAAGCCTTGCACCATGGGAAGAATCACACGATGGTTACTATTAATTCCACTTTACAGTTACGATAAGAAAAGGGACACAGCATGTGTTAGCCGATTATATGTCAAGAATTCCAAATGGGAAACTAGCAACTGGTGTTGAAGATGACCCTTATGCTTGTTTGTTCAAACTGGACATGGTACCCGAATGGAGCGAGGAGATATCTGAATTAATTGCAGGAGAACTATATAAGCTGGGTAAAGACAATGTCCTAAGAAGATGTGTGCAAGAAGATGAGTTCATATATAATATTGGATGAAGCTCATTCAGGGTTACCCCAGGAGGGCATTTTGCTAGGAAAATCACGACTCACAAGGTACTTCAAGAAGGATTACGGTGGCCTATGTTATTCGAAGATGCCATAGAATTTGTTAAAAGGTGCGAAGAATGTTAACGCTTTGCTATCCCACAACAAAGGGACAAGATGTTGCTCACCCTTATTATTGTAAAACAACCCTTCGAAAAATGGGGAGTATATTTTGTTGGACCTATTAGTCCAGCGGCACATCCATCACAAGCTTGATATGTGATCGTGACCACAAACTATTTCACCAAATGGGCAGAAGCTATAGCCTCAGCGAGTTGATGCACGAACAATAGCAAATTCTTATATGAGCAAATTATCTCGAGACCATTAGAATTAGTTAGTGATCGCAACTCACATTTTATTAATGAGGTGATTGATCATTTACTTGCTGGATTCTTAGTAGTCCATCCGAAATCATCACCTTATTATCCACAGGCTAATGCAGAGAGCACAAACAAGATTTTACGTACTATCTTGACGAAAACCTTTTGAGGCAAGTCGAACAGACTGGGAACATAAGCTGACAGCGGCCCTATGGGCATACCGAATATCATATAAGGTAGCGACGAGATACACTCCCTTCCATCTAGTTTCGAGCTTAAGGATTGCAGTGCAAGAACATCTAACGGAGAATGCATTAGCTAAAAGGCTAATCGATTTAGAGAAGCTTGATGAGACTAAAATAATTGCATCGCATGGACTCATGGTCGAGAAACTACACAGAAAGCATTGGTTCGACAAAAAATTAAAACAAAAAGAACTGGAAACGGGGGACCTTGTCCTCATGTATGGTGTAGGAAGTACCATGAAAAAGAAACTCAAATACAGAGGCCTAGGACCCATTTGAGTGTCTAAAATCACACCTCAGGGGTCAGTTAGAATTGAGACAATTGATGGCGTATAGATGGAGGGTTACGTCAATGGAAGCAAACTCATAAAATGTTTTGGACCATGGACCCAAGAGATGCTCTTGCAAGAACATCTCTTAAAACAACAAAAATAGCTCGCAAAGGACAAAATCCAGCAAGCTTAAGAAGAGGCTAAGGCAAGGGAGGCCAAAGCTAAACAATTACTCCAGAAGAGAATGTTACACGTCAACATGGCTTCCTTGACTCTTTTGGACAAAGAGGAACTTAACATCGAGCCAGCACGAATCAAGGTGAAACTCTCTACAGCTAAAGGCCATGCAACGAGCATTGCACTAATAGATACAAGATCAAGTCATAACTTGATCTCATATGAGACATGGGTAGCCTTAGATAGACCGCACCTTGAACCTACCAATGCACAAGTATGCAGTGTGCACTTAATAACTACGAAACCTAAGGGATTTTTAAGTGTTAACATTTCCATCAGAAATAATTCCTTGGCTGGAAAGGTGTTAATCATGCCTGTAGGTTCCATGGAAGAGGAAACGGTCCTAAGACGATCCTGGATTTGCGCCAGCAAATGTAATATCCAATGGGAGAAGCGGACAGCCCTACTAAACGGGGGAGACAATGTCATGTCCGTACCTTTATGGAGCATGACAAACATAGGGAAACAGATAATGATTGAGAAGATAGTGACACCGAGCACAGTGACATCAACTTACAAAACAAAACTAGCGTCAGCTTCACCAACCCTACACAAATAATATCTAAAGTCACAGGGTACACAACAATGGGTGCCCAAGGAGCAACTCAGAAACCAGCCCCACAAGGAGGAGAGGCAAATTAATACGAAAACAATAAGAAATGTTCAAAAAGGGGCCAAAAACCAGAATTGGCCTTTACCAACAAGTTGGTAGTACTCCAGACATACCAACACCCTACAAGGCATTCATAAGCAATGGGTCCAAAAGGATTTACTCGGGTACAAGGATACTACCAAGGTAATACGACAGTGTGGGTGCCCAAACCCCGCTTAGTGGGCCACCATCACAAACTATTCCGATAACAAAGGAAAGAGTAGAAAAAGCATGCAGCACCAACTCCCAACTAAAACCAATGATGAAACTGCACAAACATTGGTACGGAGGAGGAAGACAACTCAACAAGATGGGTTGACGATTGCCAAAGCAATGTCGGTAACCACTTTGATCAAGGAGCTAGACAAAGACCCTAAAAGTAGAAACAAAGAAGTTCAGCAAAGGGACATGGATAAAAACCCCCAACCATAGGACCCAATAATAACATTGTTCGGTTGGGTGAAAGAAAGAATCGAAAACTCTCACACGGAGCTAAAACACGTGCAACAACACCTACTCAGAAGTGCCAAGGTATCACCTTGGTTCTCATGGCAATAAAAGATGAAGGTATCCATTTGTGTTGCCCAATGGATACCAGGTAAACTAGGTGTCATTCACTCATTTAATGCATGTTTGAATGACTGAGCATGAAGAAAAAAAATAGAAGGTATCAATCTTGCACACTCATAATCTTGAAAAGTTCACGCCGTGAACCAATCCAAAAAAGTTCATGCCGTGAACTAGTTCAAAACAATTCATGCCGTGAACTGGTCTAAAATGGAGTACCTGCACAAGGGATTGCTCTATGTGACCTTTTAATCCAATTAGAGACTACACAAAACAAGATTGAAAAAACATCACTATACCTGTTCATGCCATCTGGAGGAAGAATAGTTGTAGACTCCCAAATACGCTTCCAATCTTTTGCACGAAGTGTTTGTGGAGGAATGTTACTCTTACTAGCAACATATTTAGGATGATCTGAGGGGAGAAATCGATGATGATTATCGAATATAGTCTTACACAAACCATCAGCATACTCATGTACTAACGAAGGGCCACAAACAGGACATGCATGTTTACCCGATGTTTTCAAACCTGTTAAAATATAAATAAAAGTTAGAATAATAAAGTCAAACCGTCTAATTAATATATATAGCCAATAGTAATAGAGTAGGGAGGTAATTAGAATTCTTACCAAAACAATCGCTGTATCCTGGAAAGTCATGCATTGTCCACATCAACACTGCTTTTAAGTCGAAGTGTCGAGAGGAGGGAGGCCTACTAATGTCCACCACCGCAACACCTCTCCATAGTTCCTCCAACTCATCAATCAGTGGTTCAAGATAAACATCCATATGCTTGACCTTATGTTTCCCTGGAATTAGAAGGGATAACATAAGATGTCCCTTCTTGATCGCCATTGATGGTGGAAGGTTGTAATTCACCAACACAACTGGCCACACGCTGTATGTGGTGCTTTTGAAACCAAATGGATTCACTCCATCCATACCCAGGCCAAGTCTCAAGTTTCTGGGCTCTGTTTTAAAGCTGGGCCACTCATCTTCAATATGCTTCCAAGCAGGAGTGTCTGCGGGAATTCTCCACATGCCATCATCCGATCGATGTGAGGAATGCCATGACATGAGCTCTGTTATGGATTTGCACTTGAACATGTGTTTGATGCGAGGAATCATAGGAAAGTGTCGCAAGACTTTACGAGGTACATCAAAACTCTTCATATCTGTTCTGTACCTTGCTTCACCACAAGTGGGACAATGTAGAGCCTCCTTATGCGTCCCACGAAAGAGAATGCAATCATTGACGCATGCATGTATTTTATCATAATCCAGTCCTCCAAGAGATGTCACATAGCGCCTCGCTATGTCTCTTGAGGTGGGTAGTCTATTTTCCTTTGGAAGCATGTTTGATAATAGCCTGCATCCAATATCATCAATTATAATTAGTCTTAAATCCTAAACCTTAAACCACTAATTCAAATTTGTAAGTTAGAATGCTTACTTCAACAATGCGTCAAGACTTGCATTGCTCCATCCATAAACTGTTTGTATATTAAGTAGTTCAAGTGAAGCACGTAAAACTGAGAATGTGCACCCTTCAAACACCGGTGTCGATGAAGCCTTATAAAGATGCTCTTGTTCCATATCATCGTCGTCCATACCTTTGGGATCATCCTTAAAAAGATTCCGCACCATATCATCAAGCACCTCCTCTTCCACAACTTCGTGGGATGCAGGGCTATTGTCGTCCCTTTCCCACTCATCTCTGACAATAGATCCCGAAGCTCCAGCATCATCTCGTCGACGCTTTACGTGCTCTCGTCGCGCGTAGGGTACCATGTTAGGGTGTGGTACTGCATCCTGCTTCAATTTATCAAATTATATGTTACAACTCTATTAATTTAATTTGGATACCATGAGTCATTTGAATACCATCAATTTACATCTACTCACCTCTAAACCTATTTGATTCCATTCTCCATGCATGGAGATGTGATTCAAGGTAATTCGACGTGCTCGTACAATGCATCCTTGACATCGATTACACATACATTTGATTCGTTGTCCCAACCACACATCGCGATTACGATGACGCATTGTCTCATCTTCCCCAGAACTGCTGGAAGAGGTTGATGACATCCTGTGTACAAATAAGAAAACACAAAATCATTATATGTTTTTAATGAAAGCACAAAATCGCGTGTATTGACGCGGCTATCTCCTAAAAAATGCGTGTATTCACGCGGCTACTTCCTAAAAAGCGCGTGTATTCACGCGGCTACTTTCTGCAAAACGCATGTATAAACGCAGCTAAAATCACATACACGCGAATATACCCGCGTTTATAAACGCGAATATAAACGCGGCGGTATGTTTAAACTAAAAATAGCCCGCCTTCCCCAAATATAGATTTTGAACTAAGAAATCAACAGTGCATGCGTTTTCGCCTGTTTTCGCCTCTTCCAACAGCAAGGAAGGAGCAGAGAAAGGAGCACACACACGGGAGAAGGAGGGAGCAGAGAAGGAGCAGAGAAGACTCACTTTTTCAGAGGTGAGTCACTTTGTCCTGTGCCTTGTCTCTTTTGTCAGATTTGTTTACTTTGCTCTTTGCTCTTTGGGTTTGTCTTTTTGCACACGATTGGGTTACTGTATCCTGACAGGGGCGACAATGGCTGGTCCTTTTATAAGGACATTCTGTCTTTGTCGGGGGGGGTCGGTCTTTTCGAGAAAATTTTTTCGCAGGTCGCGTGTACGAACGCGTGTAGAAACGCGTGTAAACTGTCTGCAGAACATGTTCACGCGCATATACACGCGTTTCTGGACGGGTGTATACATGCGTTTTTTGACGGGTGTATACACGCGTTTCTGCAGACAGAAAACTGCAGCGTTTCAGATTTCATGATTTGCAGGCAACTGACTTGAATGATGATGTTTGTGTGAGTCAAGAGACAGCCCATGATGTACATGAAGATGTTTGTTGCTGGATATTCCAGGTTCTTCATCCGATCCATTTGCGTACAGCAATTGGTTGATGGAGATGATGAATCACTTTGGGCGCCAACCTGGTCCGGTGGATCTTACAGAGTATATGTATGCCCATCCCCCTCCTTCCCTGCCTGGTGTCTATACCCCTACCGCGAGTATCCAGGGCACTCCAGTGCCGTCTATTCCTCCGAGTCCGACGAGACGGCATGCAGCTTCTCCTCTTCCACGTCCACCGAGGAGACATACCTCGTCCCAGACACACTCACGTACACCCTCACAGCCACCATCACGTGCTCCCTCAGAGCCACCGTCACGTCAGGGCTCACAGCCACCGTCACGTAGACAATCCCCCAGTCGTGACTCCACCCGCAGCAGTAGGAAGAGTGGGAGTGGAGGATGCGGCGGGTGCTTTGGTGGGGGAGGTGGGGGAAGTGGGGGAGGTAGTAGGGCACGCGGTGAGAGAGGAGATAGAGAGAGAAGAGTTAGAGGAGACAGTTCGGAAGAGGAGGAGATGAGAGAGATAGAGAGAGTAGTCTGCTATGATGTGACGGATAGGGGCGGGATAGTGATGGATGCGAGGGGGAGGGAGGTAATGGAGTACATGCGTGGGGTAGTATCAAACTCATATAGAAATTGTTTTATTAAATTTAAAGATCAAAATAGCCGATTAGTTGGGGAGGTGATAGAGGCTGTACATAGTCGGTACCCCAATCCCCCACATGCTACATTCTCGGATGTATGGGGAAGGACGCGAATAAGGGAGATCTTAAGTAATAAAAGATCTCACCTTAAAAAACTCGCGTACGATGACCGGCTAAATGTAGCTGCGGGTGGCTATCCTGCCGAGAAACCTGCCACCACTGCGCACAAACGCGAGTGGAAGGAGGCAAAGAAACGAGCAGAGGGTGGCGTGAAGAGCAGGCAGCATGTGGAGGCACGACGGATCCAGATGGAGACCATCGGATCTTCGCATTTCGGATCTGGCGGCGTTGAGTCATGGGAGGCAGAGTTCGTAAGTATCCTGCCACTTTATTTGATTGTTTACTTAATTCATTGATTCTATGATTGTTTTAATCTTACAAATTGTGTTGATTATGATACAGCGATGGGTTACGGGGAGGAAGCCCACAACCCACGATACTGCGTATGCTCGCCGGCATAGCAGACGTGACACGTGGGCCATCTTCAGAGTCGAGGGACGTATTACGGACGCACAGTTTGAGATGGCCATGAGACCATACGGTCGACAGGTACTTGAAAATTCGTAACGAATGGTTTTGGTTTATTGAATTGCATATATATATACTTATATACTATATATTACTTGAACAGGCACAAGCTGCTGATGATCCACCGGCCGCCGCTGCAGAGGGTGGACGTGAGCACTACTCCTCGGACATTCCGACCGATGTGAGCTCATCTGAGCATGGGGGGAGCACCGAGTCATCATCTGGGTCTGAGTAGTACTCAGACTTGTAGTATCACATTCCATATTGAGGATGTGATTGTATATATTTTTTTGTAAACTCAAGCCATGGGCTACTTCGAGATATGGACTCCCTTGTATACATGTATGAAATTTTGATAGTAATATTGAATTGATTGATCGATAGTATTACATTCATGTCTGTCTTGAATCGTGTAATGACAATGTATGCATTCATGTCGTTCTTGTCTTAATCTCCCTCGTGCATTTGTTCTTCGTGGATGGTCTAATGGGATGGTCTAATGCACCAAAAACCCTAAACCAGAGAGTGCTATTGGGTGCTGGAATGCTGGAACAGTATTCAGGCACCAAATAGCACTCTCTGGATTTTTTTTTTTGCTCTCTGTTCGCGTGTATAAACGCGTCAGAACTGCTAAAATATGCGTGTATCTGCGCGGATACCCTGGAAATTACGCGTGTATTAATGCGTATAAACTGGCAATCACGCGTGTATAAGCGCATCTAAATTAAAGAAACGCGTGTATGGACGTAGGTATAAACGCGTCTGGGAGATTGGAACTGAACAGGATGCGGCTATACACCCGTGTATAAGTGTGTCTAATATAAGAAAAAGCGTGTATAGCCGCGTGTATCAACGCGTCTGTGGAAAAAACGCGGCTACACACCCGTGTATACGCACGTCTGAGTGGTACTATACACGCGTTTTTACACGCATGTCTTTGGCCGCGATGATACACGCGCTGATACACGGGCCCGCTACTTTTTTTCACAAGTCATTTTTAGCGGCTAAGAGCGCGGGTATGAGCCCAATCCCTTGTAGTGGGAGAACAAATTCGTGACTCAGTACATCTTAGACTATAGGGAGATAGTACTCAAGCTAAAGGGAATCGATGCATTCCAGACATTGCGAGGCTTTAAAAGAGGCCTCAAAGATGATTACCTTGAGTACGTAGCCCTTACAGCCTAAAGACTTAGTAGAGGCAATTAAGTATGCGCAGATATTTGATGACATCAAGCGCCGTAGTGCGCGTGGTGGTTCGAGCAGGGCCGAGGGTAGTGAGAAGAGGAGGTCAGGACTCAAAAGAAAAGAGTTCCGCAGTGATAAGCAGGGGGATAAGATGGACCAGGAAGGACAGGGTGGTCATTGGTCAAAAAAACCGCGCCCATCCAAGAAGAAAAGAGACAGCGAAATCCAAAAGAAAGCGCAGTATATTAAAGCACGAAAGGAAAATCGCTGCTTTAATTGCAACGATCTAGGGCACACGAAGGCTGAGTGTCCAAAGCCTAAAGCCAGCACGAGTGGCAACGAGCCCAAAAAAGATGGTAAATCCTCTAGGCAGTTGCATACAGTGCAGAGACCCTCTCGTTCTGCAGAGTTCAGAGAGGTGACAATGTGTCATTGTGATGAGCATCACGCTTGTTCAGTGACACCAGCGATGTGGCAGCCTACTGTAGGTCCGCATGACATGGTGCGCATGTATGGCACCATAAATGGCCGTAGAGTCACAATTTTTATCGATGATGGAGCGAGCCACAACTTCTTGAACTACTCATTAGTCAAGAAATTGGGGTTGATTGAGACCCGGAGCGATCATGAGTATACTGTTGGCCTAGCCAACAGGTATGACAAAACGGTATGGAATACCATAGTATTGGGGGTCCCATTATCTATGCAGGACTACGAGGCTCCGCTTGATTTTTAGGCCATGCACTTAGCCAAAGCAGACGTATATCTAGGCAGGGAGTGGCTGTATGGCTTGGGCCCTAGTCTAGCTTAGAATTACCTACATAATGGGAGGTTGCAAGATGAGGGTACTCACTTTCATTCACTCTCTCTAAAATTGGGACATCCATGCATCTCGGGCGGAGTACCTCAATCGTGATAGTGCCGTGAATTAAAACACGACACGTGTCTCCCGAGCCTAAATCGACATATCTCGATCGAGATGCCAACTAATGCCACGCTAGTAGCAGGTCCGGGTTTCCAGGCATCATCCATGTCACCATTACATGTCACTGCCACCACATTATCTCGATCGAGATATCTATGCCACTCGGATCCACATCAGGGCCACGCTGTATCCCCCTAGGCGTATTTGACTAGCACATCTCCATCGTCCACGTATCTCGAATGAGAAATTAACATCAAATCGCGACCATTCATTGTTCGAGGTAATGGGATACAATCTCCACCGTCCCCATGTCTCGAACGAGATACTGAGATCAAATCTCCACCGTCCAAATAGCTCGTTCGAGATACAGAGATACAATCTCCACCATCCAAATATCTCGTTCGAGATATGTAAATGCAATATCCACCGTCCAAATATCTCGTTCGAGATACGTAAACGCAATCTCTACCGTCCATTCAGGTACGTTGGAAGATGCGATCTCAGCTGTTTAAAAATCTCGATCGAGGTATATAATGAATCTTGACCGTCGACATACCTTGGTCGTGGTAATAACTTTAAATCGTAGCCGTCCATGTACCTCGAACGAGATAGTAATACCAAATCTCAGCCGTCGATCCTTCACCAACCCTAAAATTAAGTGTGTATCTTGGACGTACGTTGCACTAACCCTAATATCCAGAGCGTTAATCTTGCAAACCCTAAATTGCAAGATGCTACTGAACCTCGATCGAGGTTATAAAACCGAAAAACTTTTTTTTTTGCCTCATTGTCACAAGTCGTTTTCACTCTCCTTGCTCTCTTGATTTGGATTAGCATTAGTGAGCCCATTAGCATTGTTTTATAGCTTCATTAGTGCTACTTAGCACTAAGCATTAGACCGTTCACATTAGACCCTTCACATTGGACCCTTCACATTGGACCCTTGTGTTTGGCTTAGGTTTTAGCATGGAGGGCCACGAGGAGGGCCCTTCACATTGGACCCTTGTGTTTGGCTTAGGTTTTAGCATGGAGGGCCACGAGGAGGGCCGCTCATCTATTGCGGACCTCATCGCAGAGATAGACCGCAAGTTAGCGGCTATCCGTAGGAGTGCTAGAGAGACACACCGTCTACATTACATATCGTGGCAGACTTGGAGGCGATGCTTTCATCCCTTCGTAGCCTTCACGATATTGTTTATGTAAATGAGTGGATAGCCCACCATCGCACTGCTTCTGTGTCACATGGCCTGACATATCATCAGGTCTGTGATCTTGCTCCGATTAGGGATGGAGCGTACTTAGATCTTTTCCTCGATAGTCGTGGGATGAGGCCTGGGGCGGGCAAGCCCCTTACTATTTCGCGGTGTTCGCATCCTCGTATGGCGGCACATATCTATAGTTGATATGTTGCCGCATATGGGAGGATGCTGAACAACCGCCAGATTCCCATATACTTCGCAAAGCAATTATATGCGGAGTTTCTCTTAGGGGAGGAGGTGGATTACACCAGCCATCGACCGGGTGGTGGTGCTGGCCGAGGCCGTCTCCAGGACCTGGGTAGGCGGCCTCCACCCGCCCTTCGTGTAGCACCTACTACAGATCCTTCATTTGTGCCATTGTCGACAGTAGAGGCTCTTGGCACCCAGGTCGGCATCGACGTACGGAGTACCACGGAGAGCATCCAGCACGTGGTGCGCCTGTTCTCACGATCTATACCGACGACGACAGATGTTGAGGTATTTACATATATATTACTTCTTAAGTTTTTTTAGTCATTTATTTACATGTTTATATGTACTTTTCTATATTTTTACATGAGCGGCATGGTTGATTGTGTCACATAGGGTCCCACACCTACCCCCACTGAGAGACTCACTCAGGAGTTGGTAGAGGCAAGAGCGGAGATTGACCGCCTCAGAGCTGCATTACAGACGGCAAAGGCAGCTACTGCAGAGGCACAGCATCTGAGAGAGTCCGACATCCAGCAGGTAGGTTTCTCTTGCACGTAAAAGAGTTATAATTAAGGTCCTAAGTTATAAATTTCTTTAAGTAATACCTAAAGACTAATGAATTATTTTAATGCTTTACTTTTTTGCGTAGGCTCTCGGATCGAGGTAGAGAGCTCTAGAGCTGAGGCACAGCATCATCAGATTATGGAGCGGATTGCCCAGCATAGGGCTTAGCAGTTGATGCTGCATGTTCGAGAGTTTCGCAGATCCTCGGACGTGACAGTGCCTTACCTACCTTTATATCCACGGCATGTCTCACAGAGGTTTTTCGACGACCTCTCCTGCAGGATGCACCACCCTTCCTACGTGATGCGTGCTGCGCTTTATGTATCGAGGACATTAATAGTACTGGCGGCAGGGATTTAATATTCACGTGATCACAAGATTTTTGGTGATAATTACACATGTGAACAAGTTATTCACATGTTCTCATGTTACCGTTCACAAAATAACAGGTCACTTGCCATTTGGAAACCCCTTAAAAGCTTGGCTACACATGGGAATAAGCTATTCACATGTTCTCATGTTACCATCTTCACATAATAGCAGGTCAGTGGCCACCTAAGAATATTTTTTATGCCCGACAAAGATAATTTTTTTAGGCCCTTGTCAAAGCTTTGCGAATATAACATGTGATCACAAGATTTTTTGTGTTATTAACATATGTTATTAACATGTTCACATGTTCTCGTTTACGTCAGTGAAATCCTTGACTGGCGGATATGCCCTGGGATGTGGACATTTTTTCCATTTGTCTTGCATCACCCAGGAGCTAGTACGTTTCTCAGCATGCCCCTCCTGCCGTGCACGCGTCGACCTAGCGACATACAGAGTTCTGGGCATCAATGATCTTCACCCAGGCCTCGTTCGAGTAGATGCTAGGACAGGCACGCCTATTGATTTTACATCAGCTATTGACTTGGGATTCGACGCCTTCAACGATAGAGATCAGGAGCCTGAGGTGCCTCCAGAGATTGAGTGGAGCTCACATGAGTTTGATGCATACCAGAGAGTCCTACATGAGAGCCAGGTCACAGCATATGAGCGCGTGGGTGGTGCTGGTCCTAGTGGCACCTCGGGTGATGGTGCTAGCAGCAGTGCTGCTTCTCATGAGCAGCATGTCCTTACAGCAGAGGAGCTTACACAAGCAGAGTGGCAGACACGTACTCTTGCAGATTATAGATTTTGGGTTTACAGACAGAGACGTCTTGCATTAGCACGACGTAGAGAGAGAGAGAGGGCTATAGCAGCTTTTGGGACTCGTGAGCTCCCGAGTACACCGGCACCAGCTCACGATCCTGCCTTTGAGGCAGACCTCCCCGCAGACATTCGACGACCCCCGCAGCTAGCACAGCCTCCTCGACGTGCACAGTAGCCTCGACGCACACGTCGATCGGCAGTTAGAGATGACGATTTTGATTGGGTTGCCATTGATAGTGACTAAACTCAGAGTAGCTGGATTAGCTCACTTACATTGTACTTAGATTTTTGGGCAGTGACTAACCTCAAACTAGCTGGGGTAGCTCATTTTCATTTTGATGTACTTATTTGATGTTTATATCATTATGAGTTTTTTTATTATTGAGTATCATTACATTTTAGTTGATGTTCTTGATTTTATTATATTTTTTAACACTTTGGCTATCATATTGTTTGTTGAAAATCTCCATGCCATCGTACCCGATGGGGACCAAACTTTGCAAGCATGGGGGGGGACCCACCCCCACATGCTTGCAAAGTTTGGTCACAAAATCAGAGCATGTTTGGATTGGTAATTAGCGCCCAGTGTGGGTTTTTGAAGTCTCTTGGTGCTTAAGAGGCCAAGGAAAATCCGGGCCTTTTCCATACGATCGTACCCAAACATGCTCCGATGGGGACCAAACTTTGCAAAGCATGGGGGGGGACCCACCCCCACATGCTTGCAAAGTTTTGAGCACGGAGGTAGAGTCATTACCCTGCAGGGCGACCGTACTGTCCCCGCCACACCACTTATTTCCTCCATGGAGCTGTGTACAGCGGTCCGCAGACCAAATAGCAGAGGTATATGCTTGTTACCCTTTTTAAATTCTGTTTCCGTAGATGAAACTGTAAATGATGTTTGCGTAGACAAACAAGGAAAACAAAATAGCCTTGGACGAGACCCACTGTTTGAAAACCCTGTTTAGCATGCATGCGATTCAAACAAGAAAAAATCCAAGGTGAAAGAGACATTAAAGAAAAAGTACGTAGATACTTTAATGAATTTATTAGAGGAATTTCAGGATGTTTTTCCTGATGATTTGCCAGATGGTTTACCACCATCTAGAGAAGTAGACCATGGCATCGAAGTTATGCCAAGATCAAAACCTATAAGCAAACCTACTTATAGATTAAGCCACTCCGAGGAGGCACAGGAGGTGGAAAAACAATTGGCAAAATATTTGAACAAAGGCTTTATTCGGCCTGGTTCAAGTCCGTGGGCATCGCCTATTCTTCTAGTAAAGAAAGATGGATCTATGTGGATGTGCATAGACTACAGGGCTCTTAATCAAATAACGATTAAGAACAAGTATCCAATGCCATGTATGGATGAGTTGTTTGATCAACTCTATGGATCGAGATACTTTACAAAAGTAGAACTGAGATCAGGGTATCATCAGGTTAGAATTAAAGCAGAAGATGTTGCGAAGATAGCATTTAGGACCCGTTTTGGGCATTTTGAGTTTTTGGTTATGCCATTTGGGCTAACCAATGCTCCAGCGACGTTTATGACACTGATGGACAGCATTTTACGTCCATATGTGGGAAAATTCGTAGTAGTTTTCCTAGATGATATTCTTGTGTAGTACAGTAAGACACAAAAAGAACACATAGAGCATTTGCGTCTAGTGTTCGAGTTGTTGCGAGAGCATAAACTATTTGCAAAGAAGAGCAAATGTGAATTTTTTGAAACAGAAATTCACTACCTTGGCCATATTATATCCGTTGATGGTACGCGGATGGAACCAGAAAAAGTAGAGGCTATTCTTAAATGGCCAGCGCCGAAGAATCTCGAGGAACTACAGATTTTTCTTGGCATGTCAGGGTTCTACCGACAGTATGTGAAGGACTACGCGAAGATCGCAGTCCCATTGACTGACCAATTACGATCAAAAACTAAAAACATTAGTTGGGGGGAAGCCCAACAAAAGATCTTTGATAAGCTCAAGGTGACCGTAGCAGCTGCACCTGTTTTGACTATTGTCGATCCAAATGAGCCGTTTGTCTTGGAAACAGACGCTAGTAATGAGGCCATTGGGGCCGTACTTATGCAAAGGGGACGCCCAATTGCATTTGAGAGTAAAAAGTTAGATTGTGCGCAGCGTAACTACTCGGCTTACGGAGCGAGAGTTACTAGCGATAGTTCATGCATTGAAAAAGTGGAGAAACTATTTATATGGTGCTTCTTTTGAGGTCCGAATGGACCACGAAAGTTTGAAATGGCTTTCAAGTCAAAATGAACTGAAGGGTAGAAAAGCTTGGTGGTGGGCGAAGATTCTATAGGAGTTTGACCTTCAGATACGTTACCAGAAAGGTAAGTATAACATGGTGGCAGATGCACTTAGTCGCATGCCACAGATTAATGAACTTAGTTTCACAGTCTTCAAGAATGATTTCTTGGAGTCACTATGTGGTTTATGTGAGCACAATCCATCTTTTACAGAGGTCTGGCACATTGTATGCGTACGCACTTCTTCACAAACGCGACCACCTCCCTCGTTGTGGCACGGATTGCTAGTCTGGAGAGACTGGCCGAAGGTGCAACGGGAAGGGACGTGAGAGTTAGTCCAAAGAGACTAGCCGTGTCTTCCAGGGATAGCTGGGAGGCCAGAGAGCTCTGACGTAGGCCCTTCATCACCTTTGACTACCACGGCTTCAAAGGGAAGTGATAAACTTCGTCGGGGGGGGGGGGGGGAGAAATATGCTAATTATTCCATTGACGACGGGTACTTACTCTATAAGGGTAGAGTATGTATACCAACTATTGGTGATTTTCGAGCCCAAATTCTTAAAGAAAGTCATGATAGTCCAAGTGTGGGTCATCTCGGGAGATTCAGAAGACCTATGCACTAGTAAAAAGACAATTTTATTGGCCTAGTTTGTTTAAGGACGTCCAGACTTATGTGCTGAAATGCAATAAGTGCCAGGTCAATAAACACGAACGTCTCAAGGTTGGAGGACTACTCCATTTGCTGGAGATTCCTCAAGGAAAATGGAAAAGCATTTCCATGGATTTCATTACCAGTTTACCCAAGGCGAGTCAAGGGAATGACTCGGTGTGGGTGGTGGTAGTGGACAGGTTAACTAAAATGGCAAAGTTTATCGTCACGAGGAAAACTGTTAAAACGCCAGAGTTGGCAAAACTCTTTATTGAACATCTCTACAAGCTATATGGCCTGCCCGCAGATATAGTATCGGATAGAGATAGAAAGTTCAACAGTCATTTTTGGAGGGAAGTCTTCAAAAAGTTGGATACTACTCTGAGTATGAGTACGACAGATCATCCGGAGTCTGATGGTCAAACTAAAAGAGTTAACCAAATTCTAGAGGATATGTTGCATTCTTATGTTAGTAAGAAGCAATCTAATTGGAAAGAGTACTTGCCCTTATTGGAGTTTGCCTATAACAGCTCCAAACACTCAGCGATTGGATTTACACCATTCATGCTAATGTATGGATTCCAGCCGATATCTTCGATGGCTGTAAACCCAGAAAAGGAGAAGATTCAATCTGTCAAGGATTTCCTTGAAGATATGAATGATATGCTCAGAGCCGCACCTGAGAGCATTTTTAGCGCTCAGGATCGCGTTAAAACTTATGCGGATAAAGGACGTAGAAAGGTGACCTTTGCAAAAGGTGACTTTGTATTCCTTAAGGTTCATGCGCAGTCAAAAACCATGAAAACGGGAAAGTGTGATAAACTTTCTTTGAGATATTGTGGTTCTTTTAAAATCCTTAAGAAGATTGGGGACGTAGCATATAAACTTCAGTTACCGGAGAGTTCTCAAGTCCATCCTGTCTTCCATGTTAGTAAACTAAAGAAATCAGTTCACGGGTTAGAGAATGCAGTTTCTCCAGAGATTTTGGTGGACTTGATAGAGCCACCAAAGATACCACATGAACCTGAAAAGATTCTAGAGTATCGTGTTGGACAAACCGACGTAAAGTGTACCAGGAGAGGTACTTGTTAAATGGACAGACAAGGATGAGGAGGCAGCTACTTGGGAATGCCGTAGTGCAATTTCCAAGAGGTTTTCCCAGTTTGTTTTCGAGGACGAAAACTCTTCTTAAGGGGGGGGTAATGTCACGTAGGTTGTAACGCCTGTGTGACCGACGGCGGAGACCGGATGGCCAAGGACGTGGCTAGCCGGGGTTCAGTGGGAGAGGATGCCCATGCGGAGTCATGGGCAGCCAGGCTAGTGCGGACGACAGGCCACACACTATATAGCCTGGGGGATGAGGGGCAATCCTCATTCTTCCTCTATGGCTGGGTGGTGAGCCAGAGGCCGTCCCCTCCTGTGGTAATGCCCGTAGTGGTGCTACGGTAATCTAACATAGAGGCTTATCGCTAATGCATAAGCTTTATACATGAGGCTTTATGCAAAAGTCTCATGCATAAACCTTATGTATAAGCCTCATGCATGAGGCTTATACATTTGGTAATGCATAAGTCTTATGCATGAGGTTTATGCACTACCCTTTTGTATGAGGCTTATACGTAAGGCTAATGCAAAACTAGCCTCATACATGAGGCTAAGGCATATGGCCACCTCTAGAGAGGAGCTATGCTATCCATGTAGGGGAGAAAAAATAACAAATCTTAAAACTTACAAATCCTATAACATGTAAAAGCATAAGAGAGGAAACATAAAAGGGACAGATCTCTAACCTTATAGGGCTTGTATGTGTGGATAACATACAAAATCAAACCAAATAAAGAAAAAAAGTATTAGTAACCCTAATAGAAAGTATATACAAAACCCTAATCTTAATGAGAGACTTTTTCCTAACTTATTGAATCTTTTTTTTTCCTTCTCATTATAGCTTAACCCTAACCCTAGCTTCTAAATAGAAAACATAATAGAGAGCTTTGATGGAGAGCTCTCGATCAAATCTCTTTATTAGGGTTTCTATGTAGAAGCTAGGATTAGGGTCAAGCTTCAATGAGATGAAAAAAGAAGAAAAGAAAACCTTAAAAGAGAAGAAAGAGAAGGGAAATACTCACAAGAAAGCTTTAATGGAAAGCTTGTTTGTATAGGAAATGAAGGAAAATGGTAGACATACCTTATTTGACGAGGATAGGGTAGGAGAGGTAGAAGTGATAGACATACCTTGCTTAAGCTTGACGAGGATAGGGTAGGAGAGGTAGAAGTGATAGACAAGGCAAGAACCTGTAAAAAAAACTCAGAGTACAAGTTTATTGTATTCAAAAAACATAAAACTATGTGATGGCAAAAGAAGCGACAAAAAAAGTGGGATATTTTTACAGTATAGCAACATTTTTTTGCTGCTATTACATTTTTTGTTGCTATTATAGACATTGTTGAGCAGCGCAATATCGCTGCTTAGTAGCGAAAAGTCGCTATTAAGCAGCGATATTACGCTACTGAACAGCAAAAAGCACTGCTCAGCAACTAAGAAGCACTATGGAGCAAGGATATATCGGAGCTAAGCATCATGAAAACCCCCGATATTTTTCTTGCCTATATTAACCAATAAAATATCGGTAGAAGTGTGTAGGTGAGTGCGTGTATGTGTAGATTGAGTGCCTACATGTGTATGAGAGAGAGAGAGAGAGAGAGAGAGAGAGAGACTAACGCCGATTTAAATTTTATTCCTTATTTATTTAGGTTTACGAAAAAATCAAGATGCCCCACATGCACGTTTATGTGCTTGCATCACATGATATTAACGATTATCCCTCTGCTTCTTGAAGGAGCATGAGCAACCAAAGTTCAAACGGGGAAGAGCCGTCTCGCGCGCTCACCACGTGCCCCACCCCCACCAACAAACTGCATGACACTCCTTATGCTTTCCACACATTGCACTCACAGCGCACATCCACCTGCACATTAGTTTTCTTCTTTATTCTCTGTTCACCTGATTTCCTATCTCTTAATTAATTTGAGGCTTGTATATTTAAAGATTACACAAATAATTTTGTGCTCAAACAAGTTCTGCACATACACACACAAGGGTAGATGTGACAAACCTTAATATAACCATGGAAGGTTTAATCATAAAAATATGTATTAAGCTTTGCCATCTACTCTTCATACCCACTTGGGATTGATTCTCTCTCTCATTATCTAGATATATATATATATATATATATATATATATATATATATAAACACACACATACATAAATAACATTGATTCAGAAGAGCTAATAACCATGTATTGCTCATAAAAAACATCCTTTTTTATATGATATCTTATTATTGTGAATGATGTTGACTTAAACAAGGTGAGTAAAATCTATGTTGACTTAAACAAGGTGAGTAAAATCTATGTTGTTATTCAAAAAATCATCCTCTAAAACAAGTATAACACTTGCTCATATTTTTTGTTCTTTGCTAGGAGATAATGTGTAATCCACTTTTATTTCATCCAATATTTAGTGCATGATGATGACATGCATGAAGCTCCTTTACTTCTTAGAACTCGAAAAATTTAAATAATTAATATAAAAAAATACTTGACCAAATATTAGAATGCAAGGACCTAATTCTAACATCCATGAGTGGCTTGGTATACATCCCAGTTAAATATATTTGTGTATGCATTGTGCATGTTACTTATTCTCCTTTATGAAACCTTGGTTGGAGGTGGGAGACATAACTGCTAATTTAACCACTAGCCTCACCTCCAAGTTGTTAGTACTACACGACTATCCAACACTTAGGATCCCCTTCACATTTTTACAAGCCCCAAACTACAAAGCCTTTGTGCTTCCCTAGAAATTATCATATGGAAATGGGTGCCTCAACATAACCTTCATAACAACAAAACCTTCATAACCCTCAAAAGCTACCCTATACATTACCCTAGATATAATCCTAGAAGTTTTTGAGGGCTATATGGATTGTTTGAAGTGCTTTTATTGGTTCTATAATTTTACTTAATTTTTTTGGGCAAAGTTGTAATAGGATGAGATGCAACCTTGAGCCTCCCTTTAGCTCATCCCATTTTGCCCAAAATAGTGTTCTATGCCTACATACACAACCAACTTAAGAGATAAAAGGAAAAAAACTATAAGATGCATTGAGTCATCCCTAAGGATTGACTTTGTTACATAATTCATAATATAGCACTTCATGCATGACTCCTTGGTGTATACCATGACATACACTAAAAATTTAGATTTTTTATGCCCTCATATAGATAGAAACCCTTATATATATACACCCTTATTTACCACATGTGCAAGAGCTTTGCATGGAAAAAACTATTATTTATTATGCATGCAACTTTTGGCCATGCCCCAAAAATATTGTATTGTGCACTGAGCTGTTATACACACATTACATAACTTACTATGCGTGACTTCATTATATGATCATGATGTCAAGGGATCTTGAATATGGAGATTTTTCTTGCCCATATTAACCAATAAAATAGAAGAATTTGGAAATATTCTAAATGCTTTATTAAACCTTGCACCAAGTATAAACAAAACACATAAGATAATACTAAAAAACAAAAGATTGGGTGTAATCTCCCTTTGAACACGATATTCACATCAATTTTTAAAAAAACCTCTTTAAGCCATTAATAGAGAGCTTTTTTTCAAAATTAGACTTTTCTTTCACAAAAATAAACTTTCTCCAATGTCTAAGGTATCAAAAATAATATAACCTTTGCCT
The DNA here is from genome assembly GCF_041138505.1 of Cibotium barometz. Taxonomy (NCBI): domain Eukaryota; kingdom Viridiplantae; phylum Streptophyta; class Polypodiopsida; order Cyatheales; family Cibotiaceae; genus Cibotium; species Cibotium barometz. The sequence continues at coordinate 19,398,368 of NC_141055.1, forward strand.
AACAACTATTTAGAATGGACCTAACCATAGTAAAACCAGAATGATGCACACATGTACTTAGAAAAAAATAATCCAAACACTTTAGGTAGGTGTTCATGTTTAGTGCCATCATCGCCATCCTTATACTCATAGCTTATACTCAATACAATCCACAATGTTCGGTCACAAACAAATTGGAATCACAAAACAAAATAATACTAGCATGCAGTAGCAACTCCGGGTTTCGTGCCTAAAAATATGTAAGTATACCACGTGAGTTCAAATGAAGGGGTTTTCTAATCAAAAAATTTAAGGTAAACTTACAGAAGGGAGTTTTTAATTAATTTTGGAAAAAAACCTATAAGTCTATAAAGAAAAAGGGTTCATTTTATTCATAAAAAATTCACAGGTAAGGAGTTTTTTAAATACTTCTTGAACACACGTGTTACATAGGGTTTCTTAGTAGTGCACCCCCCAAGGGTAACAATTAGCTAAACTCACTGACAACCAACTACTAGCATGTGAATATGGAATTGTTTGGACTCGCTCAACAAATCATCTGTCACATGTATGATACAAGCACAAATACAACAATATAAATCAATGCAAGCTTCAACATCAAGTATTAAATAGAGTCACCCACGTGATATTGAGCTAAATACAATGACATATTCTCGGGGGGGGAGAGAGAGAGAAAGGGTCACTCATAAATATGTAAGCGTAGCATGTGGATTCAACAGAAGGCATTTTTAAAATCCCTTCTTTACACAATTTTTACATACAGAAGGATACCATTTAAAGGGGGTATTTACAGATTTAATAGAAAAAAGGTGTTTTTTATTCATGAAAAAATTACAGATAATGGGGTTTTTTAATTAGGCCTTGAACGCACATGATATAGAGAGTTTACATATAGTGAACCCCTTGAGGACATATTAGGCATTTTCAATGCACCATAAAGAGAGAGAGAGAGAGAGAGAGAGAGAGTACACGTCACATGTAACATTCTCTCTTGCTTGGATTACAACTAATCTCAATTGCATGTTTGTTGATATGGATGGATAAGATCTGGATATTGATAAAAAAATCGCTCAGACATCCATGTAGCATCTTCAATTGGATGGTTCTTGAAAGTCATAAGATGCTTGGTATGTACATTCCTTGAACATTCTTGTGGAAGTCTCCTAATGGTCAATGATTGAATATGGAATAAGTTCTTATCTATCAACAAACAAAGGAGGTTCTTCATATAAACTCAATGGAAAGGTAGAGGTTCTTTTGAAAGCTCTAAGAAGACTAATATGAAAAGAGTTATGTGATTGCAAATCTAATCAAGAAGCAAGGCTATTAGCATCTCTTTTCAATCCTCAAAAGTACATAGTTTCCTTCTTCAAAAGATATCCCATCGGTGAGCAGGACACACACACATGTGCACAAAATAATCGTGAACTTATGCATTCTAAACAAGGACAATTGTTTGTTGTTTGAATCACAACCCTTGAAAAATCAATTCAATGTTAGTTAACATAGTGCAATCTTGATACATTTAGTACATTCTAAGTTTGAGAGTATGGATTTGCAAGTAGGTGAATGTACGTGAAAAACAATTTGAAACAGTTTTTTTGTATTATGATGTTTCATTGTGATACAGAAATTATTGCTGTGGACATTATTGTGATACACAAAAAATAATACCATTGATGTGCTCAAGTAGTTGTGGCCATCTTTAGGGATGGGGCTCGTAGTAACCCATTGTAGTGTAAGCCGTTTGCATGGCTGTCATCACGAGCAACCCTATGGCGGCTATGGTGGAGAGCACCAACCATGGCCTCGACAGAAAGAGGGAATAGAACTCATAAAACATGACCCGCCATTGATCGGTGTAGTCGATGGTAAGATCCTGCGCCAACTTTTGCATTCTATCATTGAGGTAGCCAACACCGTCCGGCAAAATATCCTCCCAATGCTTTTCCAGTCGCTCATTGCTGCCTATGCGATTCACCAGCACGCCGGCCTCGCACATCACCTGTACATCCTCTGGGCCTTGGATGAGGGAGTCCACTAGGCTGGCATAGGAGAGCAGGTCTCCTGTGACATTCTCTGAGCTGCCCTCGTACTGTAACAGGCGTTTAAGTGAGAGTTCTGTGAATCTGTCCAGCTCAAGCTTTGGCAGTTCAATCACACCATGGCCTATACTGGTCTTGGCTTTCTGGTAGCTCACTGAATCAGCGCAGTTCCCTGTGGCCACTTTCAGTATAATGCCCACTTTGCGTAGCTCTGTTGCTGTGGGGATGGAAATCCTCGTACGAAGGACATCAGTAAACTGGCTCACTTTCGAGCTGGCGCTGCCTGTATCTGTAGCTATATCTGTAGCAGCTGTTGTTGAACCTGCATCTGTTTCCTGTATGGTAGTGCATGATGCGCTGTACACACACTCTAATAGATGATTGCATCCCATCAAGGCATCAATCTTAGGGGAACCTGTTGTACTGAGCCCATGCTTTCGAATTATTGGTGCCAAATCTTCATGAAAAGGGCCCATGCCAATTGCAAAACAGAGGAGGGAAATGGGAAATATGCGGTTCTCAAATTCAAGAAGCTTCGACAGGTTTTTGAGGTAGGAAAGCGGGACCTGGTTTCCAATGAGAAGAAGATCATGATTTACAATGGGTGGGCTCAAGAGCTTGTAAATGGGAATGAGGATGTTTATGTAGACCGAAAATGGGTAATCTCCCAAGATCAAGCGGTCGAGCCTCCGCTCATGCAGCTGTAGAGCATTAGAGACATGCAGGAAGACGAGGAGCGCCAGAATGAAGACAGAGTCAAGCAACTGAATGAGTTGAAGAGTGGATGGGGAGAATGTCAGAGGTGGGTCGGAGAAGGCACTGTGAGGGTATTGGCCTATGCAAGACCAGATAAGCTCATCTAAGCTCTTGCCAGAGCGATCGAGAAACACTCTCAAGCACCAAAGCTTCCCCACTTGACTGAACTTGAAGGAGGTCTCATCGATCTCGCTCCAATAGCTGGGCCCGATTGGTAAGCGGACGGGTTCGTAACTGGCCTTTGCATTAATTTGTCGTGGTTGATGCTGCAGGGGTCGAGGGATTATGGCGGGCAAGCTCTGAGTTTGTTTTACCCAGTGTTCCCGCAATGACGGAGGTTCTGCCCAAAACAGCCAGCTACGCACTTGGTATTGCCATGATAACTGATCCTGTTGTGTTTGCTCAGAGAACAGTTGATGCTGGGTTCTTTGCCATGCCCAAATCGACTCCTGTGTGCTCCCCTGCACCTCTGCTGGCCTAGCTGGCACGTATGGCAAAAGCCCCAACGCTGAAGGAGCCTGTAGCCACGGATTCTGCTGAAATGGTGTACTATATGGCAACCCTGCCTGATCAGACGTTGGAGTTGCAGCCTGCTGCTGTGGCCTTATAGCAGGCACCTCTTGAGAGTCAGCACTGATGCCCTGCTGCTGCTGCTGCTGCTCTTGGCTAGGCATGTGCTGCAGATCCAGTTGAGAAGTTGCTGGCGCAGAAGGCTGCGGCCGCCAAGGTATGATGTATGAAATCTGTTGAGGGGGAGGCGTTCCTGTCTGTGGCTCATAAGAAAGCGGAAATGGCGGTGGCGGTGGCGGTGGCGGTGGCTCAAATGAAGCCTGGTGATGCTGTGCAGGCACGTCTTGTGACCACTGTGAGGAAGCCTCCTGCTGCTGCTGATGAGGTATTAGTGGTTGGACCTGAGTAAAAAATTGAAACCAAAAGTGTGCGAAAACGTTATGATATTTCCGGGGCTTTGCTCTACATTTTCAAGAGTTCTTTCTACATTTCATATTTGGAGGAAAACTTGTTCAAAGTTCACAATACCTCCTCAGGCTAATGTATAACATGAAATTTGAAAAGCCAAGACCTCATGGGGAGAATGTAAAGGGTCTCCCTCTAAAATCTCTATCTAAAATCTCTAAAATGTACAAAGGACTCTACTTAAAATTTAAAAGCCAATAACTCATGCTGCCAAATGAAAAATGCAAAGGGTCTCCCTCTAAAAGTTCAAATTGTCAAAGATCGAATGGTTCCGGAGCAAGCTTGAATGGTGCGCTATGGTTCCGGAGCAAGCTTGAATGGTGCGCTTTTCACACTCACGAAACTGGCTATGGCCAGAGAAAAGAGGGAAAAAGGGAGAGATCTTGCCCACAAATAGTTGTAGACTCCCAAATACGCTTCCAATCTTTTGCACGAAGTGTTTGTGGAGGAATGTTACTCTTACTAGCAACATATTTAGGATGATCTGAGGGGAGAAATCGATGATGATTATCGAATATAGTCTTACACAAACCATCAGCATACTCATGTACTAACGAAGGGCCACAAACAGGACATGCATGTTTACCCGATGTTTTCAAACCTGTTAAAATATAAATAAAAGTTAGAATAATAAAGTCAAACCGTCTAATTAATATATATAGCCAATAGTAATAGAGTAGGGAGGTAATTAGAATTCTTACCAGAACAATCGCTGTATCCTGGAAAGTCATGCATTGTCCACATCAACACTGCTTTTAAGTCGAAGTGTCGAGAGGAGGGAGGCCTACTAATGTCCACCACCGCAACACCTCTCCATAGTTCCTCCAACTCATCAATCAGTGGTTCAAGATAAACATCCATATGCTTGACCTTATGTTTCCCTGGAATTAGAAGGGATAACATAAGATGTCCCTTCTTGATCGCCATTGATGGTGGAAGGTTGTGATTCACCAACACAACTGGCCACACGCTGTATGCGGTGCTTTTGAAACCAAATGGATTCACTCCATCCATACCCAGGCCAAGTCTCAAGTTTCTGGGCTCTGTTTTAAAGCTGGGCCACTCATCTTCAATATGCTTCCAAGCAGGAGTGTCTGCGGGAATTCTCCACATGCCATCATCCGATCGATGTGAGGAATGCCATGACATGAGCTCTGCTATGGATTTGCACTTGAACATGTGTTTGATGCGAGGAATTATAGGAAAGTGTCGCAAGACTTTACGAGGTACATCAAAACTCTTCATATCTGTTCTGTACCTTGCTTCACCACAAGTGGGACAATGTAGAGCCTCCTTATGCGTCCCACGAAAGAGAATGCAATCATTGACGCATGCATGTATTTTATCATAATCCAGTCGTCCAAGAGATGTCACATAGCGCCTCGCTATGTCTCTTGAGGTGGGTAGTCTATTTTCCTTTGGAAGCATGTTTGATAATAGCCTGCATCCAATATCATCAATTATAATTAGTCTTAAATCCTAAACCTTAAACCACTAATTCAAATTTGTAAGTTAGAATGCTTACTTCAACAATGCGTCAAGACTTGCATTGCTCCATCCATAAACTGTTTGTATATTAAGTAGTTCAAGTGAAGCACGTAAAACTGAGAATGTGCACCCTTCAAACACCGGTGTCGATGAAGCGTTATAAAGATGCTCTTGTTCCATATCATCGTCGTCCATACCTTTGGGATCATCCTTAAAAAGATTCCGCACCATATCATCAAGCACCTCCTCTTCCACAACTTCGTGGGGTGCAGGGCTATTGTCGTCCCTTTCCCACTCATCTCTGACAATAGATCCCGAAGCTCCAGCATCATCTCGTCGACGCTTTACGTGCTCTCGTCGCGCGTAGGGTACCATGTTAGGGTGTGGTACTGCATCCTGCTTCAATTTATCAAATTATATGTTACAACTCTATTAATTTAATTTGGATACCATGAGTCATTTGAATACCATCAATTTACATCTACTAACCTCTAAACCTGTTTGATTCCATTCTCCATGCATGGAGATGTGATTCAAGGTAATTCGACGTGCTCGTACAATGCATCCTTGACATCGATTACACATACATTTGATCCGTTGTCCCAACCACACATCGCGATTACGATGACGCATTGTCTCATCTTCCCCAGAACTGCTTGAAGAGGTTGATGACATCCTGTGTACAAATCAGAAAACACAAAATCATTATATGTTTTTAATGAAAGCACAAAATCGCGTGTATTGACGCGGCTATCTCCTAAAAAATGCGTGTATTCACGCGGCTACTTCCTAAAAAGCGCGTGTATTCACGCGGCTACTTTCTGCAAAACACGTGTATAAACGCAGCTAAAATCACACACGCGAATATACCCGCGTTTATAAACGCGAATATAAACGCGGCGGTATGTTTAAACTAAAAATAGCCCGCCTTCCCCAAATATAGATTTTGAACTAAGAAATCAACAGTGCATGCGTTTTCGCCTGTTTTCGCCTCTTCCAACAGCAAGGAAGGAGCAGAGAAAGGAGCACACACACGGGAGAAGGAGGGAGCAGAGAAGGAGCAGAGAAGACTCACTTTTTCAGAGGTGAGTCACTTTGTCCTGTGCCTTGTCTCTTTTGTCAGATTTGTTTACTTTGCTCTTTGCTCTTTGGGTTTGTCTTTTTGCACACGATTGGGTTACTGTATCCTGACAGGGGCGACAATGGCTGGTCCTTTTATAAGGACATTCTGTCTTTGTCGGGGGGGGTCGGTCTTTTCGAGAAAATTTTTTCGCAGGTCGCGTGTACGAACGCGTGTAGAAACGCGTGTAAACTGTCTGCAGAACATGTTCACGCGCATATACACGCGTTTCTGGACGGGTGTATACATGCGTTTTTTGACGGGTGTATACACGCGTTTCTGCAGACAGAAAACTGCAGCGTTTCAGATTTCATGATTTGCAGGCAACTGACTTGAATGATGATGTTTGTGTGAGTCAAGAGACAGCCCATGATGTACATGAAGATGTTTGTTGCTGGATATTCCAGGTTCTTCATCCGATCCATTTGCGTACAGCAATTGGTTGATGGAGATGATGAATCACTTTGGGCGCCAACCTGGTCCGGTGGATCTTACAGAGTATATGTATGCCCATCCCCCTCCTTCCCTGCCTGGTGTCTATACCCCTACCGCGAGTATCCAGGGCACTCCAGTGCCGTCTATTCCTCCGAGTCCGACGAGACGGCATGCAGCTTCTCCTCTTCCACGTCCACCGAGGAGACATACCTCGTCCCAGACACACTCACGTACACCCTCACAGCCACCATCACGTGCTCCCTCAGAGCCACCGTCACGTCAGGGCTCACAGCCACCGTCACGTAGACAATCCCCCAGTCGTGACTCCACCCGCAGCAGTAGGAAGAGTGGGAGTGGAGGATGCGGCGGGTGCTTTGGTGGGGGAGGTGGGGGAAGTGGGGGAGGTAGTAGGGCACGCGGTGAGAGAGGAGATAGAGAGAGAAGAGTTAGAGGAGACAGTTCGGAAGAGGAGGAGATGAGAGAGATAGAGAGAGTAGTCTGCTATGATGTGACGGATAGGGGCGGGATAGTGATGGATGCGAGGGGGAGGGAGGTAATGGAGTACATGCGTGGGGTAGTATCAAACTCATATAGAAATTGTTTTATTAAATTTAAAGATCAAAATAGCCGATTAGTTGGGGAGGTGATAGAGGCTGTACATAGTCGGTACCCCAATCCCCCACATGCTACATTCTCGGATGTATGGGGAAGGACGCGAATAAGGGAGATCTTAAGTAATAAAAGATCTCACCTTAAAAAACTCGCGTACGATGACCGGCTAAATGTAGCTGCGGGTGGCTATCCTGCCGAGAAACCTGCCACTGCGCACAAACGCGAGTGCAAGGAGGCAAAGAAACGAGCAGAGGGTGGCGTGAAGAGCAGGCAGCATGTGGAGGCACGACGGATCCAGATGGAGACCATCGGATCTTCGCATTTCGGATCTGGCGGCGTCGAGTCATGGGAGGCAGAGTTCGTAAGTATCCTGCCACTTTATTTGATTGTTTACTTAATTCATTGATTCTATGATTGTTTTAATCTTACAAATTGTGTTGATTATGATACAGCGACGGGTTACGGGGAGGAAGCCCACAACCCACGATACTGCGTATGCTCGCCGGCATAGCAGACGTGACACGTGGGCCATCTTCAGAGCCGAGGGACGTATTACGGACGCGCAGTTTGAGATGGCCATGAGACCATACGGTCGACAGGTACTTGAAAATTCGTAACGAATGGTTTTGGCTTATTGAATTGCATATATATATACTTATATACTATATATTACTTGAACGGGCACAAGCTGCTGATGATCCACCGGCCGCCGCTGCAGAGGGTGGACGTGAGCACTACTCCTCGGACATTCCGACCGATGTGAGCTCATCTGAGCATGGGGGGAGCACCGAGTCATCATCTGGGTCTGAGTAGTACTCAGACTTGTAGTATCACATTCCATATTGAGGATGTGATTGTATATATTTTTTTGTAAACTCAAGCCATGGGCTACTTCGAGATATGGACTCCCTTGTATACATGTATGAAATTTTGATAGTAATATTGAATTGATTGATCGATAGTATTACATTCATGTCTGTCTTGAATCGTGTAATGACAATGTATGCATTCATGTCGTTCTTGTCTTAATCTCCCTCGTGCATTTGTTCTTCGTGGATGGTCTAATGGGATGGTCTAATGCACCAAAAACCCTAAACTAGAGAGTGCTATTGGGTGCTGGAATGCTGGAACAGTATTCAGGCACCAAATAGCACTCTCTGGATTTTTTTTTTGCTCTCTGTTCGCGTCTTAGTAGAGGCAATTAAGTATGCGCAGATATTTGATGACATCAAGCGCCGTAGTGCGCGTGGTGGTTCAAGCAGGGCCGAGGGTAGTGAGAAGAGGAGGTCAAGACTAGCCTCATACATGAGGCTAAGGCATATGGCCACCTCTAGAGAGGAGCTATGCTATCCATGTAGGGGAGAAAAAATAACAAATCTTAAAACTTACAAATCCTATAACATGTAAAAGCATAAGAGAGGAAACATAAAAGGGACAGATCTCTAACCTTATAGGGCTTGTATGTGTGGATAACATACAAAATCAAACCAAATAAAGAAAAAAAGTATTAGTAACCCTAATAGAAAGTATATACAAAACCCTAATCTTAATGAGAGACTTTTTCCTAACTTATTGAATCTTTTTTTTTCCTTCTCATTATAGCTTAACCCTAACCCTAGCTTCTAAATAGAAAACATAATAGAGAGCTTTGATGGAGAGCTCTCGATCAAATCTCTTTATTAGGGTTTCTATGTAGAAGCTAGGATTAGGGTCAAGCTTCAATGAGATGAAAAAAGAAGAAAAGAAAACCTTAAAAGAGAAGAAAGAGAAGGGAAATACTCACAAGAAAGCTTTAATGGAAAGCTTATTTGTATAGGAAATGAAGGAAAATGGTAGACATACCTTATTTGACGAGGATAGGGTAGGAGAGGTAGAAGTGATAGACATACCTTGCTTAAGCTTGACGAGGATAGGGTAGGAGAGGTAGAAGTGATAGACAAGGCAAGAACCTGTAAAAAAAACTCAGAGTACAAGTTTATTGTATTCAAAAAACATAAAACTATGTGATGGCAAAAGAAGCGACAAAAAAAGTGGGATATTTTTACAGTATAGCAACATTTTTTTGCTACTATTATAGACATTGTTGAGCAGCGCAATATCGCTGCTTAGTAGCGAAAAGTCGCTATTAAGCAGCGATATTACGCTACTGAACAGCAAAAAGTGCTGCTCAGCAACTAAGAAGCACTGTGGAGCAAGGATATATCGGAGCTAAGCATCATGAAAACCCCCGATATTTTTCTTGCCTATATTAACCAATAAAATATCGGTAGAAGTGTGTAGGTGAGTGCGTGTATGTGTATGAGAGAGAAAGATTGAGTGCCTACATGTGTATGAGAGAGAGAGAGAGAGAGAGAGAGAGAGAGAGACTAACGCCGATTTAAATTTTATTCCTTATTTATTTAGGTTTACGAAAAAATCAAAATGCCCCACATGCACGTTTATGTGCTTGCATCACATGATATTAACGATTATCCCTCTGCTTCTTGAAGGAGCATGAGCAACCAAAGTTCAAACGGGGAAGAGCCGTCTCGCGCGCTCACCACGTGCCCCACCCCCACCAACAAACTGCATGACACTCCTTATGCTTTCCACACATTGCACTCACAGCGCACATCCACCTGCACATTAGTTTTCTTCTTTATTCTCTATTCACTTGATTTCCTATCTCTTAATTAATTTGAGGCTTGTATATTTAAAGATTACACAAATAATTTTGTGCTCAAACAAGTTCTGCACATACACACACAAGGGTAGATGTGACAAACCTTAATATAACCATGGAAGGTTTAATCATAAAAATATGTATTAAGCTTTGCCATCTACTCTTCATACCCACTTGGGATTGATTCTCTCTCTCATTATCTAGATATATATATATATATATATATATATAAACACACACATACATAAATAACATTGATTCATAAGAGCTAATAACCATGTATTGCTCAGAAAAAACATCCTTTTTTATATGATATCTTATTATTGTGAATGATGTTGACTTAAACAAGGTGAGTAAAATCTATGTTGACTTAAACAAGGTGAGTAAAATCTATGTTGTTATTCAAAAAATCATCCTCTAAAACAAGTATAACACTTGCTCATATTTTTTGTTCTTTGCTAGGAGATAATGTGTAATCCACTTTTATTTCATCCAATATTTAGTGCATGATGATGACATGCATGAAGCTCCTTTACTTCTTAGAACTCAAAAAATTTAAATAATTAATATAAAAAAATACTTGACCAAATATTAGAATGCAAGGACCTAATTCTAACATCCATGAGTGGCTTGGTATACATCCCAGTTAAATATATTTGTGTATGCATTGTGCATGTTACTTATTCTCCTTTATGAAACCTTGGTTGGAGGTGGGAGACATAACTGCTAATTTAACCACTAGCCTCACCTCCAAGTTGTTAGTACTACACGACTATCCAACACTTAGGATCCCCTTCACATTTTTACAAGCCCCAAACTACAAAGCCTTTGTGCTTCCCTAGAAATTATCATATGGAAATGGGTGCCTCAACATAACCTTCATAACAACAAAACCTTCATAACCCTCAAAAGCTACCCTATACATTACCCCTAGATATAATCCTAGAAGTTTTTGAGGGCTATATGGATTGTTTGAAGTGCTTTTATTGGTTCTATAATTTTACTTAATTTTTTGGGCAAAGTTGTAATAGGATGAGATGCAACCTTGAGCCTCCCTTTAGCTCATCCCATTTTGCCCAAAATAGTGTTCTATGCCTACATACACAACCAACTTAAGCGATAAAAGGAAAAAAACTATAAGATGCATTGAGTCATCCCTAAGGATTGACTTTGTTACATAATTCATAATATAGCACTTCATGCATGACTCCTTGGTGTATACCATGACATACACTAAAAATTTAGATTTTTTATGCCCTCATATAGATAGAAACCCTTATATATATACACCCTTATTTACCACATGTGCAAGAGCTTTGCATGGAAAAAACTATTATTTATTATGCATGCAACTTTTGGCCATGCCCCAAAAATATTGTATTGTGCACTGAGCTGTTATACACACATTACATAACTTACTATGCGTGACTTCATTATATGATCATGATGTCAAGGGATCTTGAATATGGAGATTTTTCTTGCCCATATTAACCAATAAAATAGAAGAATTTGGAAATATTCTAAATGCTTTATTAAACCTTGCACCAAGTATAAACAAAACACATAAGATAATACTAAAAAACAAAAGATTGGGTGTAATCTCCCTTTGAACACGATATTCACATCAATTTTTAAAAAAACCTCTTTAAGCCATTAATAGAGAGCTTTTTTTCAAAATTAGACTTTTCTTTCACAAAAATAAACTTTCTCCAATGTCTAAGGTATCAAAAATAATATAACCTTTGCCTAACAACTATTTAGAATGGACCTAACCATAGTAAAACCAGAATGATGCACACATGTACTTAGAAAAAAATAATCCAAACACTTTAGGTAGGTGTTCATGTTTAGTGCCATCATCGCCATCCTTATACTCATAGCTTATACTCAATACAATCCACAATGTTCGGTCACAAACAAATTGGAATCACAAAACAAAATAATACTAGCATGCAGTAGCAACTCCGGGTTTCGTGCCTAAAAATATGTAAGTATACCACGTGAGTTCAAATGAAGGGGTTTTCTAATCAAAAAATTTAAGGTAAACTTACAGAAGGGAGTTTTTAATTAATTTTGGAAAAAAACCTATAAGTCTATAAAGAAAAAGGGTTCATTTTATTCATAAAAAATTCACAGGTAAGGAGTTTTTTAAATACTTCTTGAACACACGTGTTACATAGGGTTTCTTAGTAGTGCACCCCCCAAGGGTAACAATTAGCTAAACTCACTGACAACCAACTACTAGCATGTGAATATGGAATTGTTTGGACTCGCTCAACAAATCATCTGTCACATGTATGATACAAGCACAAATACAACAATATAAATCAATGCAAGCTTCAACATCAAGTATTAAATAGAGTCACCCACGTGATATTGAGCTAAATACAATGACATATTCTCGGGGGGGGAGAGAGAGAGAAAGGGTCACTCATAAATATGTAAGCGTAGCATGTGGGTTCAACAGAAGGCATTTTTAAAATCCCTTCTTTACACAATTTTTACATACAGAAGGATACCATTTAAAGGGGGTATTTACAGATTTAATAGAAAAAAGGTGTTTTTTATTCATGAAAAAATTACAGATAATGGGGTTTTTTAATTAGGCCTTGAACGCACATGATATAGAGAGTTTACATATAGTGAACCCCTTGAGGACATATTAGGCATTTTCAATGCACCATAAAGAGAGAGAGAGAGAGAGAGAGAGAGTACACGTCACATGTAACATTCTCTCTTGCTTGGATTACAACTAATCTCAATTGCATGTTTGTTGATATGGATGGATAAGATCTGGATATTGATAAAAAAATCGCTCAGACATCCATGTAGCATCTTCAATTGGATGGTTCTTGAAAGTCATAAGATGCTTGGTATGTACATTCCTTGAACATTCTTGTGGAAGTCTCCTAATGGTCAATGATTGAATATGGAATAAGTTCTTATCTATCAACAAACAAAGGAGGTTCTTCATATAAACTCAATGGAAAGGTAGAGGTTCTTTTGAAAGCTCTAAGAAGACTAATATGAAAAGAGTTATGTGATTGCAAATCTAATCAAGAAGCAAGGCTATTAGCATCTCTTTCCAATCCTCAAAAGTACATAGTTTCCTTCTTCAAAAGATATCCCATCGGTGAGCAGGACACACACACATGTGCACAAAATAATCGTGAACTTATGCATTCTAAACAAGGACAATTGTTTGTTGTTTGAATCACAACCCTTGAAAAATCAATTCAATGTTAGTTAACATAGTGCAATCTTGATACATTTAGTACATTCTAAGTTTGAGAGTATGGATTTGCAAGTAGGTGAATGTACGTGAAAAACAATTTGAAACAGTTTTTTTGTATTATGATGTTTCATTGTGATACAGAAATTATTGCTCTGGACATTATTGTGATACACAAAAAATAATACCATTGATGTGCTCAAGTAGTTGTGGCCATCTTTAGGGATGGGGCTCGTAGTAACCCATTGTAGTGTAAGCCGTTTGCATGGCTGTCATCACGAGCAACCCTATGGCGGCTATGGTGGAGAGCACCAACCATGGCCTCGACAGAAAGAGGGAATAGAACTCATAAAACATGACCCGCCATTGATCGGTGTAGTCGATGGTAAGATCCTGCGCCAACTTTTGCATTCTATCATTGAGGTAGCCAACACCGTCCGGCAAAATATCCTCCCAATGCTTTTCCAGTCGCTCATTGCTGCCTATGCGATTCACCAGCACGCCGGCCTCGCACATCACCTGTACATCCTCTGGGCCTTGGATGAGGGAGTCCACTAGGCTGGCATAGGAGAGCAGGTCTCCTGTGACATTCTCTGAGCTGCCCTCGTACTGTAACAGGCGTTTAAGTGAGAGTTCTGTGAATCTGTCCAGCTCAAGCTTTGGCAGTTCAATCACACCATGGCCTATACTGGTCTTGGCTTTCTGGTAGCTCACTGAATCAGCGCAGTTCCCTGTGGCCACTTTCAGTATAATGCCCACTTTGCGTAGCTCTGTTGCTGTGGGGATGGAAATCCTCGTACGAAGGACATCAGTAAACTGGCTCACTTTCGAGCTGGCGCTGCCTGTATCTGTAGCTATATCTGTAGCAGCTGTTGTTGAACCTGCATCTGTTTCCTGTATGGTAGTGCATGATGCGCTGTACACACACTCTAATAGATGATTGCATCCCATCAAGGCATCAATCTTAGGGGAACCTGTTGTACTGAGCCCATGCTTTCGAATTATTGGTGCCAAATCTTCATGAAAAGGGCCCATGCCAATTGCAAAACAGAGGAGGGAAATGGGAAATATGCGGTTCTCAAATTCAAGAAGCTTCGACAGGTTTTTGAGGTAGGAAAGCGGGACCTGGTTTCCAATGAGAAGAAGATCATGATTTACAATGGGTGGGCTCAAGAGCTTGTAAATGGGAATGAGGATGTTTATGTAGACCGAAAATGGGTAATCTCCCAAGATCAAGCGGTCGAGCCTCCGCTCATGCAGCTGTAGAGCATTAGAGACATGCAGGAAGACGAGGAGCGCCAGAATGAAGACAGAGTCAAGCAACTGAATGAGTTGAAGAGTGGATGGGGAGAATGTCAGAGGTGGGTCGGAGAAGGCACTGTGAGGGTATTGGCCTATGCAAGACCAGATAAGCTCATCTAAGCTCTTGCCAGAGCGATCGAGAAACACTCTCAAGCACCAAAGCTTCCCCACTTGACTGAACTTGAAGGAGGTCTCATCGATCTCGCTCCAATAGCTGGGCCCGATTGGTAAGCGGACGGGTTCGTAACTGGCCTTTGCATTAATTTGTCGTGGTTGATGCTGCAGGGGTCGAGGGATTATGGCGGGCAAGCTCTGAGTTTGTTTTACCCAGTGTTCCCGCAATGACGGAGGTTCTGCCCAAAACAGCCAGCTACGCACTTGGTATTGCCATGATAACTGATCCTGTTGTGTTTGCTCAGAGAACAGTTGATGCTGGGTTCTTTGCCATGCCCAAATCGACTCCTGTGTGCTCCCCTGCACCTCTGCTGGCCTAGCTGGCACGTATGGCAAAAGCCCCAACGCTGAAGGAGCCTGTAGCCACGGATTCTGCTGAAATGGTGTACTATATGGCAACCCTGCCTGATCAGACGTTGGAGTTGCAGCCTGCTGCTGTGGCCTTATAGCAGGCACCTCTTGAGAGTCAGCACTGATGCCCTGCTGCTGCTGCTGCTGCTCTTGGCTAGGCATGTGCTGCAGATCCAGTTGAGAAGTTGCTGGCGCAGAAGGCTGCGGCCGCCAAGGTATGATGTATGAAATCTGTTGAGGGGGAGGCGTTCCTGTCTGTGGCTCATAAGAAAGCGGAAATGGCGGTGGCGGTGGCGGTGGCGGTGGCTCAAATGAAGCCTGGTGATGCTGTGCAGGCACGTCTTGTGACCACTGTGAGGAAGCCTCCTGCTGCTGCTGATGAGGTATTAGTGGTTGGACCTGAGTAAAAAATTGAAACCAAAAGTGTGCGAAAACGTTATGATATTTCCGGGGCTTTGCTCTACATTTTCAAGAGTTCTTTCTACATTTCATATTTGGAGGAAAACTTGTTCAAAGTTCACAATACCTCCTCAGGCTAATGTATAACATGAAATTTGAAAAGCCAAGACCTCATGGGGAGAATGTAAAGGGTCTCCCTCTAAAATCTCTATCTAAAATCTCTAAAATGTACAAAGGACTCTACTTAAAATTTAAAAGCCAATAACTCATGCTGCCAAATGAAAAATGCAAAGGGTCTCCCTCTAAAAGTTCAAATTGTCAAAGATCGAATGGTTCCGGAGCAAGCTTGAATGGTGCGCTATGGTTCCGGAGCAAGCTTGAATGGTGCGCTTTTCACACTCACGAAACTGGCTATGGCCAGAGAAAAGAGGGAAAAAGGGAGAGATCTTGCCCACAAATAGTTGTAGACTCCCAAATACGCTTCCAATCTTTTGCACGAAGTGTTTGTGGAGGAATGTTACTCTTACTAGCAACATATTTAGGATGATCTGAGGGGAGAAATCGATGATGATTATCGAATATAGTCTTACACAAACCATCAGCATACTCATGTACTAACGAAGGGCCACAAACAGGACATGCATGTTTACCCGATGTTTTCAAACCTGTTAAAATATAAATAAAAGTTAGAATAATAAAGTCAAACCGTCTAATTAATATATATAGCCAATAGTAATAGAGTAGGGAGGTAATTAGAATTCTTACCAGAACAATCGCTGTATCCTGGAAAGTCATGCATTGTCCACATCAACACTGCTTTTAAGTCGAAGTGTCGAGAGGAGGGAGGCCTACTAATGTCCACCACCGCAACACCTCTCCATAGTTCCTCCAACTCATCAATCAGTGGTTCAAGATAAACATCCATATGCTTGACCTTATGTTTCCCTGGAATTAGAAGGGATAACATAAGATGTCCCTTCTTGATCGCCATTGATGGTGGAAGGTTGTGATTCACCAACACAACTGGCCACACGCTGTATGCGGTGCTTTTGAAACCAAATGGATTCACTCCATCCATACCCAGGCCAAGTCTCAAGTTTCTGGGCTCTGTTTTAAAGCTGGGCCACTCATCTTCAATATGCTTCCAAGCAGGAGTGTCTGCGGGAATTCTCCACATGCCATCATCCGATCGATGTGAGGAATGCCATGACATGAGCTCTGCTATGGATTTGCACTTGAACATGTGTTTGATGCAAGGAATTATAGGAAAGTGTCGCAAGACTTTACGAGGTACATCAAAACTCTTCATATCTGTTCTGTACCTTGCTTCACCACAAGTGGGACAATGTAGAGCCTCCTTATGCGTCCCACGAAAGAGAATGCAATCATTGACGCATGCATGTATTTTATCATAATCCAGTCGTCCAAGAGATGTCACATAGCGCCTCGCTATGTCTCTTGAGGTGGGTAGTCTATTTTCCTTTGGAAGCATGTTTGATAATAGCCTGCATCCAATATCATCAATTATAATTAGTCTTAAATCCTAAACCTTAAACCACTAATTCAAATTTGTAAGTTAGAATGCTTACTTCAACAATGCGTCAAGACTTGCATTGCTCCATCCATAAACTGTTTGTATATTAAGTAGTTCAAGTGAAGCACGTAAAATTGAGAATGTGCACCCTTCAAACACCGGTGTCGATGAAGCGTTATAAAGATGCTCTTGTTCCATATCATCGTCGTCCATACCTTTGGGATCATCCTTAAAAAGATTCCGCACCATATCATCAAGCACCTCCTCTTCCACAACTTCGTGGGGTGCAGGGCTATTGTCGTCCCTTTCCCACTCATCTCTGACAATAGATCCCGAAGCTCCAGCATCATCTCGTCGACGCTTTACGTGCTCTCGTCGTGCGTAGGGTACCATGTTAGGGTGTGGTACTGCATCCTGCTTCAATTTATCAAATTATATGTTACAACTCTATTAATTTAATTTGGATACCATGAGTCATTTGAATACCATCAATTTACATCTACTCACCTCTAAACCTGTTTGATTCCATTCTCCATGCATGGAGATGTGATTCAAGGTAATTCGACGTGCTCGTACAATGCATCCTTGACATCGATTACACATACATTTGATCCGTTGTCCCAACCACACATCGCGATTACGATGACGCATTGTCTCATCTTCCCCAGAACTGCTTGAAGAGGTTGATGACATCCTGTGTACAAATCAGAAAACACAAAATCATTATATGTTTTTAATGAAAGCACAAAATCGCGTGTATTGACGCGGCTATCTCCTAAAAAATGCGTGTATTCACGCGGCTACTTCCTAAAAAGCACGTGTATTCACGCGGCTACTTTCTGCAAAACACGTGTATAAACGCAGCTAAAATCACACACGCGAATATACCCGCGTTTATAAACGCGAATATAAACGCGGCGGTATGTTTAAACTAAAAATAGCCCGCCTTCCCCAAATATAGATTTTGAACTAAGAAATCAACAGTGCATGCGTTTTCGCCTGTTTTCGCCTCTTCCAACAGCAAGGAAGGAGCAGAGAAAGGAGCACACACACGGGAGAAGGAGGGAGCAGAGAAGGAGCAGAGAAGACTCACTTTTTCAGAGGTGAGTCACTTTGTCCTGTGCCTTGTCTCTTTTGTCAGATTTGTTTACTTTGCTCTTTGCTCTTTGGGTTTGTCTTTTTGCACACGATTGGGTTACTGTATCCTGACAGGGGCGACAATGGCTGGTCCTTTTATAAGGACATTCTGTCTTTGTCGGGGGGGGTCGGTCTTTTCGAGAAAATTTTTTCGCAGGTCGCGTGTACGAACGCGTGTAGAAACGCGTGTAAACTGTCTGCAGAACATGTTCACGCGCATATACACGCGTTTCTGGACGGGTGTATACATGCGTTTTTTGACGGGTGTATACACGCGTTTCTGCAGACAGAAAACTGCAGCGTTTCAGATTTCATGATTTGCAGGCAACTGACTTGAATGATGATGTTTGTGTGAGTCAAGAGACAGCCCATGATGTACATGAAGATGTTTGTTGCTGGATATTCCAGGTTCTTCATCCGATCCATTTGCGTACAGCAATTGGTTGATGGAGATGATGAATCACTTTGGGCGCCAACCTGGTCCGGTGGATCTTACAGAGTATATGTATGCCCATCCCCCTCCTTCCCTGCCTGGTGTCTATACCCCTACCGCGAGTATCCAGGGCACTCCAGTGCCGTCTATTCCTCCGAGTCCGACGAGACGGCATGCAGCTTCTCCTCTTCCATGTCCACCGAGGAGACATACCTCGTCCCAGACACACTCACGTACACCCTCACAGCCACCATCACGTGCTCCCTCAGAGCCACCGTCACGTCAGGGCTCACAGCCACCGTCACGTAGACAATCCCCCAGTCGTGACTCCACCCGCAGCAGTAGGAAGAGTGGGAGTGGAGGATGCGGCGGGTGCTTTGGTGGGGGAGGTGGGGGAAGTGGGGGAGGTAGTAGGGCACGCGGTGAGAGAGGAGATAGAGAGAGAAGAGTTAGAGGAGACAGTTCGGAAGAGGAGGAGATGAGAGAGATAGAGAGAGTAGTCTGCTATGATGTGACGGATAGGGGCGGGATAGTGATGGATGCGAGGGGGAGGGAGGTAATGGAGTACATGCGTGGGGTAGTATCAAACTCATATAGAAATTGTTTTATTAAATTTAAAGATCAAAATAGCCGATTAGTTGGGGAGGTGATAGAGGCTGTACATAGTCGGTACCCCAATCCCCCACATGCTACATTCTCGGATGTATGGGGAAGGACGCGAATAAGGGAGATCTTAAGTAATAAAAGATCTCACCTTAAAAAACTCGCGTACGATGACCGGCTAAATGTAGCTGCGGGTGGCTATCCTGCCGAGAAACCTGCCACTGCGCACAAACGCGAGTGCAAGGAGGCAAAGAAACGAGCAGAGGGTGGCGTGAAGAGCAGGCAGCATGTGGAGGCACGACGGATCCAGATGGAGACCATTGGATCTTCGCATTTCGGATCTGGCGGCGTCGAGTCATGGGAGGCAGAGTTCGTATCCTGCCACTTTATTTGATTGTTTACTTAATTCATTGATTCTATGATTGTTTTAATCTTACAAATTGTGTTGATTATGATACAGCGACGGGTTACGGGGAGGAAGCCCACAACCCACGATACTGCGTATGCTCGCCGGCATAGCAGACGTGACACGTGGGCCATCTTCAGAGCCGAGGGACGTATTACGGACGCGCAGTTTGAGATGGCCATGAGACCATACGGTCGACAGGTACTTGAAAATTCGTAACGAATGGTTTTGGCTTATTGAATTGCATATATATATACTTATATACTATATATTACTTGAACGGGCACAAGCTGCTGATGATCCACCGGCCGCCGCTGCAGAGGGTGGACGTGAGCACTACTCCTCGGACATTCCGACCGATGTGAGCTCATCTGAGCATGGGGGGAGCACCGAGTCATCATCTGGGTCTGAGTAGTACTCAGACTTGTAGTATCACATTCCATATTGAGGATGTGATTGTATATATTTTTTTGTAAACTCAAGCCATGGGCTACTTCGAGATATGGACTCCCTTGTATACATGTATGAAATTTTGATAGTAATATTGAATTGATTGATCGATAGTATTACATTCATGTCTGTCTTGAATCGTGTAATGACAATGTATGCATTCATGTCGTTCTTGTCTTAATCTCCCTCGTGCATTTGTTCTTCGTGGATGGTCTAATGGGATGGTCTAATGCACCAAAAACCCTAAACCAGAGAGTGCTATTGGGTGCTGGAATGCTGGAACAGTATTCAGGCACCAAATAGCACTCTCTGGATTTTTTTTTTGCTCTCTGTTCGCGTCTTAGTAGAGGCAATTAAGTATGCGCAGATATTTGATGACATCAAGCGCCGTAGTGCGCGTGGTGGTTCAAGCAGGGCCGAGGGTAGTGAGAAGAGGAGGTCAAGACTAGCCTCATACATGAGGCTAAGGCATATGGCCACCTCTAGAGAGGAGCTATGCTATCCATGTAGGGGAGAAAAAATAACAAATCTTAAAACTTACAAATCCTATAACATGTAAAAGCATAAGAGAGGAAACATAAAAGGGACAGATCTCTAACCTTATAGGGCTTGTATGTGTGGATAACATACAAAATCAAACCAAATAAAGAAAAAAAGTATTAGTAACCCTAATAGAAAGTATATACAAAACCCTAATCTTAATGAGAGACTTTTTCCTAACTTATTGAATCTTTTTTTTTCCTTCTCATTATAGCTTAACCCTAACCCTAGCTTCTAAATAGAAAACATAATAGAGAGCTTTGATGGAGAGCTCTCGATCAAATCTCTTTATTAGGGTTTCTATGTAGAAGCTAGGATTAGGGTCAAGCTTCAATGAGATGAAAAAAGAAGAAAAGAAAACCTTAAAAGAGAAGAAAGAGAAGGGAAATACTCACAAGAAAGCTTTAATGGAAAGCTTATTTGTATAGGAAATGAAGGAAAATGGTAGACATACCTTATTTGACGAGGATAGGGTAGGAGAGGTAGAAGTGATAGACATACGTTGCTTAAGCTTGACGAGGATAGGGTAGGAGAGGTAGAAGTGATAGACAAGGCAAGAACCTGTAAAAAAAACTCAGAGTACAAGTTTATTGTATTCAAAAAACATAAAACTATGTGATGGCAAAAGAAGCGACAAAAAAAGTGGGATATTTTTACAGTATAGCAACATTTTTTTGCTACTATTATAGACATTGTTGAGCAGCGCAATATCGCTGCTTAGTAGTGAAAAGTCGCTATTAAGCAGCGATATTACGCTACTGAACAGCAAAAAGTGCTGCTCAGCAACTAAGAAGCACTGTGGAGCAAGGATATATCGGAGCTAAGCATCATGAAAACCCCCGATATTTTTCTTGCCTATATTAACCAATAAAATATCGGTAGAAGTGTGTAGGTGAGTGCGTGTATGTGTATGAGAGAGAAAGATTGAGTGCCTACATGTGTATGAGAGAGAGAGAGAGAGAGAGAGAGAGAGACTAACGCCGATTTAAATTTTATTCCTTATTTATTTAGGTTTACGAAAAAATCAAAATGCCCCACATGCACGTTTATGTGCTTGCATCACATGATATTAACGATTATCCCTCTGCTTCTTGAAGGAGCATGAGCAACCAAAGTTCAAACGGGGAAGAGCCGTCTCGCGCGCTCACCACGTGCCCCACCCCCACCAACAAACTGCATGACACTCCTTATGCTTTCCACACATTGCACTCACAGCGCACATCCACCTGCACATTAGTTTTCTTCTTTATTCTCTATTCACTTGATTTCCTATCTCTTAATTAATTTGAGGCTTGTATATTTAAAGATTACACAAATAATTTTGTGCTCAAACAAGTTCTGCACATACACACACAAGGGTAGATGTGACAAACCTTAATATAACCATGGAAGGTTTAATCATAAAAATATGTATTAAGCTTTGCCATCTACTCTTCATACCCACTTGGGATTGATTCTCTCTCTCATTATCTAGATATATATATATATATATATATATATATAAACACACACATACATAAATAACATTGATTCATAAGAGCTAATAACCATGTATTGCTCAGAAAAAACATCCTTTTTTATATGATATCTTATTATTGTGAATGATGTTGACTTAAACAAGGTGAGTAAAATCTATGTTGACTTAAACAAGGTGAGTAAAATCTATGTTGTTATTCAAAAAATCATCCTCTAAAACAAGTATAACACTTGCTCATATTTTTTGTTCTTTGCTAGGAGATAATGTGTAATCCACTTTTATTTCATCCAATATTTAGTGCATGATGATGACATGCATGAAGCTCCTTTACTTCTTAGAACTCAAAAAATTTAAATAATTAATATAAAAAAATACTTGACCAAATATTAGAATGCAAGGACCTAATTCTAACATCCATGAGTGGCTTGGTATACATCCCAGTTAAATATATTTGTGTATGCATTGTGCATGTTACTTATTCTCCTTTATGAAACCTTGGTTGGAGGTGGGAGACATAACTGCTAATTTAACCACTAGCCTCACCTCCAAGTTGTTAGTACTACACGACTATCCAACACTTAGGATCCCCTTCACATTTTTACAAGCCCCAAACTACAAAGCCTTTGTGCTTCCCTAGAAATTATCATATGGAAATGGGTGCCTCAACATAACCTTCATAACAACAAAACCTTCATAACCCTCAAAAGCTACCCTATACATTACCCCTAGATATAATCCTAGAAGTTTTTGAGGGCTATATGGATTGTTTGAAGTGCTTTTATTGGTTCTATAATTTTACTTAATTTTTTGGGCAAAGTTGTAATAGGATGAGATGCAACCTTGAGCCTCCCTTTAGCTCATCCCATTTTGCCCAAAATAGTGTTCTATGCCTACATACACAACCAACTTAAGCGATAAAAGGAAAAAAACTATAAGATGCATTGAGTCATCCCTAAGGATTGACTTTGTTACATAATTCATAATATAGCACTTCATGCATGACTCCTTGGTGTATACCATGACATACACTAAAAATTTAGATTTTTTATGCCCTCATATAGATAGAAACCCTTATATATATACACCCTTATTTACCACATGTGCAAGAGCTTTGCATGGAAAAAACTATTATTTATTATGCATGCAACTTTTGGCCATGCCCCAAAAATATTGTATTGTGCACTGAGCTGTTATACACACATTACATAACTTACTATGCGTGACTTCATTATATGATCATGATGTCAAGGGATCTTGAATATGGAGATTTTTCTTGCCCATATTAACCAATAAAATAGAAGAATTTGGAAATATTCTAAATGCTTTATTAAACCTTGCACCAAGTATAAACAAAACACATAAGATAATACTAAAAAACAAAAGATTGGGTGTAATCTCCCTTTGAACACGATATTCACATCAATTTTTAAAAAAACCTCTTTAAGCCATTAATAGAGAGCTTTTTTTCAAAATTATACTTTTCTTTCACAAAAATAAACTTTCTCCAATGTCTAAGGTATCAAAAATAATATAACCTTTGCCTAACAACTATTTAGAATGGACCTAACCATAGTAAAACCAGAATGATGCACACATGTACTTAGAAAAAAATAATCCAAACACTTTAGGTAGGTGTTCATGTTTAGTGCCATCATCGCCATCCTTATACTCATAGCTTATACTCAATACAATCCACAATGTTCGGTCACAAACAAATTGGAATCACAAAACAAAATAATACTAGCATGCAGTAGCAACTCCGGGTTTCGTGCCTAAAAATATGTAAGTATACCACGTGAGTTCAAATGAAGGGGTTTTCTAATCAAAAAATTTAAGGTAAACTTACAGAAGGGAGTTTTTAATTAATTTTGGAAAAAAACCTATAAGTCTATAAAGAAAAAGGGTTCATTTTATTCATAAAAAATTCACAGGTAAGGAGTTTTTTAAATACTTCTTGAACACACGTGTTACATAGGGTTTCTTAGTAGTGCACCCCCCAAGGGTAACAATTAGCTAAACTCACTGACAACCAACTACTAGCATGTGAATATGGAATTGTTTGGACTCGCTCAACAAATCATCTGTCACATGTATGATACAAGCACAAATACAACAATATAAATCAATGCAAGCTTCAACATCAAGTATTAAATAGAGTCACCCACGTGATATTGAGCTAAATACAATGACATATTCTCGGGGGGGGAGAGAGAGAGAAAGGGTCACTCATAAATATGTAAGCGTAGCATGTGGGTTCAACAGAAGGCATTTTTAAAATCCCTTCTTTACACAATTTTTACATACAGAAGGATACCATTTAAAGGGGGTATTTACAGATTTAATAGAAAAAAGGTGTTTTTTATTCATGAAAAAATTACAGATAATGGGGTTTTTTAATTAGGCCTTGAACGCACATGATATAGAGAGTTTACATATAGTGAACCCCTTGAGGACATATTAGGCATTTTCAATGCACCATAAAGAGAGAGAGAGAGAGAGAGAGAGAGTACACGTCACATGTAACATTCTCTCTTGCTTGGATTACAACTAATCTCAATTGCATGTTTGTTGATATGGATGGATAAGATCTGGATATTGATAAAAAAATCGCTCAGACATCCATGTAGCATCTTCAATTGGATGGTTCTTGAAAGTCATAAGATGCTTGGTATGTACATTCCTTGAACATTCTTGTGGAAGTCTCCTAATGGTCAATGATTGAATATGGAATAAGTTCTTATCTATCAACAAACAAAGGAGGTTCTTCATATAAACTCAATGGAAAGGTAGAGGTTCTTTTGAAAGCTCTAAGAAGACTAATATGAAAAGAGTTATGTGATTGCAAATCTAATCAAGAAGCAAGGCTATTAGCATCTCTTTCCAATCCTCAAAAGTACATAGTTTCCTTCTTCAAAAGATATCCCATCGGTGAGCAGGACACACACACATGTGCACAAAATAATCGTGAACTTATGCATTCTAAACAAGGACAATTGTTTGTTGTTTGAATCACAACCCTTGAAAAATCAATTCAATGTTAGTTAACATAGTGCAATCTTGATACATTTAGTACATTCTAAGTTTGAGAGTATGGATTTGCAAGTAGGTGAATGTACGTGAAAAACAATTTGAAACAGTTTTTTTGTATTATGATGTTTCATTGTGATACAGAAATTATTGCTGTGGACATTATTGTGATACACAAAAAATAATACCATTGATGTGCTCAAGTAGTTGTGGCCATCTTTAGGGATGGGGCTCGTAGTAACCCATTGTAGTGTAAGCCGTTTGCATGGCTGTCATCACGAGCAACCCTATGGCGGCTATGGTGGAGAGCACCAACCATGGCCTCGACAGAAAGAGGGAATAGAACTCATAAAACATGACCCGCCATTGATCGGTGTAGTCGATGGTAAGATCCTGCGCCAACTTTTGCATTCTATCATTGAGGTAGCCAACACCGTCCGGCAAAATATCCTCCCAATGCTTTTCCAGTCGCTCATTGCTGCCTATGCGATTCACCAGCACGCCGGCCTCGCACATCACCTGTACATCCTCTGGGCCTTGGATGAGGGAGTCCACTAGGCTGGCATAGGAGAGCAGGTCTCCTGTGACATTCTCTGAGCTGCCCTCGTACTGTAACAGGCGTTTAAGTGAGAGTTCTGTGAATCTGTCCAGCTCAAGCTTTGGCAGTTCAATCACACCATGGCCTATACTGGTCTTGGCTTTCTGGTAGCTCACTGAATCAGCGCAGTTCCCTGTGGCCACTTTCAGTATAATGCCCACTTTGCGTAGCTCTGTTGCTGTGGGGATGGAAATCCTCGTACGAAGGACATCAGTAAACTGGCTCACTTTCGAGCTGGCGCTGCCTGTATCTGTAGCTATATCTGTAGCAGCTGTTGTTGAACCTGCATCTGTTTCCTGTATGGTAGTGCATGATGCGCTGTACACACACTCTAATAGATGATTGCATCCCATCAAGGCATCAATCTTAGGGGAACCTGTTGTACTGAGCCCATGCTTTCGAATTATTGGTGCCAAATCTTCATGAAAGGGGCCCATGCCAATTGCAAAACAGAGGAGGGAAATGGGAAATATGCGGTTCTCAAATTCAAGAAGCTTCGACAGGTTTTTGAGGTAGGAAAGCGGGACCTGGTTTCCAATGAGAAGAAGATCATGATTTACAATGGGTGGGCTCAAGAGCTTGTAAATGGGAATGAGGATGTTTATGTAGACCGAAAATGGGTAATCTCCCAAGATCAAGCGGTCGAGCCTCCGCTCATGCAGCTGTAGAGCATTAGAGACATGCAGGAAGACGAGGAGCGCCAGAATGAAGACAGAGTCAAGCAACTGAATGAGTTGAAGAGTGGATGGGGAGAATGTCAGAGGTGGGTCGGAGAAGGCACTGTGAGGGTATTGGCCTATGCAAGACCAGATAAGCTCATCTAAGCTCTTGCCAGAGCGATCGAGAAACACTCTCAAGCACCAAAGCTTCCCCACTTGACTGAACTTGAAGGAGGTCTCATCGATCTCGCTCCAATAGCTGGGCCCGATTGGTAAGCGGACGGGTTCGTAACTGGCCTTTGCATTAATTTGTCGTGGTTGATGCTGCAGGGGTCGAGGGATTATGGCGGGCAAGCTCTGAGTTTGTTTTACCCAGTGTTCCCGCAATGACGGAGGTTCTGCCCAAAACAGCCAGCTACGCACTTGGTATTGCCATGATAACTGATCCTGTTGTGTTTGCTCAGAGAACAGTTGATGCTGGGTTCTTTGCCATGCCCAAATCGACTCCTGTGTGCTCCCCTGCACCTCTGCTGGCCTAGCTGGCACGTATGGCAAAAGCCCCAACGCTGAAGGAGCCTGTAGCCACGGATTCTGCTGAAATGGTGTACTATATGGCAACCCTGCCTGATCAGACGTTGGAGTTGCAGCCTGCTGTTGTGGCCTTATAGCAGGCACCTCTTGAGAGTCAGCACTGATGCCCTGCTGCTGCTGCTGCTGCTCTTGGCTAGGCATGTGCTGCAGATCCAGTTGAGAAGTTGCTGGCGCAGAAGGCTGCGGCCGCCAAGGTATGATGTATGAAATCTGTTGAGGGGGAGGCGTTCCTGTCTGTGGCTCATAAGAAAGCGGAAATGGCGGTGGCGGTGGCGGTGGCGGTGGCTCAAATGAAGCCTGGTGATGCTGTGCAGGCACGTCTTGTGACCACTGTGAGGAAGCCTCCTGCTGCTGCTGATGAGGTATTAGTGGTTGGACCTGAGTAAAAAATTGAAACCAAAAGTGTGCGAAAACGTTATGATATTTCCGGGGCTTTGCTCTACATTTTCAAGAGTTCTTTCTACATTTCATATTTGGAGGAAAACTTGTTCAAAGTTCACAATACCTCCTCAGGCTAATGTATAACATGAAATTTGAAAAGCCAAGACCTCATGGGGAGAATGTAAAGGGTCTCCCTCTAAAATCTCTATCTAAAATCTCTAAAATGTACAAAGGACTCTACTTAAAATTTAAAAGCCAATAACTCATGCTGCCAAATGAAAAATGCAAAGGGTCTCCCTCTAAAAGTTCAAATTGTCAAAGATCGAATGGTTCCGGAGCAAGCTTGAATGGTGCGCTATGGTTCCGGAGCAAGCTTGAATGGTGCGCTTTTCACACTCACGAAACTGGCTATGGCCAGAGAAAAGAGGGAAAAAGGGAGAGATCTTGCCCACAAATAGTTGTAGACTCCCAAATACGCTTCCAATCTTTTGCACGAAGTGTTTGTGGAGGAATGTTACTCTTACTAGCAACATATTTAGGATGATCTGAGGGGAGAAATCGATGATGATTATCGAATATAGTCTTACACAAACCATCAGCATACTCATGTACTAACGAAGGGCCACAAACAGGACATGCATGTTTACCCGATGTTTTCAAACCTGTTAAAATATAAATAAAAGTTAGAATAATAAAGTCAAACCGTCTAATTAATATATATAGCCAATAGTAATAGAGTAGGGAGGTAATTAGAATTCTTACCAGAACAATCGCTGTATCCTGGAAAGTCATGCATTGTCCACATCAACACTGCTTTTAAGTCGAAGTGTCGAGAGGAGGGAGGCCTACTAATGTCCACCACCGCAACACCTCTCCATAGTTCCTCCAACTCATCAATCAGTGGTTCAAGATAAACATCCATATGCTTGACCTTATGTTTCCCTGGAATTAGAAGGGATAACATAAGATGTCCCTTCTTGATCGCCATTGATGGTGGAAGGTTGTGATTCACCAACACAACTGGCCACACGCTGTATGCGGTGCTTTTGAAACCAAATGGATTCACTCCATCCATACCCAGGCCAAGTCTCAAGTTTCTGGGCTCTGTTTTAAAGCTGGGCCACTCATCTTCAATATGCTTCCAAGCAGGAGTGTCTGCGGGAATTCTCCACATGCCATCATCCGATCGATGTGAGGAATGCCATGACATGAGCTCTGCTATGGATTTGCACTTGAACATGTGTTTGATGCAAGGAATTATAGGAAAGTGTCGCAAGACTTTACGAGGTACATCAAAACTCTTCATATCTGTTCTGTACCTTGCTTCACCACAAGTGGGACAATGTAGAGCCTCCTTATGCGTCCCACGAAAGAGAATGCAATCATTGACGCATGCATGTATTTTATCATAATCCAGTCGTCCAAGAGATGTCACATAGCGCCTCGCTATGTCTCTTGAGGTGGGTAGTCTATTTTCCTTTGGAAGCATGTTTGATAATAGCCTGCATCCAATATCATCAATTATAATTAGTCTTAAATCCTAAACCTTAAACCACTAATTCAAATTTGTAAGTTAGAATGCTTACTTCAACAATGCGTCAAGACTTGCATTGCTCCATCCATAAACTGTTTGTATATTAAGTAGTTCAAGTGAAGCACGTAAAACTGAGAATGTGCACCCTTCAAACACCGGTGTCGATGAAGCGTTATAAAGATGCTCTTGTTCCATATCATCGTCGTCCATACCTTTGGGATCATCCTTAAAAAGATTCCGCACCATATCATCAAGCACCTCCTCTTCCACAACTTCGTGGGGTGCAGGGCTATTGTCGTCCCTTTCCCACTCATCTCTGACAATAGATCCCGAAGCTCCAGCATCATCTCGTCGACGCTTTACGTGCTCTCGTCGCGCGTAGGGTACCATGTTAGGGTGTGGTACTGCATCCTGCTTCAATTTATCAAATTATATGTTACAACTCTATTAATTTAATTTGGATACCATGAGTCATTTGAATACCATCAATTTACATCTACTCACCTCTAAACCTGTTTGATTCCATTCTCCATGCATGGAGATGTGATTCAAGGTAATTCGACGTGCTCGTACAATGCATCCTTGACATCGATTACACATACATTTGATCCGTTGTCCCAACCACACATCGCGATTACGATGACGCATTGTCTCATCTTCCCCAGAACTGCTTGAAGAGGTTGATGACATCCTGTGTACAAATCAGAAAACACAAAATCATTATATGTTTTTAATGAAAGCACAAAATCGCGTGTATTGACGCGGCTATCTCCTAAAAAATGCGTGTATTCACGCGGCTACTTCCTAAAAAGCGCGTGTATTCACGCGGCTACTTTCTGCAAAACACGTGTATAAACGCAGCTAAAATCACACACGCGAATATACCCGCGTTTATAAACGCGAATATAAACGCGGCGGTATGTTTAAACTAAAAATAGCCCGCCTTCCCCAAATATAGATTTTGAACTAAGAAATCAACAGTGCATGCGTTTTCGCCTGTTTTCGCCTCTTCCAACAGCAAGGAAGGAGCAGAGAAAGGAGCACACACACGGGAGAAGGAGGGAGCAGAGAAGGAGCAGAGAAGACTCACTTTTTCAGAGGTGAGTCACTTTGTCCTGTGCCTTGTCTCTTTTGTCAGATTTGTTTACTTTGCTCTTTGCTCTTTGGGTTTGTCTTTTTGCACACGATTGGGTTACTGTATCCTGACAGGGGCGACAATGGCTGGTCCTTTTATAAGGACATTCTGTCTTTGTCGGGGGGGGTCGGTCTTTTCGAGAAAATTTTTTCGCAGGTCGCGTGTACGAACGCGTGTAGAAACGCGTGTAAACTGTCTGCAGAACATGTTCACGCGCATATACACGCGTTTCTGGACGGGTGTATACATGCGTTTTTTGACGGGTGTATACACGCGTTTCTGCAGACAGAAAACTGCAGCGTTTCAGATTTCATGATTTGCAGGCAACTGACTTGAATGATGATGTTTGTGTGAGTCAAGAGACAGCCCATGATGTACATGAAGATGTTTGTTGCTGGATATTCCAGGTTCTTCATCCGATCCATTTGCGTACAGCAATTGGTTGATGGAGATGATGAATCACTTTGGGCGCCAACCTGGTCCGGTGGATCTTACAGAGTATATGTATGCCCATCCCCCTCCTTCCCTGCCTGGTGTCTATACCCCTACCGCGAGTATCCAGGGCACTCCAGTGCCGTCTATTCCTCCGAGTCCGACGAGACGGCATGCAGCTTCTCCTCTTCCACGTCCACCGAGGAGACATACCTCGTCCCAGACACACTCACGTACACCCTCACAGCCACCATCACGTGCTCCCTCAGAGCCACCGTCACGTCAGGGCTCACAGCCACCGTCACGTAGACAATCCCCCAGTCGTGACTCCACCCGCAGCAGTAGGAAGAGTGGGAGTGGAGGATGCGGCGGGTGCTTTGGTGGGGGAGGTGGGGGAAGTGGGGGAGGTAGTAGGGCACGCGGTGAGAGAGGAGATAGAGAGAGAAGAGTTAGAGGAGACAGTTCGGAAGAGGAGGAGATGAGAGAGATAGAGAGAGTAGTCTGCTATGATGTGACGGATAGGGGCGGGATAGTGATGGATGCGAGGGGGAGGGAGGTAATGGAGTACATGCGTGGGGTAGTATCAAACTCATATAGAAATTGTTTTATTAAATTTAAAGATCAAAATAGCCGATTAGTTGGGGAGGTGATAGAGGCTGTACATAGTCGGTACCCCAATCCCCCACATGCTACATTCTCGGATGTATGGGGAAGGACGCGAATAAGGGAGATCTTAAGTAATAAAAGATCTCACCTTAAAAAACTCGCGTACGATGACCGGCTAAATGTAGCTGCGGGTGGCTATCCTGCCGAGAAACCTGCCACTGCGCACAAACGCGAGTGCAAGGAGGCAAAGAAACGAGCAGAGGGTGGCGTGAAGAGCAGGCAGCATGTGGAGGCACGACGGATCCAGATGGAGACCATTGGATCTTCGCATTTCGGATCTGGCGGCGTCGAGTCATGGGAGGCAGAGTTCGTAAGTATCCTGCCACTTTATTTGATTGTTTACTTAATTCATTGATTCTATGATTGTTTTAATCTTACAAATTGTGTTGATTATGATACAGCGATGGGTTACGGGGAGGAAGCCCACAACCCACGATACTGCGTATGCTCGCCGGCATAGCAGACGTGACACGTGGGCCATCTTCAGAGCCGAGGGACGTATTACGGACGCGCAGTTTGAGATGGCCATGAGACCATACGGTCGACAGGTACTTGAAAATTCGTAACGAATGGTTTTGGCTTATTGAATTGCATATATATATACTTATATACTATATATTACTTGAACGGGCACAAGCTGCTGATGATCCACCGGCCGCCGCTGCAGAGGGTGGACGTGAGCACTACTCCTCGGACATTCCGACCGATGTGAGCTCATCTGAGCATGGGGGGAGCACCGAGTCATCATCTGGGTCTGAGTAGTACTCAGACTTGTAGTATCACATTCCATATTGAGGATGTGATTGTATATATTTTTTTGTAAACTCAAGCCATGGGCTACTTCGAGATATGGACTCCCTTGTATACATGTATGAAATTTTGATAGTAATATTGAATTGATTGATCGATAGTATTACATTCATGTCTGTCTTGAATCGTGTAATGACAATGTATGCATTCATGTCGTTCTTGTCTTAATCTCCCTCGTGCATTTGTTCTTCGTGGATGGTCTAATGGGATGGTCTAATGCACCAAAAACCCTAAACCAGAGAGTGCTATTGGGTGCTGGAATGCTGGAACAGTATTCAGGCACCAAATAGCACTCTCTGGATTTTTTTTTTGCTCTCTGTTCGCGTCTTAGTAGAGGCAATTAAGTATGCGCAGATATTTGATGACATCAAGCGCCGTAGTGCGCGTGGTGGTTCAAGCAGGGCCGAGGGTAGTGAGAAGAGGAGGTCAAGACTAGCCTCATACATGAGGCTAAGGCATATGGCCACCTCTAGAGAGGAGCTATGCTATCCATGTAGGGGAGAAAAAATAACAAATCTTAAAACTTACAAATCCTATAACATGTAAAAGCATAAGAGAGGAAACATAAAAGGGACAGATCTCTAACCTTATAGGGCTTGTATGTGTGGATAACATACAAAATCAAACCAAATAAAGAAAAAAAGTATTAGTAACCCTAATAGAAAGTATATACAAAACCCTAATCTTAATGAGAGACTTTTTCCTAACTTATTGAATCTTTTTTTTTCCTTCTCATTATAGCTTAACCCTAACCCTAGCTTTTAAATAGAAAACATAATAGAGAGCTTTGATGGAGAGCTCTCGATCAAATCTCTTTATTAGGGTTTCTATGTAGAAGCTAGGATTAGGGTCAAGCTTCAATGAGATGAAAAAAGAAGAAAAGAAAACCTTAAAAGAGAAGAAAGAGAAGGGAAATACTCACAAGAAAGCTTTAATGGAAAGCTTATTTGTATAGGAAATGAAGGAAAATGGTAGACATACCTTATTTGACGAGGATAGGGTAGGAGAGGTAGAAGTGATAGACATACCTTGCTTAAGCTTGACGAGGATAGGGTAGGAGAGGTAGAAGTGATAGACAAGGCAAGAACCTGTAAAAAAAACTCAGAGTACAAGTTTATTGTATTCAAAAAACATAAAACTATGTGATGGCAAAAGAAGCGACAAAAAAAGTGGGATATTTTTACAGTATAGCAACATTTTTTTGCTACTATTATAGACATTGTTGAGCAGCGCAATATCGCTGCTTAGTAGCGAAAAGTCGCTATTAAGCAGCGATATTACGCTACTGAACAGCAAAAAGTGCTGCTCAGCAACTAAGAAGCACTGTGGAGCAAGGATATATCGGAGCTAAGCATCATGAAAACCCCCGATATTTTTCTTGCCTATATTAACCAATAAAATATCGGTAGAAGTGTGTAGGTGAGTGCGTGTATGTGTATGAGAGAGAAAGATTGAGTGCCTACATGTGTATGAGAGAGAGAGAGAGAGAGAGAGAGAGAGAGACTAACGCCGATTTAAATTTTATTCCTTATTTATTTAGGTTTACGAAAAAATCAAAATGCCCCACATGCACGTTTATGTGCTTGCATCACATGATATTAACGATTATCCCTCTGCTTCTTGAAGGAGCATGAGCAACCAAAGTTCAAACGGGGAAGAGCCGTCTCGCGCGCTCACCACGTGCCCCACCCCCACCAACAAACTGCATGACACTCCTTATGCTTTCCACACATTGCACTCACAGCGCACATCCACCTGCACATTAGTTTTCTTCTTTATTCTCTATTCACTTGATTTCCTATCTCTTAATTAATTTGAGGCTTGTATATTTAAAGATTACACAAATAATTTTGTGCTCAAACAAGTTCTGCACATACACACACAAGGGTAGATGTGACAAACCTTAATATAACCATGGAAGGTTTAATCATAAAAATATGTATTAAGCTTTGCCATCTACTCTTCATACCCACTTGGGATTGATTCTCTCTCTCATTATCTAGATATATATATATATATATATATATATAAACACACACATACATAAATAACATTGATTCATAAGAGCTAATAACCATGTATTGCTCAGAAAAAACATCCTTTTTTATATGATATCTTATTATTGTGAATGATGTTGACTTAAACAAGGTGAGTAAAATCTATGTTGACTTAAACAAGGTGAGTAAAATCTATGTTGTTATTCAAAAAATCATCCTCTAAAACAAGTATAACACTTGCTCATATTTTTTGTTCTTTGCTAGGAGATAATGTGTAATCCACTTTTATTTCATCCAATATTTAGTGCATGATGATGACATGCATGAAGCTCCTTTACTTCTTAGAACTCAAAAAATTTAAATAATTAATATAAAAAAATACTTGACCAAATATTAGAATGCAAGGACCTAATTCTAACATCCATGAGTGGCTTGGTATACATCCCAGTTAAATATATTTGTGTATGCATTGTGCATGTTACTTATTCTCCTTTATGAAACCTTGGTTGGAGGTGGGAGACATAACTGCTAATTTAACCACTAGCCTCACCTCCAAGTTGTTAGTACTACACGACTATCCAACACTTAGGATCCCCTTCACATTTTTACAAGCCCCAAACTACAAAGCCTTTGTGCTTCCCTAGAAATTATCATATGGAAATGGGTGCCTCAACATAACCTTCATAACAACAAAACCTTCATAACCCTCAAAAGCTACCCTATACATTACCCCTAGATATAATCCTAGAAGTTTTTGAGGGCTATATGGATTGTTTGAAGTGCTTTTATTGGTTCTATAATTTTACTTAATTTTTTGGGCAAAGTTGTAATAGGATGAGATGCAACCTTGAGCCTCCCTTTAGCTCATCCCATTTTGCCCAAAATAGTGTTCTATGCCTACATACACAACCAACTTAAGCGATAAAAGGAAAAAAACTATAAGATGCATTGAGTCATCCCTAAGGATTGACTTTGTTACATAATTCATAATATAGCACTTCATGCATGACTCCTTGGTGTATACCATGACATACACTAAAAATTTAGATTTTTTATGCCCTCATATAGATAGAAACCCTTATATATATACACCCTTATTTACCACATGTGCAAGAGCTTTGCATGGAAAAAACTATTATTTATTATGCATGCAACTTTTGGCCATGCCCCAAAAATATTGTATTGTGCACTGAGCTGTTATACACACATTACATAACTTACTATGCGTGACTTCATTATATGATCATGATGTCAAGGGATCTTGAATATGGAGATTTTTCTTGCCCATATTAACCAATAAAATAGAAGAATTTGGAAATATTCTAAATGCTTTATTAAACCTTGCACCAAGTATAAACAAAACACATAAGATAATACTAAAAAACAAAAGATTGGGTGTAATCTCCCTTTGAACACGATATTCACATCAATTTTTAAAAAAACCTCTTTAAGCCATTAATAGAGAGCTTTTTTTCAAAATTAGACTTTTCTTTCACAAAAATAAACTTTCTCCAATGTCTAAGGTATCAAAAATAATATAACCTTTGCCTAACAACTATTTAGAATGGACCTAACCATAGTAAAACCAGAATGATGCACACATGTACTTAGAAAAAAATAATCCAAACACTTTAGGTAGGTGTTCATGTTTAGTGCCATCATCGCCATCCTTATACTCATAGCTTATACTCAATACAATCCACAATGTTCGGTCACAAACAAATTGGAATCACAAAACAAAATAATACTAGCATGCAGTAGCAACTCCGGGTTTCGTGCCTAAAAATATGTAAGTATACCACGTGAGTTCAAATGAAGGGGTTTTCTAATCAAAAAATTTAAGGTAAACTTACAGAAGGGAGTTTTTAATTAATTTTGGAAAAAAACCTATAAGTCTATAAAGAAAAAGGGTTCATTTTATTCATAAAAAATTCACAGGTAAGGAGTTTTTTAAATACTTCTTGAACACACGTGTTACATAGGGTTTCTTAGTAGTGCACCCCCCAAGGGTAACAATTAGCTAAACTCACTGACAACCAACTACTAGCATGTGAATATGGAATTGTTTGGACTCGCTCAACAAATCATCTGTCACATGTATGATACAAGCACAAATACAACAATATAAATCAATGCAAGCTTCAACATCAAGTATTAAATAGAGTCACCCACGTGATATTGAGCTAAATACAATGACATATTCTCGGGGGGGGGAGAGAGAGAGAAAGGGTCACTCATAAATATGTAAGCGTAGCATGTGGGTTCAACAGAAGGCATTTTTAAAATCCCTTCTTTACACAATTTTTACATACAGAAGGATACCATTTAAAGGGGGTATTTACAGATTTAATAGAAAAAAGGTGTTTTTTATTCATGAAAAAATTACAGATAATGGGGTTTTTTAATTAGGCCTTGAACGCACATGATATAGAGAGTTTACATATAGTGAACCCCTTGAGGACATATTAGGCATTTTCAATGCACCATAAAGAGAGAGAGAGAGAGAGAGAGAGAGTACACGTCACATGTAACATTCTCTCTTGCTTGGATTACAACTAATCTCAATTGCATGTTTGTTGATATGGATGGATAAGATCTGGATATTGATTAAAAAATCGCTCAGACATCCATGTAGCATCTTCAATTGGATGGTTCTTGAAAGTCATAAGATGCTTGGTATGTACATTCCTTGAACATTCTTGTGGAAGTCTCCTAATGGTCAATGATTGAATATGGAATAAGTTCTTATCTATCAACAAACAAAGGAGGTTCTTCATATAAACTCAATGGAAAGGTAGAGGTTCTTTTGAAAGCTCTAAGAAGACTAATATGAAAAGAGTTATGTGATTGCAAATCTAATCAAGAAGCAAGGCTATTAGCATCTCTTTCCAATCCTCAAAAGTACATAGTTTCCTTCTTCAAAAGATATCCCATCGGTGAGCAGGACACACACACATGTGCACAAAATAATCGTGAACTTATGCATTCTAAACAAGGACAATTGTTTGTTGTTTGAATCACAACCCTTGAAAAATCAATTCAATGTTAGTTAACATAGTGCAATCTTGATACATTTAGTACATTCTAAGTTTGAGAGTATGGATTTGCAAGTAGGTGAATGTACGTGAAAAACAATTTGAAACAGTTTTTTTGTATTATGATGTTTCATTGTGATACAGAAATTATTGCTGTGGACATTATTGTGATACACAAAAAATAATACCATTGATGTGCTCAAGTAGTTGTGGCCATCTTTAGGGATGGGGCTCGTAGTAACCCATTGTAGTGTAAGCCGTTTGCATGGCTGTCATCACGAGCAACCCTATGGCGGCTATGGTGGAGAGCACCAACCATGGCCTCGACAGAAAGAGGGAATAGAACTCATAAAACATGACCCGCCATTGATCGGTGTAGTCGATGGTAAGATCCTGCGCCAACTTTTGCATTCTATCATTGAGGTAGCCAACACCGTCCGGCAAAATATCCTCCCAATGCTTTTCCAGTCGCTCATTGCTGCCTATGCGATTCACCAGCACGCCGGCCTCGCACATCACCTGTACATCCTCTGGGCCTTGGATGAGGGAGTCCACTAGGCTGGCATAGGAGAGCAGGTCTCCTGTGACATTCTCTGAGCTGCCCTCGTACTGTAACAGGCGTTTAAGTGAGAGTTCTGTGAATCTGTCCAGCTCAAGCTTTGGCAGTTCAATCACACCATGGCCTATACTGGTCTTGGCTTTCTGGTAGCTCACTGAATCAGCGCAGTTCCCTGTGGCCACTTTCAGTATAATGCCCACTTTGCGTAGCTCTGTTGCTGTGGGGATGGAAATCCTCGTACGAAGGACATCAGTAAACTGGCTCACTTTCGAGCTGGCGCTGCCTGTATCTGTAGCTATATCTGTAGCAGCTGTTGTTGAACCTGCATCTGTTTCCTGTATGGTAGTGCATGATGCGCTGTACACACACTCTAATAGATGATTGCATCCCATCAAGGCATCAATCTTAGGGGAACCTGTTGTACTGAGCCCATGCTTTCGAATTATTGGTGCCAAATCTTCATGAAAGGGGCCCATGCCAATTGCAAAACAGAGGAGGGAAATGGGAAATATGCGGTTCTCAAATTCAAGAAGCTTCGACAGGTTTTTGAGGTAGGAAAGCGGGACCTGGTTTCCAATGAGAAGAAGATCATGATTTACAATGGGTGGGCTCAAGAGCTTGTAAATGGGAATGAGGATGTTTATGTAGACCGAAAATGGGTAATCTCCCAAGATCAAGCGGTCGAGCCTCCGCTCATGCAGCTGTAGAGCATTAGAGACATGCAGGAAGACGAGGAGCGCCAGAATGAAGACAGAGTCAAGCAACTGAATGAGTTGAAGAGTGGATGGGGAGAATGTCAGAGGTGGGTCGGAGAAG
The DNA here is from genome assembly GCF_041138505.1 of Cibotium barometz. Classification (NCBI taxonomy): domain Eukaryota; kingdom Viridiplantae; phylum Streptophyta; class Polypodiopsida; order Cyatheales; family Cibotiaceae; genus Cibotium; species Cibotium barometz. The sequence goes on from NC_141055.1 coordinate 19,436,739, forward strand.
GCACTGTGAGGGTATTGGCCTATGCAAGACCAGATAAGCTCATCTAAGCTCTTGCCAGAGCGATCGAGAAACACTCTCAAGCACCAAAGCTTCCCCACTTGACTGAACTTGAAGGAGGTCTCATCGATCTCGCTCCAATAGCTGGGCCCGATTGGTAAGCGGACGGGTTCGTAACTGGCCTTTGCATTAATTTGTCGTGGTTGATGCTGCAGGGGTCGAGGGATTATGGCGGGCAAGCTCTGAGTTTGTTTTACCCAGTGTTCCCGCAATGACGGAGGTTCTGCCCAAAACAGCCAGCTACGCACTTGGTATTGCCATGATAACTGATCCTGTTGTGTTTGCTCAGAGAACAGTTGATGCTGGGTTCTTTGCCATGCCCAAATCGACTCCTGTGTGCTCCCCTGCACCTCTGCTGGCCTAGCTGGCACGTATGGCAAAAGCCCCAACGCTGAAGGAGCCTGTAGCCACGGATTCTGCTGAAATGGTGTACTATATGGCAACCCTGCCTGATCAGACGTTGGAGTTGCAGCCTGCTGCTGTGGCCTTATAGCAGGCACCTCTTGAGAGTCAGCACTGATGCCCTGCTGCTGCTGCTGCTGCTCTTGGCTAGGCATGTGCTGCAGATCCAGTTGAGAAGTTGCTGGCGCAGAAGGCTGCGGCCGCCAAGGTATGATGTATGAAATCTGTTGAGGGGGAGGCGTTCCTGTCTGTGGCTCATAAGAAAGCGGAAATGGCGGTGGCGGTGGCGGTGGCGGTGGCTCAAATGAAGCCTGGTGATGCTGTGCAGGCACGTCTTGTGACCACTGTGAGGAAGCCTCCTGCTGCTGCTGATGAGGTATTAGTGGTTGGACCTGAGTAAAAAATTGAAACCAAAAGTGTGCGAAAACGTTATGATATTTCCGGGGCTTTGCTCTACATTTTCAAGAGTTCTTTCTACATTTCATATTTGGAGGAAAACTTGTTCAAAGTTCACAATACCTCCTCAGGCTAATGTATAACATGAAATTTGAAAAGCCAAGACCTCATGGGGAGAATGTAAAGGGTCTCCCTCTAAAATCTCTATCTAAAATCTCTAAAATGTACAAAGGACTCTACTTAAAATTTAAAAGCCAATAACTCATGCTGCCAAATGAAAAATGCAAAGGGTCTCCCTCTAAAAGTTCAAATTGTCAAAGATCGAATGGTTCCGGAGCAAGCTTGAATGGTGCGCTATGGTTCCGGAGCAAGCTTGAATGGTGCGCTTTTCACACTCACGAAACTGGCTATGGCCAGAGAAAAGAGGGAAAAAGGGAGAGATCTTGCCCACAAATAGTTGTAGACTCCCAAATACGCTTCCAATCTTTTGCACGAAGTGTTTGTGGAGGAATGTTACTCTTACTAGCAACATATTTAGGATGATCTGAGGGGAGAAATCGATGATGATTATCGAATATAGTCTTACACAAACCATCAGCATACTCATGTACTAACGAAGGGCCACAAACAGGACATGCATGTTTACCCGATGTTTTCAAACCTGTTAAAATATAAATAAAAGTTAGAATAATAAAGTCAAACCGTCTAATTAATATATATAGCCAATAGTAATAGAGTAGGGAGGTAATTAGAATTCTTACCAGAACAATCGCTGTATCCTGGAAAGTCATGCATTGTCCACATCAACACTGCTTTTAAGTCGAAGTGTCGAGAGGAGGGAGGCCTACTAATGTCCACCACCGCAACACCTCTCCATAGTTCCTCCAACTCATCAATCAGTGGTTCAAGATAAACATCCATATGCTTGACCTTATGTTTCCCTGGAATTAGAAGGGATAACATAAGATGTCCCTTCTTGATCGCCATTGATGGTGGAAGGTTGTGATTCACCAACACAACTGGCCACACGCTGTATGCGGTGCTTTTGAAACCAAATGGATTCACTCCATCCATACCCAGGCCAAGTCTCAAGTTTCTGGGCTCTGTTTTAAAGCTGGGCCACTCATCTTCAATATGCTTCCAAGCAGGAGTGTCTGCGGGAATTCTCCACATGCCATCATCCGATCGATGTGAGGAATGCCATGACATGAGCTCTGCTATGGATTTGCACTTGAACATGTGTTTGATGCGAGGAATTATAGGAAAGTGTCGCAAGACTTTACGAGGTACATCAAAACTCTTCATATCTGTTCTGTACCTTGCTTCACCACAAGTGGGACAATGTAGAGCCTCCTTATGCGTCCCACGAAAGAGAATGCAATCATTGACGCATGCATGTATTTTATCATAATCCAGTCGTCCAAGAGATGTCACATAGCGCCTCGCTATGTCTCTTGAGGTGGGTAGTCTATTTTCCTTTGGAAGCATGTTTGATAATAGCCTGCATCCAATATCATCAATTATAATTAGTCTTAAATCCTAAACCTTAAACCACTAATTCAAATTTGTAAGTTAGAATGCTTACTTCAACAATGCGTCAAGACTTGCATTGCTCCATCCATAAACTGTTTGTATATTAAGTAGTTCAAGTGAAGCACGTAAAACTGAGAATGTGCACCCTTCAAACACCGGTGTCGATGAAGCGTTATAAAGATGCTCTTGTTCCATATCATCGTCGTCCATACCTTTGGGATCATCCTTAAAAAGATTCCGCACCATATCATCAAGCACCTCCTCTTCCACAACTTCGTGGGGTGCAGGGCTATTGTCGTCCCTTTCCCACTCATCTCTGACAATAGATCCCGAAGCTCCAGCATCATCTCATCGACGCTTTACGTGCTCTCGTCGCGCGTAGGGTACCATGTTAGGGTGTGGTACTGCATCCTGCTTCAATTTATCAAATTATATGTTACAACTCTATTAATTTAATTTGGATACCATGAGTCATTTGAATACCATCAATTTACATCTACTCACCTCTAAACCTGTTTGATTCCATTCTCCATGCATGGAGATGTGATTCAAGGTAATTCGACGTGCTCGTACAATGCATCCTTGACATCGATTACACATACATTTGATCCGTTGTCCCAACCACACATCGCGATTACGATGACGCATTGTCTCATCTTCCCCAGAACTGCTTGAAGAGGTTGATGACATCCTGTGTACAAATCAGAAAACACAAAATCATTATATGTTTTTAATGAAAGCACAAAATCGCGTGTATTGACGCGGCTATCTCCTAAAAAATGCGTGTATTCACGCGGCTACTTCCTAAAAAGCGCGTGTATTCACGCGGCTACTTTCTGCAAAACACGTGTATAAACACAGCTAAAATCACACACGCGAATATACCCGCGTTTATAAACGCGAATATAAACGCGGCGGTATGTTTAAACTAAAAATAGCCCGCCTTCCCCAAATATAGATTTTGAACTAAGAAATCAACAGTGCATGCGTTTTCGCCTGTTTTCGCCTCTTCCAACAGCAAGGAAGGAGCAGAGAAAGGAGCACACACACGGGAGAAGGAGGGAGCAGAGAAGGAGCAGAGAAGACTCACTTTTTCAGAGGTGAGTCACTTTGTCCTGTGCCTTGTCTCTTTTGTCAGATTTGTTTACTTTGCTCTTTGCTCTTTGGGTTTGTCTTTTTGCACACGATTGGGTTACTGTATCCTGACAGGGGCGACAATGGCTGGTCCTTTTATAAGGACATTCTGTCTTTGTCGGGGGGGGTCGGTCTTTTCGAGAAAATTTTTTCGCAGGTCGCGTGTACGAACGCGTGTAGAAACGCGTGTAAACTGTCTGCAGAACATGTTCACGCGCATATACACGCGTTTCTGGACGGGTGTATACATGCGTTTTTTGACGGGTGTATACACGCGTTTCTGCAGACAGAAAACTGCAGCGTTTCAGATTTCATGATTTGCAGGCAACTGACTTGAATGATGATGTTTGTGTGAGTCAAGAGACAGCCCATGATGTACATGAAGATGTTTGTTGCTGGATATTCCAGGTTCTTCATCCGATCCATTTGCGTACAGCAATTGGTTGATGGAGATGATGAATCACTTTGGGCGCCAACCTGGTCCGGTGGATCTTACAGAGTATATGTATGCCCATGCCCCTCCTTCCCTGCCTGGTGTCTATACCCCTACCGCGAGTATCCAGGGCACTCCAGTGCCGTCTATTCCTCCGAGTCCGACGAGACGGCATGCAGCTTCTCCTCTTCCACGTCCACCGAGGAGACATACCTCGTCCCAGACACACTCACGTACACCCTCACAGCCACCATCACGTGCTCCCTCAGAGCCACCGTCACGTCAGGGCTCACAGCCACCGTCACGTAGACAATCCCCCAGTCGTGACTCCACCCGCAGCAGTAGGAAGAGTGGGAGTGGAGGATGCGGCGGGTGCTTTGGTGGGGGAGGTGGGGGAAGTGGGGGAGGTAGTAGGGCACGCGGTGAGAGAGGAGATAGAGAGAGAAGAGTTAGAGGAGACAGTTCGGAAGAGGAGGAGATGAGAGAGATAGAGAGAGTAGTCTGCTATGATGTGACGGATAGGGGCGGGATAGTGATGGATGCGAGGGGGAGGGAGGTAATGGAGTACATGCGTGGGGTAGTATCAAACTCATATAGAAATTGTTTTATTAAATTTAAAGATCAAAATAGCCGATTAGTTGGGGAGGTGATAGAGGCTGTACATAGTCGGTACCCCAATCCCCCACATGCTACATTCTCGGATGTATGGGGAAGGACGCGAATAAGGGAGATCTTAAGTAATAAAAGATCTCACCTTAAAAAACTCGCGTACGATGACCGGCTAAATGTAGCTGCGGGTGGCTATCCTGCCGAGAAACCTGCCACTGCGCACAAACGCGAGTGCAAGGAGGCAAAGAAACGAGCAGAGGGTGGCGTGAAGAGCAGGCAGCATGTGGAGGCACGACGGATCCAGATGGAGACCATTGGATCTTCGCATTTCGGATCTGGCGGCGTCGAGTCATGGGAGGCAGAGTTCGTAAGTATCCTGCCACTTTATTTGATTGTTTACTTAATTCATTGATTCTATGATTGTTTTAATCTTACAAATTGTGTTGATTATGATACAGCGACGGGTTACGGGAAGGAAGCCCACAACCCACGATACTGCGTATGCTCGCCGGCATAGCAGACGTGACACGTGGGCCATCTTCAGAGCCGAGGGACGTATTACGGACGCGCAGTTTGAGATGGCCATGAGACCATACGGTCGACAGGTACTTGAAAATTCGTAACGAATGGTTTTGGCTTATTGAATTGCATATATATATACTTATATACTATATATTACTTGAACGGGCACAAGCTGCTGATGATCCACCGGCCGCCGCTGCAGAGGGTGGACGTGAGCACTACTCCTCGGACATTCCGACCGATGTGAGCTCATCTGAGCATGGGGGGAGCACCGAGTCATCATCTGGGTCTGAGTAGTACTCAGACTTGTAGTATCACATTCCATATTGAGGATGTGATTGTATATATTTTTTTGTAAACTCAAGCCATGGGCTACTTCGAGATATGGACTCCCTTGTATACATGTATGAAATTTTGATAGTAATATTGAATTGATTGATCGATAGTATTACATTCATGTCTGTCTTGAATCGTGTAATGACAATGTATGCATTCATGTCGTTCTTGTCTTAATCTCCCTCGTGCATTTGTTCTTCGTGGATGGTCTAATGGGATGGTCTAATGCACCAAAAACCCTAAACCAGAGAGTGCTATTGGGTGCTGGAATGCTGGAACAGTATTCAGGCACCAAATAGCACTCTCTGGATTTTTTTTTTGCTCTCTGTTCGCGTGTATAAACGCATCAGAACTGCTAAAATATGCGTGTATCTGCGCGGATACCCTGGAAATTACGCGTGTATTAATGCGTATAAACTGGCAATCACACGTGTATAAGCGCATCTAAATTAAAGAAACGCGTGTATGGACGCAGGCATAAACGCGTCTGGGAGATTGGAACTGAACAGGATGCGGCTATACACCCGTGTATAAGTGCGTCTAATATAAGAAAAAGCGTGTATAGCCGCGTGTATCAACGCGTCTGTGGAAAAAACGCGGCTACACACCCGTGTATACGCGCGTCTGAGTGGTACTATACACGCGTTTTTACACGCATGTCTCTGGCCGCGATGATACACGTGCTGATACACGGGCCTGCTACTTTTTTTCACAAGTCATTTTTAGCGGCTAAGAGCGCGGGTATGAGCCCAATCCCTTGTAGTGGGAGAACAAATTCGTGACTCAGTACATCTTAGACTATAGGGAGATAGTACTCAAGCTAAAGGGAATCGATGCATTCCAGACATTGCGAGGCTTTAAAAGAGGCCTCAAAGATGATTACCTTGAGTACGTAGCCCTTACAGCCTAAAGACTTAGTAGAGGCAATTAAGTATGCGCAGATATTTGATGACATCAAGCGCCGTAGTGCGCGTGGTGGTTCAAGCAGGGCCGAGGGTAGTGAGAAGAGGAGGTCAAGACTAGCCTCATACATGAGGCTAAGGCATATGGCCACCTCTAGAGAGGAGCTATGCTATCCATGTAGGGGAGAAAAAATAACAAATCTTAAAACTTACAAATCCTATAACATGTAAAAGCATAAGAGAGGAAACATAAAAGGAACAGATCTCTAACCTTATAGGGCTTGTATGTGTGGATAACATACAAAATCAAACCAAATAAAGAAAAAAAGTATTAGTAACCCTAATAGAAAGTATATACAAAACCCTAATCTTAATGAGAGACTTTTTCCTAACTTATTGAATCTTTTTTTTTCCTTCTCATTATAGCTTAACCCTAACCCTAGCTTCTAAATAGAAAACATAATAGAGAGCTTTGATGGAGAGCTCTCGATCAAATCTCTTTATTAGGGTTTCTATGTAGAAGCTAGGATTAGGGTCAAGCTTCAATGAGATGAAAAAAGAAGAAAAGAAAACCTTAAAAGAGAAGAAAGAGAAGGGAAATACTCACAAGAAAGCTTTAATGGAAAGCTTATTTGTATAGGAAATGAAGGAAAATGGTAGACATACCTTATTTGACGAGGATAGGGTAGGAGAGGTAGAAGTGATAGACATACCTTGCTTAAGCTTGACGAGGATAGGGTAGGAGAGGTAGAAGTGATAGACAAGGCAAGAACCTGTAAAAAAAACTCAGAGTACAAGTTTATTGTATTCAAAAAACATAAAACTATGTGATGGCAAAAGAAGCGACAAAAAAAGTGGGATATTTTTACAGTATAGCAACATTTTTTTGCTACTATTATAGACATTGTTGAGCAGCGCAATATCGCTGCTTAGTAGCGAAAAGTCGCTATTAAGCAGCGATATTACGCTACTGAACAGCAAAAAGTGCTGCTCAGCAACTAAGAAGCACTGTGGAGCAAGGATATATCGGAGCTAAGCATCATGAAAACCCCCGATATTTTTCTTGCCTATATTAACCAATAAAATATCGGTAGAAGTGTGTAGGTGAGTGCGTGTATGTGTATGAGAGAGAAAGATTGAGTGCCTACATGTGTATGAGAGAGAGAGAGAGAGAGAGAGAGAGAGAGACTAACGCCGATTTAAATTTTATTCCTTATTTATTTAGGTTTACGAAAAAATCAAAATGCCCCACATGCACGTTTATGTGCTTGCATCACATGATATTAACGATTATCCCTCTGCTTCTTGAAGGAGCATGAGCAACCAAAGTTCAAACGGGGAAGAGCCGTCTCGCGCGCTCACCACGTGCCCCACCCCCACCAACAAACTACATGACACTCCTTATGCTTTCCACACATTGCACTCACAGCGCACATCCACCTGCACATTAGTTTTCTTCTTTATTCTCTATTCACTTGATTTCCTATCTCTTAATTAATTTGAGGCTTGTATATTTAAAGATTACACAAATAATTTTGTGCTCAAACAAGTTCTGCACATACACACACAAGGGTAGATGTGACAAACCTTAATATAACCATGGAAGGTTTAATCATAAAAATATGTATTAAGCTTTGCCATCTACTCTTCATACCCACTTGGGATTGATTCTCTCTCTCATTATCTAGATATATATATATATATATATATATATAAACACACACATACATAAATAACATTGATTCATAAGAGCTAATAACCATGTATTGCTCAGAAAAAACATCCTTTTTTATATGATATCTTATTATTGTGAATGATGTTGACTTAAACAAGGTGAGTAAAATCTATGTTGACTTAAACAAGGTGAGTAAAATCTATGTTGTTATTCAAAAAATCATCCTCTAAAACAAGTATAACACTTGCTCATATTTTTTGTTCTTTGCTAGGAGATAATGTGTAATCCACTTTTATTTCATCCAATATTTAGTGCATGATGATGACATGCATGAAGCTCCTTTACTTCTTAGAACTCAAAAAATTTAAATAATTAATATAAAAAAATACTTGACCAAATATTAGAATGCAAGGACCTAATTCTAACATCCATGAGTGGCTTGGTATACATCCCAGTTAAATATATTTGTGTATGCATTGTGCATGTTACTTATTCTCCTTTATGAAACCTTGGTTGGAGGTGGGAGACATAACTGCTAATTTAACCACTAGCCTCACCTCCAAGTTGTTAGTACTACACGACTATCCAACACTTAGGATCCCCTTCACATTTTTACAAGCCCCAAACTACAAAGCCTTTGTGCTTCCCTAGAAATTATCATATGGAAATGGGTGCCTCAACATAACCTTCATAACAACAAAACCTTCATAACCCTCAAAAGCTACCCTATACATTACCCCTAGATATAATCCTAGAAGTTTTTGAGGGCTATATGGATTGTTTGAAGTGCTTTTATTGGTTCTATAATTTTACTTAATTTTTTGGGCAAAGTTGTAATAGGATGAGATGCAACCTTGAGCCTCCCTTTAGCTCATCCCATTTTGCCCAAAATAGTGTTCTATGCCTACATACACAACCAACTTAAGCGATAAAAGGAAAAAAACTATAAGATGCATTGAGTCATCCCTAAGGATTGACTTTGTTACATAATTCATAATATAGCACTTCATGCATGACTCCTTGGTGTATACCATGACATACACTAAAAATTTAGATTTTTTATGCCCTCATATAGATAGAAACCCTTATATATATACACCCTTATTTACCACATGTGCAAGAGCTTTGCATGGAAAAAACTATTATTTATTATGCATGCAACTTTTGGCCATGCCCCAAAAATATTGTATTGTGCACTGAGCTGTTATACACACATTACATAACTTACTATGCGTGACTTCATTATATGATCATGATGTCAAGGGATCTTGAATATGGAGATTTTTCTTGCCCATATTAACCAATAAAATAGAAGAATTTGGAAATATTCTAAATGCTTTATTAAACCTTGCACCAAGTATAAACAAAACACATAAGATAATACTAAAAAACAAAAGATTGGGTGTAATCTCCCTTTGAACACGATATTCACATCAATTTTTAAAAAAACCTCTTTAAGCCATTAATAGAGAGCTTTTTTTCAAAATTAGACTTTTCTTTCACAAAAATAAACTTTCTCCAATGTCTAAGGTATCAAAAATAATATAACCTTTGCCTAACAACTATTTAGAATGGACCTAACCATAGTAAAACCAGAATGATGCACACATGTACTTAGAAAAAAATAATCCAAACACTTTAGGTAGGTGTTCATGTTTAGTGCCATCATCGCCATCCTTATACTCATAGCTTATACTCAATACAATCCACAATGTTCGGTCACAAACAAATTGGAATCACAAAACAAAATAATACTAGCATGCAGTAGCAACTCCGGGTTTCGTGCCTAAAAATATGTAAGTATACCACGTGAGTTCAAATGAAGGGGTTTTCTAATCAAAAAATTTAAGGTAAACTTACAGAAGGGAGTTTTTAATTAATTTTGGAAAAAAACCTATAAGTCTATAAAGAAAAAGGGTTCATTTTATTCATAAAAAATTCACAGGTAAGGAGTTTTTTAAATACTTCTTGAACACACGTGTTACATAGGGTTTCTTAGTAGTGCACCCCCCAAGGGTAACAATTAGCTAAACTCACTGACAACCAACTACTAGCATGTGAATATGGAATTGTTTGGACTCGCTCAACAAATCATCTGTCACATGTATGATACAAGCACAAATACAACAATATAAATCAATGCAAGCTTCAACATCAAGTATTAAATAGAGTCACCCACGTGATATTGAGCTAAATACAATGACATATTCTCGGGGGGGGAGAGAGAGAGAAAGGGTCACTCATAAATATGTAAGCGTAGCATGTGGGTTCAACAGAAGGCATTTTTAAAATCCCTTCTTTACACAATTTTTACATACAGAAGGATACCATTTAAAGGGGGTATTTACAGATTTAATAGAAAAAAGGTGTTTTTTATTCATGAAAAAATTACAGATAATGGGGTTTTTTAATTAGGCCTTGAACGCACATGATATAGAGAGTTTACATATAGTGAACCCCTTGAGGACATATTAGGCATTTTCAATGCACCATAAAGAGAGAGAGAGAGAGAGAGAGAGAGTACACGTCACATGTAACATTCTCTCTTGCTTGGATTACAACTAATCTCAATTGCATGTTTGTTGATATGGATGGATAAGATCTGGATATTGATTAAAAAATCGCTCAGACATCCATGTAGCATCTTCAATTGGATGGTTCTTGAAAGTCATAAGATGCTTGGTATGTACATTCCTTGAACATTCTTGTGGAAGTCTCCTAATGGTCAATGATTGAATATGGAATAAGTTCTTATCTATCAACAAACAAAGGAGGTTCTTCATATAAACTCAATGGAAAGGTAGAGGTTCTTTTGAAAGCTCTAAGAAGACTAATATGAAAAGAGTTATGTGATTGCAAATCTAATCAAGAAGCAAGGCTATTAGCATCTCTTTCCAATCCTCAAAAGTACATAGTTTCCTTCTTCAAAAGATATCCCATCGGTGAGCAGGACACACACACATGTGCACAAAATAATCGTGAACTTATGCATTCTAAACAAGGACAATTGTTTGTTGTTTGAATCACAACCCTTGAAAAATCAATTCAATGTTAGTTAACATAGTGCAATCTTGATACATTTAGTACATTCTAAGTTTGAGAGTATGGATTTGCAAGTAGGTGAATGTACGTGAAAAACAATTTGAAACAGTTTTTTTGTATTATGATGTTTCATTGTGATACAGAAATTATTGCTGTGGACATTATTGTGATACACAAAAAATAATACCATTGATGTGCTCAAGTAGTTGTGGCCATCTTTAGGGATGGGGCTCGTAGTAACCCATTGTAGTGTAAGCCGTTTGCATGGCTGTCATCACGAGCAACCCTATGGCGGCTATGGTGGAGAGCACCAACCATGGCCTCGACAGAAAGAGGGAATAGAACTCATAAAACATGACCCGCCATTGATCGGTGTAGTCGATGGTAAGATCCTGCGCCAACTTTTGCATTCTATCATTGAGGTAGCCAACACCGTCCGGCAAAATATCCTCCCAATGCTTTTCCAGTCGCTCATTGCTGCCTATGCGATTCACCAGCACGCCGGCCTCGCACATCACCTGTACATCCTCTGGGCCTTGGATGAGGGAGTCCACTAGGCTGGCATAGGAGAGCAGGTCTCCTGTGACATTCTCTGAGCTGCCCTCGTACTGTAACAGGCGTTTAAGTGAGAGTTCTGTGAATCTGTCCAGCTCAAGCTTTGGCAGTTCAATCACACCATGGCCTATACTGGTCTTGGCTTTCTGGTAGCTCACTGAATCAGCGCAGTTCCCTGTGGCCACTTTCAGTATAATGCCCACTTTGCGTAGCTCTGTTGCTGTGGGGATGGAAATCCTCGTACGAAGGACATCAGTAAACTGGCTCACTTTCGAGCTGGCGCTGCCTGTATCTGTAGCTATATCTGTAGCAGCTGTTGTTGAACCTGCATCTGTTTCCTGTATGGTAGTGCATGATGCGCTGTACACACACTCTAATAGATGATTGCATCCCATCAAGGCATCAATCTTAGGGGAACCTGTTGTACTGAGCCCATGCTTTCGAATTATTGGTGCCAAATCTTCATGAAAAGGGCCCATGCCAATTGCAAAACAGAGGAGGGAAATGGGAAATATGCGGTTCTCAAATTCAAGAAGCTTCGACAGGTTTTTGAGGTAGGAAAGCGGGACCTGGTTTCCAATGAGAAGAAGATCATGATTTACAATGGGTGGGCTCAAGAGCTTGTAAATGGGAATGAGGATGTTTATGTAGACCGAAAATGGGTAATCTCCCAAGATCAAGCGGTCGAGCCTCCGCTCATGCAGCTGTAGAGCATTAGAGACATGCAGGAAGACGAGGAGCGCCAGAATGAAGACAGAGTCAAGCAACTGAATGAGTTGAAGAGTGGATGGGGAGAATGTCAGAGGTGGGTCGGAGAAGGCACTGTGAGGGTATTGGCCTATGCAAGACCAGATAAGCTCATCTAAGCTCTTGCCAGAGCGATCGAGAAACACTCTCAAGCACCAAAGCTTCCCCACTTGACTGAACTTGAAGGAGGTCTCATCGATCTCGCTCCAATAGCTGGGCCCGATTGGTAAGCGGACGGGTTCGTAACTGGCCTTTGCATTAATTTGTCGTGGTTGATGCTGCAGGGGTCGAGGGATTATGGCGGGCAAGCTCTGAGTTTGTTTTACCCAGTGTTCCCGCAATGACGGAGGTTCTGCCCAAAACAGCCAGCTACGCACTTGGTATTGCCATGATAACTGATCCTGTTGTGTTTGCTCAGAGAACAGTTGATGCTGGGTTCTTTGCCATGCCCAAATCGACTCCTGTGTGCTCCCCTGCACCTCTGCTGGCCTAGCTGGCACGTATGGCAAAAGCCCCAACGCTGAAGGAGCCTGTAGCCACGGATTCTGCTGAAATGGTGTACTATATGGCAACCCTGCCTGATCAGACGTTGGAGTTGCAGCCTGCTGCTGTGGCCTTATAGCAGGCACCTCTTGAGAGTCAGCACTGATGCCCTGCTGCTGCTGCTGCTGCTCTTGGCTAGGCATGTGCTGCAGATCCAGTTGAGAAGTTGCTGGCGCAGAAGGCTGCGGCCGCCAAGGTATGATGTATGAAATCTGTTGAGGGGGAGGCGTTCCTGTCTGTGGCTCATAAGAAAGCGGAAATGGCGGTGGCGGTGGCGGTGGCGGTGGCTCAAATGAAGCCTGGTGATGCTGTGCAGGCACGTCTTGTGACCACTGTGAGGAAGCCTCCTGCTGCTGCTGATGAGGTATTAGTGGTTGGACCTGAGTAAAAAATTGAAACCAAAAGTGTGCGAAAACGTTATGATATTTCCGGGGCTTTGCTCTACATTTTCAAGAGTTCTTTCTACATTTCATATTTGGAGGAAAACTTGTTCAAAGTTCACAATACCTCCTCAGGCTAATGTATAACATGAAATTTGAAAAGCCAAGACCTCATGGGGAGAATGTAAAGGGTCTCCCTCTAAAATCTCTATCTAAAATCTCTAAAATGTACAAAGGACTCTACTTAAAATTTAAAAGCCAATAACTCATGCTGCCAAATGAAAAATGCAAAGGGTCTCCCTCTAAAAGTTCAAATTGTCAAAGATCGAATGGTTCCGGAGCAAGCTTGAATGGTGCGCTATGGTTCCGGAGCAAGCTTGAATGGTGCGCTTTTCACACTCACGAAACTGGCTATGGCCAGAGAAAAGAGAGAAAAAGGGAGAGATCTTGCCCACAAATAGTTGTAGACTCCCAAATACGCTTCCAATCTTTTGCACGAAGTGTTTGTGGAGGAATGTTACTCTTACTAGCAACATATTTAGGATGATCTGAGGGGAGAAATCGATGATGATTATCGAATATAGTCTTACACAAACCATCAGCATACTCATGTACTAACGAAGGGCCACAAACAGGACATGCATGTTTACCCGATGTTTTCAAACCTGTTAAAATATAAATAAAAGTTAGAATAATAAAGTCAAACCGTCTAATTAATATATATAGCCAATAGTAATAGAGTAGGGAGGTAATTAGAATTCTTACCAGAACAATCGCTGTATCCTGAAAAGTCATGCATTGTCCACATCAACACTGCTTTTAAGTCGAAGTGTCGAGAGGAGGGAGGCCTACTAATGTCCACCACCGCAACACCTCTCCATAGTTCCTCCAACTCATCAATCAGTGGTTCAAGATAAACATCCATATGCTTGACCTTATGTTTCCCTGGAATTAGAAGGGATAACATAAGATGTCCCTTCTTGATCGCCATTGATGGTGGAAGGTTGTGATTCACCAACACAACTGGCCACACGCTGTATGCGGTGCTTTTGAAACCAAATGGATTCACTCCATCCATACCCAGGCCAAGTCTCAAGTTTCTGGGCTCTGTTTTAAAGCTGGGCCACTCATCTTCAATATGCTTCCAAGCAGGAGTGTCTGCGGGAATTCTCCACATGCCATCATCCGATCGATGTGAGGAATGCCATGACATGAGCTCTGCTATGGATTTGCACTTGAACATGTGTTTGATGCAAGGAATTATAGGAAAGTGTCGCAAGACTTTACGAGGTACATCAAAACTCTTCATATCTGTTCTGTACCTTGCTTCACCACAAGTGGGACAATGTAGAGCCTCCTTATGCGTCCCACGAAAGAGAATGCAATCATTGACGCATGCATGTATTTTATCATAATCCAGTCGTCCAAGAGATGTCACATAGCGCCTCGCTATGTCTCTTGAGGTGGGTAGTCTATTTTCCTTTGGAAGCATGTTTGATAATAGCCTGCATCCAATATCATCAATTATAATTAGTCTTAAATCCTAAACCTTAAACCACTAATTCAAATTTGTAAGTTAGAATGCTTACTTCAACAATGCGTCAAGACTTGCATTGCTCCATCCATAAACTGTTTGTATATTAAGTAGTTCAAGTGAAGCACGTAAAACTGAGAATGTGCACCCTTCAAACACCGGTGTCGATGAAGCGTTATAAAGATGCTCTTGTTCCATATCATCGTCGTCCATACCTTTGGGATCATCCTTAAAAAGATTCCGCACCATATCATCAAGCACCTCCTCTTCCACAACTTCGTGGGGTGCAGGGCTATTGTCGTCCCTTTCCCACTCATCTCTGACAATAGATCCCGAAGCTCC
The DNA here is from genome assembly GCF_041138505.1 of Cibotium barometz. Taxonomy (NCBI): domain Eukaryota; kingdom Viridiplantae; phylum Streptophyta; class Polypodiopsida; order Cyatheales; family Cibotiaceae; genus Cibotium; species Cibotium barometz. The sequence continues at coordinate 19,451,881 of NC_141055.1, forward strand.
AGCATCATCTCGTCGACGCTTTACGTGCTCTCGTCGCGCGTAGGGTACCATGTTAGGGTGTGGTACTGCATCCTGCTTCAATTTATCAAATTATATGTTACAACTCTATTAATTTAATTTGGATACCATGAGTCATTTGAATACCATCAATTTACATCTACTCACCTCTAAACCTGTTTGATTCCATTCTCCATGCATGGAGATGTGATTCAAGGTAATTCGACGTGCTCGTACAATGCATCCTTGACATCGATTACACATACATTTGATCCGTTGTCCCAACCACACATCGCGATTACGATGACGCATTGTCTCATCTTCCCCAGAACTGCTTGAAGAGGTTGATGACATCCTGTGTACAAATCAGAAAACACAAAATCATTATATGTTTTTAATGAAAGCACAAAATCGCGTGTATTGACGCGGCTATCTCCTAAAAAATGCGTGTATTCACGCGGCTACTTCCTAAAAAGCGCGTGTATTCACGCGGCTACTTTCTGCAAAACACGTGTATAAACGCAGCTAAAATCACACACGCGAATATACCCGCGTTTATAAACGCGAATATAAACGCGGCGGTATGTTTAAACTAAAAATAGCCCGCCTTCCCCAAATATAGATTTTGAACTAAGAAATCAACAGTGCATGCGTTTTCGCCTATTTTCGCCTCTTCCAACAGCAAGGAAGGAGCACAGAAAGGAGCACACACACAGGAGAAGGAGGGAGCAGAGAAGGAGCAGAGAAGACTTACTTTTTCAGAGGTGAGTCACTTTGTCCTGTGCCTTGTCTCTTTTGTCAGATTTGTTTACTTTGCTCTTTGCTCTTTGGGTTTGTCTTTTTGCACACGATTGGGTTACTGTATCCTGACAGGGGCGACAATGGCTGGTCCTTTTATAAGGACATTCTGTCTTTGTCGGGGGGGGTCGGTCTTTTCGAGAAAATTTTTTCGCAGGTCGCGTGTACGAACGCGTGTAGAAACGCGTGTAAACTGTCTGCAGAACATGTTCACGCGCATATACACGCGTTTCTGGACGGGTGTATACATGCGTTTTTTGACGGGTGTATACACGCGTTTCTGCAGACAGAAAACTGCAGCGTTTCAGATTTCATGATTTGCAGGCAACTGACTTGAATGATGATGTTTGTGTGAGTCAAGAGACAGCCCATGATGTACATGAAGATGTTTGTTGCTGGATATTCCAGGTTCTTCATCCGATCCATTTGCGTACAGCAATTGGTTGATGGAGATGATGAATCACTTTGGGCGCCAACCTGGTGGATCTTACAGAGTATATGTATGCCCATCCCCCTCCTTCCCTGCCTGGTGTCTATACCCCTACCGCGAGTATCCAGGGCACTCCAGTGCCGTCTATTCCTCCGAGTCCGACGAGACGGCATGCAGCTTCTCCTCTTCCACGTCCACCGAGGAGACATACCTCGTCCCAGACACACTCACGTACACCCTCACAGCCACCATCACGTGCTCCCTCAGAGCCACCGTCACGTCAGGGCTCACAGCCACCGTCACGTAGACAATCCCCCAGTCGTGACTCCACCCGCAGCAGTAGGAAGAGTGGGAGTGGAGGATGCGGCGGGTGCTTTGGTGGGGGAGGTGGGGGAAGTGGGGGAGGTAGTAGGGCACGCGGTGAGAGAGGAGATAGAGAGAGAAGAGTTAGAGGAGACAGTTCGGAAGAGGAGGAGATGAGAGAGATAGAGAGAGTAGTCTGCTATGATGTGACGGATAGGGGCGGGATAGTGATGGATGCGAGGGGGAGGGAGGTAATGGAGTACATGCGTGGGGTAGTATCAAACTCATATAGAAATTGTTTTATTAAATTTAAAGATCAAAATAGCCGATTAGTTGGGGAGGTGATAGAGGCTGTACATAGTCGGTACCCCAATCCCCCACATGCTACATTCTCGGATGTATGGGGAAGGACGCGAATAAGGGAGATCTTAAGTAATAAAAGATCTCACCTTAAAAAACTCGCGTACGATGACCGGCTAAATGTAGCTGCGGGTGGCTATCCTGCCGAGAAACCTGCCACTGCGCACAAACGCGAGTGCAAGGAGGCAAAGAAACGAGCAGAGGGTGGCGTGAAGAGCAGGCAGGCACGACGGATCCAGATGGAGACCATTGGATCTTCGCATTTCGGATCTGGCGGCGTCGAGTCATGGGAGGCAGAGTTCGTAAGTATCCTGCCACTTTATTTGATTGTTTACTTAATTCATTGATTCTATGATTGTTTTAATCTTACAAATTGTGTTGATTATGATACAGCGACGGGTTACGGGGAGGAAGCCCACAACCCACGATACTGCGTATGCTCGCCGGCATAGCAGACGTGACACGTGGGCCATCTTCAGAGCCGAGGGACGTATTACGGACGCGCAGTTTGAGATGGCCATGAGACCATACGGTCGACAGGTACTTGAAAATTCGTAACGAATGGTTTTGGCTTATTGAATTGCATATATATATACTTATATACTATATATTACTTGAACAGGCACAAGCTGCTGATGATCCACCGGCCGCCGCTGCAGAGGGTGGACGTGAGCACTACTCCTCGGACATTCCGACCGATGTGAGCTCATCTGAGCATGGGGGGAGCACCGAGTCATCATCTGGGTCTGAGTAGTACTCAGACTTGTAGTATCACATTCCATATTGAGGATGTGATTGTATATATTTTTTTGTAAACTCAAGCCATGGGCTACTTCGAGATATGGACTCCCTTGTATACATGTATGAAATTTTGATAGTAATATTGAATTGATTGATCGATAGTATTACATTCATGTCTGTCTTGAATCGTGTAATGACAATGTATGCATTCATGTCGTTCTTGTCTTAATCTCCCTCGTGCATTTGTTCTTCGTGGATGGTCTAATGGGATGGTCTAATGCACCAAAAACCCTAAACCAGAGAGTGCTATTGGGTGCTGGAATGCTGGAACAGTATTCAGGCACCAAATAGCACTCTCTGGATTTTTTTTTTGCTCTCTGTTCGCGTGTATAAACGCATCAGAACTGCTAAAATATGCGTGTATCTGCGCGGATACCCTGGAAATTACGCGTGTATTAATGCGTATAAACTGGCAATCACGCGTGTATAAGCGCATCTAAATTAAAGAAACGCGTGTATGGACGCAGGCATAAACGCGTCTGGGAGATTGGAACTGAACAGGATGCGGCTATACACCCGTGTATAAGTGCGTCTAATATAAGAAAAAGCGTGTATAGCCGCGTGTATCAACGCGTCTGTGGAAAAAACGCGGCTACACACCCGTGTATACGCGCGTCTGAGTGGTACTATACACGCGTTTTTACACGCATGTCTCTGGCCGCGATGATACACGTGCTGATACACGGGCCTGCTACTTTTTTTCACAAGTCATTTTTAGCGGCTAAGAGCGCGGGTATGAGCCCAATCCCTTGTAGTGGGAGAACAAATTCGTGACTCAGTACATCTTAGACTATAGGGAGATAGTACTCAAGCTAAAGGGAATCGATGCATTCCAGACATTGCGAGGCTTTAAAAGAGGCCTCAAAGATGATTACCTTGAGTACGTAGCCCTTACAGCCTAAAGACTTAGTAGAGGCAATTAAGTATGCGCAGATATTTGATGACATCAAGCGCCGTAGTGCGCGTGGTGGTTCAAGCAGGGCCGAGGGTAGTGAGAAGAGGAGGTCAAGACTAGCCTCATACATGAGGCTAAGGCATATGGCCACCTCTAGAGAGGAGCTATGCTATCCATGTAGGGGAGAAAAAATAACAAATCTTAAAACTTACAAATCCTATAACATGTAAAAGCATAAGAGAGGAAACATAAAAGGAACAGATCTCTAACCTTATAGGGCTTGTATGTGTGGATAACATACAAAATCAAACCAAATAAAGAAAAAAAGTATTAGTAACCCTAATAGAAAGTATATACAAAACCCTAATCTTAATGAGAGACTTTTTCCTAACTTATTGAATCTTTTTTTTTCCTTCTCATTATAGCTTAACCCTAACCCTAGCTTCTAAATAGAAAACATAATAGAGAGCTTTGATGGAGAGCTCTCGATCAAATCTCTTTATTAGGGTTTCTATGTAGAAGCTAGGATTAGGGTCAAGCTTCAATGAGATGAAAAAAGAAGAAAAGAAAACCTTAAAAGAGAAGAAAGAGAAGGGAAATACTCACAAGAAAGCTTTAATGGAAAGCTTATTTGTATAGGAAATGAAGGAAAATGGTAGACATACCTTATTTGACGAGGATAGGGTAGGAGAGGTAGAAGTGATAGACATACCTTGCTTAAGCTTGACGAGGATAGGGTAGGAGAGGTAGAAGTGATAGACAAGGCAAGAACCTGTAAAAAAAACTCAGAGTACAAGTTTATTGTATTCAAAAAACATAAAACTATGTGATGGCAAAAGAAGCGACAAAAAAAGTGGGATATTTTTACAGTATAGCAACATTTTTTTGCTACTATTATAGACATTGTTGAGCAGCGCAATATCGCTGCTTAGTAGCGAAAAGTCGCTATTAAGCAGCGATATTACGCTACTGAACAGCAAAAAGTGCTGCTCAGCAACTAAGAAGCACTGTGGAGCAAGGATATATCGGAGCTAAGCATCATGAAAACCCCCGATATTTTTCTTGCCTATATTAACCAATAAAATATCGGTAGAAGTGTGTAGGTGAGTGCGTGTATGTGTATGAGAGAGAAAGATTGAGTGCCTACATGTGTATGAGAGAGAGAGAGAGAGAGAGAGAGAGAGAGAGACTAACGCCGATTTAAATTTTATTCCTTATTTATTTAGGTTTACGAAAAAATCAAAATGCCCCACATGCACGTTTATGTGCTTGCATCACATGATATTAACGATTATCCCTCTGCTTCTTGAAGGAGCATGAGCAACCAAAGTTCAAACGGGGAAGAGCCGTCTCGCGCGCTCACCACGTGCCCCACCCCCACCAACAAACTGCATGACACTCCTTATGCTTTCCACACATTGCACTCACAGCGCACATCCACCTGCACATTAGTTTTCTTCTTTATTCTCTATTCACTTGATTTCCTATCTCTTAATTAATTTGAGGCTTGTATATTTAAAGATTACACAAATAATTTTGTGCTCAAACAAGTTCTGCACATACACACACAAGGGTAGATGTGACAAACCTTAATATAACCATGGAAGGTTTAATCATAAAAATATGTATTAAGCTTTGCCATCTACTCTTCATACCCACTTGGGATTGATTCTCTCTCTCATTATCTAGATATATATATATATATATATATATATATAAACACACACATACATAAATAACATTGATTCATAAGAGCTAATAACCATGTATTGCTCAGAAAAAACATCCTTTTTTATATGATATCTTATTATTGTGAATGATGTTGACTTAAACAAGGTGAGTAAAATCTATGTTGACTTAAACAAGGTGAGTAAAATCTATGTTGTTATTCAAAAAATCATCCTCTAAAACAAGTATAACACTTGCTCATATTTTTTGTTCTTTGCTAGGAGATAATGTGTAATCCACTTTTATTTCATCCAATATTTAGTGCATGATGATGACATGCATGAAGCTCCTTTACTTCTTAGAACTCAAAAAATTTAAATAATTAATATAAAAAAATACTTGACCAAATATTAGAATGCAAGGACCTAATTCTAACATCCATGAGTGGCTTGGTATACATCCCAGTTAAATATATTTGTGTATGCATTGTGCATGTTACTTATTCTCCTTTATGAAACCTTGGTTGGAGGTGGGAGACATAACTGCTAATTTAACCACTAGCCTCACCTCCAAGTTGTTAGTACTACACGACTATCCAACACTTAGGATCCCCTTCACATTTTTACAAGCCCCAAACTACAAAGCCTTTGTGCTTCCCTAGAAATTATCATATGGAAATGGGTGCCTCAACATAACCTTCATAACAACAAAACCTTCATAACCCTCAAAAGCTACCCTATACATTACCCCTAGATATAATCCTAGAAGTTTTTGAGGGCTATATGGATTGTTTGAAGTGCTTTTATTGGTTCTATAATTTTACTTAATTTTTTGGGCAAAGTTGTAATAGGATGAGATGCAACCTTGAGCCTCCCTTTAGCTCATCCCATTTTGCCCAAAATAGTGTTCTATGCCTACATACACAACCAACTTAAGCGATAAAAGGAAAAAAACTATAAGATGCATTGAGTCATCCCTAAGGATTGACTTTGTTACATAATTCATAATATAGCACTTCATGCATGACTCCTTGGTGTATACCATGACATACACTAAAAATTTAGATTTTTTATGCCCTCATATAGATAGAAACCCTTATATATATACACCCTTATTTACCACATGTGCAAGAGCTTTGCATGGAAAAAACTATTATTTATTATGCATGCAACTTTTGGCCATGCCCCAAAAATATTGTATTGTGCACTGAGCTGTTATACACACATTACATAACTTACTATGCGTGACTTCATTATATGATCATGATGTCAAGGGATCTTGAATATGGAGATTTTTCTTGCCCATATTAACCAATAAAATAGAAGAATTTGGAAATATTCTAAATGCTTTATTAAACCTTGCACCAAGTATAAACAAAACACATAAGATAATACTAAAAAACAAAAGATTGGGTGTAATCTCCCTTTGAACACGATATTCACATCAATTTTTAAAAAAACCTCTTTAAGCCATTAATAGAGAGCTTTTTTTCAAAATTAGACTTTTCTTTCACAAAAATAAACTTTCTCCAATGTCTAAGGTATCAAAAATAATATAACCTTTGCCTAACAACTATTTAGAATGGACCTAACCATAGTAAAACCAGAATGATGCACACATGTACTTAGAAAAAAATAATCCAAACACTTTAGGTAGGTGTTCATGTTTAGTGCCATCATCGCCATCCTTATACTCATAGCTTATACTCAATACAATCCACAATGTTCGGTCACAAACAAATTGGAATCACAAAACAAAATAATACTAGCATGCAGTAGCAACTCCGGGTTTCGTGCCTAAAAATATGTAAGTATACCACGTGAGTTCAAATGAAGGGGTTTTCTAATCAAAAAATTTAAGGTAAACTTACAGAAGGGAGTTTTTAATTAATTTTGGAAAAAAACCTATAAGTCTATAAAGAAAAAGGGTTCATTTTATTCATAAAAAATTCACAGGTAAGGAGTTTTTTAAATACTTCTTGAACACACGTGTTACATAGGGTTTCTTAGTAGTGCACCCCCCAAGGGTAACAATTAGCTAAACTCACTGACAACCAACTACTAGCATGTGAATATGGAATTGTTTGGACTCGCTCAACAAATCATCTGTCACATGTATGATACAAGCACAAATACAACAATATAAATCAATGCAAGCTTCAACATCAAGTATTAAATAGAGTCACCCACGTGATATTGAGCTAAATACAATGACATATTCTCGGGGGGGGGGGGGGGGGGGGAGAGAGAGAAAGGGTCACTCATAAATATGTAAGCGTAGCATGTGGGTTCAACAGAAGGCATTTTTAAAATCCCTTCTTTACACAATTTTTACATACAGAAGGATACCATTTAAAGGGGGTATTTACAGATTTAATAGAAAAAAGGTGTTTTTTATTCATGAAAAAATTACAGATAATGGGGTTTTTTAATTAGGCCTTGAACGCACATGATATAGAGAGTTTACATATAGTGAACCCCTTGAGGACATATTAGGCATTTTCAATGCACCATAAAGAGAGAGAGAGAGAGAGAGAGAGAGTACACGTCACATGTAACATTCTCTCTTGCTTGGATTACAACTAATCTCAATTGCATGTTTGTTGATATGGATGGATAAGATCTGGATATTGATAAAAAAATCGCTCAGACATCCATGTAGCATCTTCAATTGGATGGTTCTTGAAAGTCATAAGATGCTTGGTATGTACATTCCTTGAACATTCTTGTGGAAGTCTCCTAATGGTCAATGATTGAATATGGAATAAGTTCTTATCTATCAACAAACAAAGGAGGTTCTTCATATAAACTCAATGGAAAGGTAGAGGTTCTTTTGAAAGCTCTAAGAAGACTAATATGAAAAGAGTTATGTGATTGCAAATCTAATCAAGAAGCAAGGCTATTAGCATCTCTTTCCAATCCTCAAAAGTACATAGTTTCCTTCTTCAAAAGATATCCCATCGGTGAGCAGGACACACACACATGTGCACAAAATAATCGTGAACTTATGCATTCTAAACAAGGACAATTGTTTGTTGTTTGAATCACAACCCTTGAAAAATCAATTCAATGTTAGTTAACATAGTGCAATCTTGATACATTTAGTACATTCTAAGTTTGAGAGTATGGATTTGCAAGTAGGTGAATGTACGTGAAAAACAATTTGAAACAGTTTTTTTGTATTATGATGTTTCATTGTGATACAGAAATTATTGCTCTGGACATTATTGTGATACACAAAAAATAATACCATTGATGTGCTCAAGTAGTTGTGGCCATCTTTAGGGATGGGGCTCGTAGTAACCCATTGTAGTGTAAGCCGTTTGCATGGCTGTCATCACGAGCAACCCTATGGCGGCTATGGTGGAGAGCACCAACCATGGCCTCGACAGAAAGAGGGAATAGAACTCATAAAACATGACCCGCCATTGATCGGTGTAGTCGATGGTAAGATCCTGCGCCAACTTTTGCATTCTATCATTGAGGTAGCCAACACCGTCCGGCAAAATATCCTCCCAATGCTTTTCCAGTCGCTCATTGCTGCCTATGCGATTCACCAGCACGCCGGCCTCGCACATCACCTGTACATCCTCTGGGCCTTGGATGAGGGAGTCCACTAGGCTGGCATAGGAGAGCAGGTCTCCTGTGACATTCTCTGAGCTGCCCTCGTACTGTAACAGGCGTTTAAGTGAGAGTTCTGTGAATCTGTCCAGCTCAAGCTTTGGCAGTTCAATCACACCATGGCCTATACTGGTCTTGGCTTTCTGGTAGCTCACTGAATCAGCGCAGTTCCCTGTGGCCACTTTCAGTATAATGCCCACTTTGCGTAGCTCTGTTGCTGTGGGGATGGAAATCCTCGTACGAAGGACATCAGTAAACTGGCTCACTTTCGAGCTGGCGCTGCCTGTATCTGTAGCTATATCTGTAGCAGCTGTTGTTGAACCTGCATCTGTTTCCTGTATGGTAGTGCATGATGCGCTGTACACACACTCTAATAGATGATTGCATCCCATCAAGGCATCAATCTTAGGGGAACCTGTTGTACTGAGCCCATGCTTTCGAATTATTGGTGCCAAATCTTCATGAAAAGGGCCCATGCCAATTGCAAAACAGAGGAGGGAAATGGGAAATATGCGGTTCTCAAATTCAAGAAGCTTCGACAGGTTTTTGAGGTAGGAAAGCGGGACCTGGTTTCCAATGAGAAGAAGATCATGATTTACAATGGGTGGGCTCAAGAGCTTGTAAATGGGAATGAGGATGTTTATGTAGACCGAAAATGGGTAATCTCCCAAGATCAAGCGGTCGAGCCTCCGCTCATGCAGCTGTAGAGCATTAGAGACATGCAGGAAGACGAGGAGCGCCAGAATGAAGACAGAGTCAAGCAACTGAATGAGTTGAAGAGTGGATGGGGAGAATGTCAGAGGTGGGTCGGAGAAGGCACTGTGAGGGTATTGGCCTATGCAAGACCAGATAAGCTCATCTAAGCTCTTGCCAGAGCGATCGAGAAACACTCTCAAGCACCAAAGCTTCCCCACTTGACTGAACTTGAAGGAGGTCTCATCGATCTCGCTCCAATAGCTGGGCCCGATTGGTAAGCGGACGGGTTCGTAACTGGCCTTTGCATTAATTTGTCGTGGTTGATGCTGCAGGGGTCGAGGGATTATGGCGGGCAAGCTCTGAGTTTGTTTTACCCAGTGTTCCCGCAATGACGGAGGTTCTGCCCAAAACAGCCAGCTACGCACTTGGTATTGCCATGATAACTGATCCTGTTGTGTTTGCTCAGAGAACAGTTGATGCTGGGTTCTTTGCCATGCCCAAATCGACTCCTGTGTGCTCCCCTGCACCTCTGCTGGCCTAGCTGGCACGTATGGCAAAAGCCCCAACGCTGAAGGAGCCTGTAGCCACGGATTCTGCTGAAATGGTGTACTATATGGCAACCCTGCCTGATCAGACGTTGGAGTTGCAGCCTGCTGCTGTGGCCTTATAGCAGGCACCTCTTGAGAGTCAGCACTGATGCCCTGCTGCTGCTGCTGCTGCTCTTGGCTAGGCATGTGCTGCAGATCCAGTTGAGAAGTTGCTGGCGCAGAAGGCTGCGGCCGCCAAGGTATGATGTATGAAATCTGTTGAGGGGGAGGCGTTCCTGTCTGTGGCTCATAAGAAAGCGGAAATGGCGGTGGCGGTGGCGGTGGCGGTGGCTCAAATGAAGCCTGGTGATGCTGTGCAGGCACGTCTTGTGACCACTGTGAGGAAGCCTCCTGCTGCTGCTGATGAGGTATTAGTGGTTGGACCTGAGTAAAAAATTGAAACCAAAAGTGTGCGAAAACGTTATGATATTTCCGGGGCTTTGCTCTACATTTTCAAGAGTTCTTTCTACATTTCATATTTGGAGGAAAACTTGTTCAAAGTTCACAATACCTCCTCAGGCTAATGTATAACATGAAATTTGAAAAGCCAAGACCTCATGGGGAGAATGTAAAGGGTCTCCCTCTAAAATCTCTATCTAAAATCTCTAAAATGTACAAAGGACTCTACTTAAAATTTAAAAGCCAATAACTCATGCTGCCAAATGAAAAATGCAAAGGGTCTCCCTCTAAAAGTTCAAATTGTCAAAGATCGAATGGTTCCGGAGCAAGCTTGAATGGTGCGCTATGGTTCCGGAGCAAGCTTGAATGGTGCGCTTTTCACACTCACGAAACTGGCTATGGCCAGAGAAAAGAGGGAAAAAGGGAGAGATCTTGCCCACTACATCTCATGAATGGGGACTCTCCATCCGTGGCTCATTTGCATGTTTTTGGTTGTCTTGCTTATGCTTTTATTCCTGAGAAACAACGCAATAAGCATGATGATAATGATGATATGGTGATACAATATACTTTTTTCGGATACCGATCAAGCTAAGGGTATAAAGTCTACCATCCAGCCACAAGGCGAATTTCGATCAGTAGAGATGTTTTCTTTGTTGAGAACTTAGTTTAGCCTATGCTTTTATGTAAAAAACAAGAAAATGTAGCCTCATAGGACATGTTTCATATACTCCTACCTTTGTATGATAACAAAATCCCTATGTGGATCAAATGAATAGTCAACAAGGTGCTACAAATTAGCCCATAATGGCTAAAAATCAACTTGAATTTTAGCATCATCAGCCTAAAATCGGCTTGAATTTTAGGGCCCTACAGATCACCCTAAAATCGGCTTGAATTTCAGCCCACAGATCAACAATTGTAGATGATGTAGTAGGTGAGGAAAGGACGGCCATACATGCATCCAATAAGGTGCCAAAATGGTTGGTCACAAATTACATTGTGGGATAGCAAAATTAGCTATTCCTTTGTCTAGCAAGACACATGCACATTCTCATCATGCATCTTATTCTTTTGTGGAGCATGCTTGGATCATGCTCTCATTGCCAATATATGAAATGAAGAGGAACCTATTTCCTTTGAGAAAGAACAAGAAAATGATTGGATGTAGGCCATGCAAGATGAGTGCATCTCAATCCTTAAAAATGACACTTGGTAATTGGTAGATTTACCTCATGGGTAAAGAGACCATTAGTACGAAGTGGGTTCATGAACGTAAGTGTAAGCTGATGGTAGTGTGATCGCTTACAAAGGCAATGCTTGTTGCAAAGGGTTATGCTTCAAGAGAAGGGCATTGCTTATGATGAGACCATACCCCCACATCTCATATGACTATAATCTAGTGTATTATTACATTGGTAGCATATCATGGATGAAATATACATCAATTGGATATGAAGACTGTTTTCTTGAATGGTGATCTTTTGAAGATCGCAGCCTCATGGTTTTATTCAAAAGGAACATGATTCTAAAGTATGCAGGTTAAGAAAATCTTTATTTGGCCTTCTCAGAGCATGGTATGAGAAGATAAAAGCATACTTGGTTTTTACAAATCATTTTTGAAATAGTTTCATACTGAGGGTATCCTCCATATAAAGAGGAGAAAGAATTGTTTTTTGGTCATCGTTAAAATGATGTGACCAAAAAATAATTCTTCCTCCTCTTTACATAGAAAATACGTTAATGACATGCTTCTCATATGCCTAATGGGGAGAAGTTTTCAAATTTTAGGATGAATTACGTATGTCATGTGAGATGACAGATTTGGGCTCATTGCATTATTATTTGGGCATATAAAGTGATACATTAAATAGTTTACCTACATCCTAGAGATTGAGCCTAGCAACTATCTCTACTGGTGTAGCAACACTCTTACAGTCTTCAAGACTAAACTATTTTAGAAATCTCTGTATGTACTGTAGTACTGTCACTATACCATCATCACGCTCATCGCTGCTGCATAAATTGTATGCTCAAATAATAATGCAATGAGCCTAGATCTATCATCTCAAATTACATATGTGATTCAGCCTGAAGGTTGAAATCTGCTTGTTATTAGGGACTGTGAGAAGCATGTCATCAACATATACTCTATGTAAAGACATGAAGAATTGCTTTTTGCTCATTGTACAATTCTTCCTCCTCTTTACATAGAGAATGCATTGATGGCATGCTTCTCTCGCAGGCCCTAACGAGAAAGAAGATTTCAACTTGAATTACATATGTCATTTGAGATGACAGATATAGGCTCGTTGCATTGTTATTTGGGCATAAAATTTATATAATGACGAGCATGATGATGGTATTGTGATGTTGCAGCACATATGGAGATTGCTCACACGGTTTGGTCTTGAAGACTGTAAGAGTGTTGCTATACCAATAGAGACAGCTATACCAATAGAGACAGCTGCTAGGCTCAGTCTCTAGAATGTAGGTGAACCATTTAATGCAGATTCACTTCATTAGCATCCTCATCTATACAATACAAGGGTAGACACTCAGATTTGGGGTCTCCCAGCTAAGCAGGTTTATGCATAGCCTCAAAAGTAAGCATTGGTAGGCTTCCAAGTAAGTATTCTAATACTTTCAATCCCTTGGACTATTCTATGCTAAGAGGGGTGATATTCAACCACATGTGACTCCGATTGAGTTGGATGTTATTATACGTGAGTGTCCACTAGTGGCTTTTCCTTTCATCTTAGTGATTCATGCATATCGTTGCTTAGTAACAAAAAGTAGTTGATGGTGGCCACTGTGAGCTGTGTGAAGCTTAGTAAATGATAGCTTTTAGAAAGCCTATAGAGTGTGTATAGATCAGATGCATTTTAGAAGATCTTGTTGTTGGACAACAATACCCCAACTCCATCTTTACTAATAGCCAAAGTGCATTGAGAGAAACTGAGTGTTTCATGCTCGCACAAAGCACATTAAGATGCATTATCATTATGTCAGGGAGAGGCTCATTACATAAGAGATTAGCGTGGCATATGTCTCTACACATGACAATGTGGCAATAGATATGTTCACAAAGGCTCTCTCACAAGAGAAGTTCAAAGCTTTTTGCAAAGCTTTGGTCTTACTTTGCCATTTGGGGATTATTATCCATATGATCCCTATACATGTTTATATATCATCACTTCATAGAGGGGACCTATAGCCATTTATATGGTAGTCATGTATGGGTGTAGGCTCATAATAGAGAGGGGCACTTTTTCCCTCCTTAGGAGGTTTTTTCCCCGATTGTGAGTGTAAATGTAAGTGACCTTATCATGTCACTTCACTTGTACTTCACTCAGTCTCATTTGAATGTTACTTTGATAATTGTGTTTCTCTACATCTCTACTTACTTGCTGCAAGAGAAGGTAAAACAGTTATACTTACACTTGAAACAGGCAACTGCGGACTAGATGGAAGCATGCATAGTGGTGGATGTTGCTGCTGTTCCATAGCTAGCTGTTGAGGAGGCATGAGTTGCGGCGACTGAGAGGCAGAGTGCGGCACCGATGGTGGGGGCTGAGAAGAAGAGGGATGTTGAGGAGAAGGCATGAAGGTTGGTGGTAGTTGAGAAGGATACGGCTGTTGAGGAGGAGGCATGAACGTTGGTGGTAGTTGAGAAGGATAGGGCGACAGCTGTGGAGGAGGCATGAAGATTGGTGGCTGTTGAGAAGGATAGAGTGGTTGAGGAGGAGCCATGGATGTTGAAGGTGGCTGTTGTGAAGGATAGAGCAGCTGAGGAGGAGGAGGCATGGATGTTGAAGGTGGTGGATGAGAAGGATAGGGCATTGGAGGAGGAGGAGGAGGCATGAAGGTTATAGGTGGTGGCTGAGAAGGATAGGGTTGTTGACGAGGAGGCATGAAGGTTGCAGGTGGCGGCTGGGAGAAATAGGGCTTTTGAGGAGGAGGAGGCATAAAGGTTGCAGGTGGCAGGTGGGAGAAAGAGGGTTGCTGAGGAGGAGGCGGCATGAAGGCTGCAGGTGGCGACTGAGAAGAAGAGGGCTGTTGAGGAGGAGGCATGACGTTTGCAAGTGGCGGCTGTTGAGGAGGAGGCATGACGTTTGCAAGTGGCGGCTGAGAGGAAGAAGGCTGCTGGGAAGGAGGCATGAAGGTTGCAGGTGGCAGCTGAGAAGGATAAGGGTGCTTAGGAGGAGGTGGCGGTGGTGGCGGTGGTGGCGGCTGGGAGAAATAGCGCTGCTGAGGACGAGGAGGCATTACAGGTGGTGGCTGAGAGGAAGGGGGCTGATGAGGGGGCGGCATGAAGGTTCCAAGCTGAGAGGAAGGGGGTGGCTGAGGATCCGGCGGCACGAAGGTTCCGAGCTGAGAGGAAGGAGGCAGCTGAGGAGCAGGAATGAAGGTTGGTGGCGCCTGGGAAGGAAAGGGCTGCTGAGGAGGATGCATGAAGGTTGCAGGTGGCGGCTCCGAGGAAGAGGGCTGCTCAGGTGGCGGCTCAGAGGAAGAGGGCTGCTCACGAGGAGGCATGAGGGTTGGTGGCGGCCAAAATGCAGGCTTTAACCAACTAGATAGGTAAGTCAAAACGTGCGCAACGGGATGAAATAGAACGACTGCAGCAGATGCGTTGCTTGTATGTTCTCAAATGAGTCAATGAGAAGCATGCACTGCAGATGCGCCGCTTGTGTACGACTTAAAAGAGCGCCTTGAGCAGATGGGTTGCTTGTCAATCATGCTCTGCAGATGCCTGATCGCTTGTATCAAGCAGCGTCCGTTAGCGTTTCTTCCAAGCGATTCCGTGTCCGTGGCGTTACATGGTCCGAGGCAAGGTGGCGATTGTAGCAGCGCAGACGGCGGCTCAGCGCGAAGCAAGGTATTATATGCAAAATACGGCAGCGCAGCCCACCTTGCAATCAAACAGAATTATTGCGGGCCATGCACACATGGTAATACTTCTTGTGAATCGTAGGGAACATATAAAGAATTATTAAAAACTATATCCATGGGGCATTGGATCATGCAAGATTAGTCAATTAGTATTGTGTTGCAACTAAATTTCAAATGTAGCATAGTTGATTAGTGAATCTCACCTCAATGACTTGCCTAACAAATTTTTACTAATGTATTATAAGTTGCAAAGCTTTGGCCTTTCATGTATTCTCTCATATGCACGCTTGTATGTGAACAAGCTTTAGTATTTGAGTTATTTTTGTGAAAGTCGAAAAGCATTTAAGCCGTATTTTGTACGTACAACTATTATTAGTTCCATGGACTATATTTTGAATACAATTCTCAAAATATTCTTGTCGTGAAAGTTGGAGTTGCATGCATAAGGGGGGAGATTGCACCCAATAGTGTGTCGATCTCTATTTCATGCTTTTATGTTATTCTTTAATCTTGTCAATTTGATTCAAGTCCATGCTTTGTTCCTTGATGTGTATGTGAGCTTGATTAATTCTTCAAGAAGCACATAATGTCTCGTGGACAGTGGTATCCGAGCTATGGATACTTGTACTTGGAGAAAATAGAGAAGCTCACAAAAAATTCAGAGGGGATAAAGAAGACAAAAGCACTCTTGGACAAAGGTTGAATGGTTATGGAGATTTTAATCAAGGGCATAGAGCTTCCCTGGAACTATCAAGGAAAGTAATAGGTGCCCCTTCTTTATCGATAACCATGGTGGCAAGCTATAGTGGACTAGGAAAATGGGCCATGTACTCCATGTACACATGCAAATGTGGGTTTAAATGAGGAGGAGGTGGAGCCTCTTTTATATTTTATGCATGGCCTAGTCGGTCCATTCTAATTTTAAATGGAAAGGTATTTAGCCACCACCAAAAAGTATCAAATTTTGAATGACAATTTGCATGTTGAAGTGACAGATAGCGGGGGTCAAAATAAAAGTCAAAATAAGTGTCAAAAAACAAGAACAATGTTTTTTAAAAAAATCAACAATTTTTTAGACGCTTATTTTAACTTTAAGAATTTACTACAACACGTCTAGGGCATAGTAGCGCTTTTTTTATCGGGATGTCAGGGATTCCATTCGTTGCTCCGCAGCGAATTTTCGCTCTGCTGAGCAGTATTGTTAACAACAAAATTTCACTGCTGTGAGAGCAGTGCCTGTGTACAGCAAAATTTTGTTGCTATACTTTAATTTCGCTACTACTGAATAGCGAAAATAGCAGCAAAATTACACTGCTATTTTCACTACATGAAATTTCAGAGAGTTGTTGGATGCTGAATTTTAAAAATACATGTCACATACACATAGAAAATGATATATAGTTTAAAAAAACCTCGGGAGGAGGTTCACTATATGTAAACCCTCTGTATCACATGCGTTCAAGGCCTATTTTAAAAATCCCTTATTTGTGAATTTTTCATGAATAAAATACACCCTTTTTCTATCCAACCTAGGAATGTCCCCTTTAAATGGTACCCTTCTATATATAAAAAATTTGTAAAATGGGGATTTTAAAAATTCCTTCTGTTGAACCCATGTGCTACGCTTACATACTTATGAGTGACCCCCCTCCCCCCCGAGAAAAAACATCCAATAAAACCCTTGGAGCCATGTTTCGAGCAAAAAAAAAACAAACAAAGTTGAATACTTTTGAGCAACGAAACAATGTCAAGATCATGAATCTATCCTATCTTGTAATAAGTCCATATGTGTTGCTCTATCAATGTCTATATCTAATGGAAGCTCTAAAATGAAAAGACGGGGTTTCATATCAATATCACTATCATGATCCAATGAAGCATTGTCATGATTGATAGGTGACTCATCATCTTCTTCGGATTGATGTTCCTCATGTTCTTCATTAGCACCATCCAAAATGTTTTCTTCTTCTTCCAATGAGCCGATTTGAGGTAGTACTTACACCTTATCCAGAGATTCAGCCTCCACATCTTGATCTTGAAAGATATGTTTTGAACAAAGGAAAACTTGTATAACATACCACCACTTTAAATCAATTCGATCGGCATGAAACACAACCTAATATCACAAAGCAAAGAAGTTACACTTTTATTATACTACATTAAGACTTAATTTAGGATTGGTTGGGTTACTAACGTGTTGAGATAGTACGAAGGTGTCTTGGTGGAATCAATTTGAAAGAACCCATTTGGATGTTTCTTCATGGTTGCTTAGCACCTCTATATATCACCTTGAACCATTTGACATCAAAGATGAATAGACTAAATGCTCTAAATCCAACCTCAAGAATATCTTGAATAGTTCCACAATACTTAAGATTATCCTCTATGACATTGGTATCATCTCTGCTAGCTAGACTTTCTTGCCCAAAAGTTGCCATCACACCACAATTAAATGTGTTTCTTTTAAAATCCACGCTCCATGCAAAAGTGCCTTTCCTCTGACTATATTGCATTATATAGTTTGTACTAACATTAAATTCACCACCATGTCGTCCATGATGAGATTCTCTTCCTCCTCATGTGGCAATGGTGGAGGGACCTCATTCATTGGTTGGGGAAGATGAGTCTCAGCCATGCTTTCCATATGAAGCCTTGCCACCTTCCACACTCTACCCGATGTCACCGAATGGTGTGGCATGTTACCTATTGCAATAGGGCTTTATACATAGCCTATGCATAGTGCTTATCCATACCTATTCATAGTGCTTATGACCTAATGAGCTAATGTTTTGATTTATTATGATAATTTTTTGTAGGTCTATTCAAGCAAACAACCAACAAGGGTTCCGGCCACATAGCAGTTCATACGGATTCGGCTAGTAGAGGTAAGCCCTCTTTGTTTATGCTTCTCTTTGTGTTTTTGCACCCTTGGGTGCCGAGGATTAGGTTTATGTCAAGAGCCTATGGTCCCTATGCATAGGCTATGCATACGTTATGCATAGCCTATGCAATATAGGGTATGCATAGACTATGCACATGCATAGCCTTATGCATACCCTATGCATAGCGTATGCATAGGCTATGCATACCCTATGCATAGCATATGCTATGCATAGCCTATGCATACACAATGCATAGGGTATGCATAGGCTATTCATAGGCTATGCATAAGGGTATGCAAAGGGTATGCCTAAGGTATGCATAGGGTATGCATAAGGGTATTAGGGTATTCTTAGTGTCACGTAGACTGTAACGCCCGACGACCGACGGCAGACCGGATGCCCATATCCAGGGTTCAGTGGGAGAGGACGCCCATGCGGGGAGTCATGGGTGGCCAGGCTAGTGTGGACGGCAGGCCACACACTATATAGCCTGGGGGATGAGGGGCAATCCTCATTCTTCCTCTATGGCTGGGTGGTGAGCCAGAGGCCGTCCCCTCTCGTGGTAACGCTCGTAGTGGCGTTACGGGTATCTAACACTTGTAACGCTTGTGATCGACGGGCAAACCGGATGGCCATATCCGGGGTTCAGTGGGAGAGGACGCCCATGCGGAGTCATGGGCGGCCAGGCTAGTGTGACGGCAGGCCACACACTATATAGCCTGGGGATGAGGGGCAATCCTCATTCTTCCTCCATGGCTGGGTGGTGAGCCAGAGGCCGTCCCCTCTCGTGGTAACGCCCGTAGTGGCGTTACGGGTATCTAACACTGGTATCAGAGCGTCGATTCGATGGGGTCGTCAGGGTCCGCGCATGACCGGTGACCACTCAATGGTTTTCAACCATTTATCTCCTCATCCTTATCTCCACAATGGAGTGTGTATAGGGAGGCGGCCAAAAATGGAAGGGAAGAATTCTCTCTTTCACTCTCTCTCTCTCACTCTCACTCTCTCTCGGTAGCACACACCAAAGCGAATCTGCAGAGCAGGTAAGCAATTTTCGTTTTTCTTTTGCTGTTCAAGCTTGTCTGCAAAAAACGACTTCGTTTTGGTGGAGGAGAGACTGTAGAGTAACTAGCATCGGCCTGTATGCGAAAGAGAGCTTTTCGCCTAAATTAGAGGGTGTAGAGAAAATCGCCTGGTGTAGAAGGGGGGCGAAACCACCCGTCTGTGAAGAAAATGGCTGGAGGGCACCCGAGTTCAGATTCCAAAGACAACTTCGAGCATGAGCTTCCTTACTAGCGGGGGCATTTCCCAGGCGGAGCACCACGTGGAGGGTAGACTCCTTCTGAATGTTGTAGTCTGCTAGGGTGTGGCCATCTTTGAGCTGCTTCCCTCCAAAGATAAATGCTACTGGTCAGGAGGGGGGGCGAAGACCAGCCCCACGACTGCTGGGTTGTTGCAAGATCAGGGTGTCCAGTTTTATCGAGTTTATGCTGGACTAGGACAATGCTTGGAGAGCAAGTTTTGGGGGGCAAGGTACTTAAAATGAGATCAAGAAAATTATAGAAAATATGTTTTCCCTTAAATTAACCCAATATAACTTAAATTAATATAAATTAGTCTAATTAATCAAAATTAATCAAAAATAGGATGAAATGATAAAAAAATGATATTTCCATACTTAGAGTGATCCAATTTATTTTTCCATAGATGCACCATTACAAGCACACTAGTCCCTATAGGTTTTATATGATTCACATCAAAAATGTAATTTTACTAATTAGATTATTAATATTTGCAGGCCTTCTGATAGTCTAGAAGAATTTTGAAAAAGAGATCATTAAAAATCCAACCATTGGATTTGTAATTTTTACTAACCACCACATTCTACTAATGTCTCAATATCTACCCACTCTTTTGATCTACAAGATTGAGGATTTTAAGTGGTAGCTATTGTGGGTACAAAAAGTGGCGTATATTATAACACTTTAAAGACCTTGAAATATCTAAAGAAAATAGACAAATATCTTAAAATTTTCTCAAAAAATCAAGTTAAGCTCCATATTATGTGAAGATCTAAGGTACAAAGTGGGAATCTCATATGAGTTTATATGTAAAAGATATTAGCATTTTATGGAATCAGTTCAAATTTGGGACAGTGTGTATACATTGACTTTGTACCTAAGAAAATGAGGACTTTTGACTATCTAATGCTTAATCAAATTATGCAACTATATTTCTAACTTTGAATATGATGTTCCAACAAAAGAACTTGAAACGAAATTCCTTCATTTACTAGGAGAGATTAGCCACTAAAGGTAAATAAATGCCTGTTTTTTTACTGTTTACAGGGTGCCTGAGTGGACAAAACTCGGCACCCTGATCTTGCAACCACCCTGCTGGAGGCTCGCGACCCTCGTTTGAGGGGGGGCGATTGGCTGGATCAATGTCACCCTCGTTTGAGGGAGGGGCGAAGAGCCTGGGGCGGTGGCCAGCCCAGCGGGCGGCCGCGGCCAGCCCTTAGGCGCCAGCCCTTAGGCGGCCAGCCCTTAGGCGCCAGCGTACATGGGTGGCCTACAGCAGCAGCAGCTGGCGGCGGCCACCAGAGCAGCCGGCAGCCAACGTGGCCAGCCAAGCCAAGTAGCGGCCAGCCAACCAGCATTGTAGGCGGCCAGAAGAAGAGAAAAAAAATCTTTTTATATATTTTCATTGTTCATTTTTAATAAAATTAAAAATGAAAGTAAAGTAAAACGGATCCTCTCTCTCGGCTCGGCTGGGGAGGGATAATCCCGGCAAGGGATAATCCGATGTTTCTGTTGTGTATTTCTAGTTTATTGCATTGTTTACATTGTAAGTAAATAAAAATGTCTGCCCGTCCCAATGTGTCCCCACCCACTAGTCTGGTAGGTTTTTCAGGACTTCTCTCCTCGGTCGCGGGCCTTACCCCAACCGAGTTGGCTGGCCGTCTCTTGTTCTTCGGAGGGGTGCTCTCCGGGCACGTCTCGTGACCCGCAGGTGCCTTCCACGTCTTGTGATCCTACCCTTGACCTTGGCATGCCCTTAGAGGCCGCCGACCTGGCTGACCCCGCTCCGGCCGAGAGCTGGATTATATGGACACTGACATCGCCGAGGGGGACGATGACCTCTTGGCAGACCACAACTTTGACTAGTACCTTACTGACCCTGCTGACATATTCACGGAGACGGAGCGCTCTAGTGGGATGTTTAGATATGTTAACATGCAATTGACCTTACAGAGGGTCCAGGATGACGTTGTCACGATGCTGCAGGGCATCTCCACACGCCTAGACATGTTGTCCGCTATTTCGACATCTTCTCCTCTTCCTCGTGATAGACGCCCGCTTGCGACACGCGTCAGCGCAGCCTCACCTGTGGTCCCGGGAGGACAGGCCGCAGTGCCTGGCGAGGTCGCCCGTAGAGGCAGCCTCGGCGTTACTAAAGATTTTAAGTTGCCTAGATTTGGCGGCGAGGAACGAGAGCGTAACAAGGATTCTGTTAATATGTTCTTAGCAAAATGGTCGGACATTCATGAGCTGCGTAAGCAGCCTAGTCATGTGCAGTCCATAGAGGCTAGTTTCTTATTGTCTGGCAAGACATACAAGTGGTGGATGAGTCTTACCACTCGCCCTACCACTTGGGCAGCTTTCGAAACAATGTTTCGAAAGGAGTTTTTGCTAGGCAATGAAGAAGAGAGAAATTGGGATGCATGGGACAAGTGTTCGATAGAACACAAGACCCTCACCCAGTACATCCTGACTACAGAGAGCTCATACTCAAGTTGAAGGGAATCGATGCATTCCAAACATTGAGGGGCTTCAAACGAGGCCTAACAAATAATTATCGAGTATGTAGAGCCCTTGCAGCAGCCTAAGGACCTCTCTCACGCCATCGAGTATGTAGAGCCCTTGCACCCTAAGGACCTCTCTCAGGCCATCAAGTATGCGCAAATCTATGATGACATCAAGCGCCATGGTGCGCGAGATGGGGCAGGGAGATCAGTGGATAAAGAAAAAAAAGGGGGTCAGGGTTTAAAAGAAAGGGTTTCCGTAGTGAAAAATCAGGGGAGAGGACGTCAGGGGGTTGTTGGTCTTTTTATAAAAAAAACCAAGACCCTTCAAGAAAAAATGAAGTTTTGAAACCCACAAAAAGGAGCAATACTTGCAAGCACAAAAGGAAAATCGTTGCTTCAAGTGCAATGAAGTGGGGCACAACAAGGCTGATTGCCCAAACTTAAAAGCAAGCACTAGTGTGGCAAGGCGCCTAAGAGCGATGGTAAATCCTCTAGGCAGTTGCACATGGTGCAGATGCTACCTCTCAGTGCCGGAAGTTCAGAGAGGTTACGGTGAGTCATTGTGAGACGAGCGTCATGCTTGTTCAATGACACTAGCTATGTGGCAGCCTAGTGTTGGTCCGCATGACATGGTGCGCATGTATGGCACCATAGGTGGCCGTAGAGTCACTGTCTTTATAGACGATGGGGCTGGCCATAACTTTTTGAACTATTCATTGGTCAAGAAGTTGAAATTAAAAGAGACCGCAAGTGATCATGAGTATACCGTTGGTTTGGCCAATGGTTATGATAAAAAGGTATGAAATACCGTGGTCTTGGGAGTCCCTTTGATCATGCAAGACTATGAGGCCGTGCTTGACTTCCAGGTCATGCATTTGGCTAGAGCAGATGTTTACTTAGGCAGGGAGTGGCTGTATAGCCTCGGTCCTAGCCTAGTTCGAAGTTATTTACACACCACATTACAGTTGGAGTCTGGGGGTAATTTCATCACCCTACAGGGAGACCGTTAGTGTCCCCTTTTCACCACTTATATCATCGCTCGAGTTATGCCACGCGGTCCGCAGCAGCAGCCAGGTAGCACAAGTATACGCTTGTTACCCTCTTGTAAATTCTATTTCCGTAGAGCTGAAACTGAAAGTAATGTTTGCGTAGTCAAACATGGAAAACAAAGCCTTGGAAGAGACCCACTGTTTTCTGGAAACCCTGTTTGGCATGCATGTGATGATGAAACAACAAAGTCCAAGGCAAAAGAGACTCTAAAAACAAAGTACGTAGATGCTTTGAAAAGTTTATTGCAGGAATTTCAAGATGTCTTTCCTACAGAGCTTCCAGATGGTTTACCACCATCAAGGGAAGTAGACCATGGCATCGAAGTTATGCCTCGGTCCAAACCAATAAGCAAGCCTGATTATAGGTTGAGCCACTTCAAGGCACAGGAGGTGGAAAAGCAGTTGACCGAATACTTAGAGAAAGGGTTTATTCGCCCTAGTTCGAGTCCTTGGGCATCACCGATTCTTTTGGTAAAGAAGGAAGACAGTTCTATGCGCGTGTGCATTGATTATCGGGCTCTTAATCAAGTCACGATTAAGAATAAGTACCCTATGCCACGTATGGATGAGTTGTTTGATCAACTCTATGGGTCGAAATATTTCTCTAAGATAGACCTGAGATCTGGGTATCATCAGGTTAGAATTAAGGTCGAGGATGTTGTGAAGACAGCATTCAGGACACAATTCGGTCACTTTGAGTTTTTGGTTATACCGTTTGGGCTAACCAATGCTCTAGCGACTTTTATGACGCTGATGGACAGTGTTTTATGTCCATACTTAGGAAAATTCGTAGTAGTTTTCCTAGATGATATCCTTGTGTATAGCAAAACGCGTAAAGAACACTTGGCACATTTGCGATTAATGTTTCAATTATTGCGATAACACAAGCTATTTGTGAAGGAGAGAAAATGTAAATTTTTTG
The DNA here is from genome assembly GCF_041138505.1 of Cibotium barometz. Classification (NCBI taxonomy): domain Eukaryota; kingdom Viridiplantae; phylum Streptophyta; class Polypodiopsida; order Cyatheales; family Cibotiaceae; genus Cibotium; species Cibotium barometz. Next base: position 19,475,989 of record NC_141055.1, read on the forward strand.
AAAGAGAAATTCACTATTTGGACCACATTATATCCGCCCATGGTACGCAGATGGAACCTGAGAAAGTGGAAGCTATTCTCAAGTGGCTAGCGCCGAAGAATCTCGAGGAACTGCAGATTTTTCTTAGCATGTCGGGGTTTTACCGACAGTATGTGAAGGACTACGCGAAGATCGCAGTCCCGTTGACTGACCAGTTATGATCAAAAAAACAAAAAACATTAGTTGGGGGGAAGCCCAGCAGAAGATCTTTGATAAGCTCAAGGTGACCGTAGCAGCTGCACCTATTTTGACTATTGTCGATCCAAATGAGCCGTTTGTTTTGGAAACATACGCTAGTAATAAGGCCATTGGGGCCGTACTTATGCAAAGGAGACTCCCAATTGCATTTGAGAGTAAAAAGTTAGATCGTGCGCAGCGTAACTACTTAGCTTACGCGACGAGCGAGATTTACTAGCGATAGTTTATGCACTGAAAAAATGGAGACACTATTTATATGGTGCTACTTTTGAGGTCCGGACGGACCATGAAAGTCTGAAATGGCTTTCAAGTCAAAATGAACTGAAGGGTAGAAAAGCTCGGTGGACGGAGATTCTACAGGAGTTTGACCTTCAGATACGTTACCAGAAAGGTAAGTATAATGTGGTGGCAGATGCACTTAGTCGCATGCCACAGATTAATGAACTTAGTTTCACAGTCTTCAAGAATGATTTCTTAGAGTCACTACGTGGTTTATGTGAGCACGATCCATCTTTTACAGAGGTCTGGCATGCTGTACGCGTACGCACTTCTTCATAGACGCGACCACCTCTCTCATTGGCACGAATTGCTAGTCCGGAGAGAGACTGGCCGAAGGTGCAACGAGAAGGAAAGCGAGAGTTAGTCCGGAGAGACTAGCCGTGTCTTCTGGGTATAGTTTGGAGCCGGAGAGTTCTGACATAGGCCCTTCATCACCTTTGACTGCCACGGCTTCAAAGGGGAGTGATAAACTTCGTCGGGGGGAGAAATATACTAATTACTCCATTGATGACGGGTACTTACTCTACAAGGGTAGAGTATGTGTACCAACTATTGGTGACTTTCGGGCCTAAATTCTTAAAGAAAGTCATGATAATCCAAGTGCGGGTCATCTTGGGATTCAAAAGACCTATGCACTAGTAAAAAGATAGTTTTATTGGCCTAGTTTGTTTAAGGACGTCCAGACTTATGTGCTGAAATGCAATAAGTGCCAGGTCAATAAACATGAACGTCTTAAGGTTGGAGGACTACTCCATCCACTGGAGATTCCTCAAGGGAAATGGGAAAGCATTTCCATGGATTTCATTACCGGTTTACCCAAGATGAGTCGCAAGGGAATGACTCAGTGTGGGTGGTAGTGGACAGGTTAACTAAAATGGCAAAGTTTATCACCAGGAAGAAAACTATTAAAACGCCAGAGTTGGCAAAACTCTTTATTGAACATCTCTACAAGCTATATGGCCTGCCCGCAGATATCTGCCCGCAGATATAGTGTCGGATAGAGATAGAAAGTTCAACACTCATTTTTTGAGGGAAGTCTTCAAAAAGTTGGATACTACTCTGAGTATGAGTATGGCAGATCATGAGGAGTCTGATGGTCAAACTGAAAGAGTTAACCAAATTCTAGAGGATATGTTGCGTTCTTATGTTGGTAAGAAGCAATCTAATTGGGAAGAGTACTTGCCCTTATTGGAGTTTGCCTATAAACAGCTCCAAACACTCAGCGACTGGATTTACACCATTCATGTTAATGTATAGATTCCAGCCGAGATCTCCGATGGCTATAGGCCTAGAAAAGGAGAAAATTCAATCTGTCAAGGACTTCCTTGAAGATATGAATGATATGCTCAGAGCCGCACGTGAGAGCATTCGTAGCGCTCGCTCAGGATCGCGCTAAAACTTATGTGGATAAAGGACGTAGAAAGGTGACCTTTGCAGAAGGTGACTTTGTATTCCTCAAGGTTCCTGCGCAGTCAGAAACCGTGAAAACGAGAAAGTGTGATAAACTTTCTTCGAGATATTGTGGTCCTTTTAAAATCCTTAAGAAGATTGGGGACATAGCATATAAACTTGAGTTACCGGAGAGTTCTCAAGTCCATCCTGTCTTCCATGTCAGTAAACTGAAGAAATCAATTCACGGGTTAGAGAACGCACTTTCTCCAGAGATTTTGGTGGACTTGATAGAGCCACCAAAGATACCACATGAACCTAAAAAGATTCTACAGTATCATGATAGACAAACCCGACATAAAGTGTACCAGGAGGTACTTGTTAAATGGACAGATAGGGATGAGGAGGTAGCTACCTGGGAACACCGTAGTGCAATTTCCAAAAGGTTTCCTCAGTTTGTTTTCGACGACGAAAACTCTTCTTAAGGGGGGGTTATGTCACGTAGACTGTAACGCCTGTGAGGACCGACGGGGCAGACCGGATGGCCATATCCGGGGTTCAGTGGGAGAGGATGCCCATGCGGAGTCATGGGCGGCCAGGCTAGTGTGGACGGTAGGCCACACACTATATAGCCTGGGGGATGAGGGGCAATCCTCATTCTTCCTCTATGGCTGGGTGGTGAGCTAGAGGGCGTCCCCTCTCGTGGTAACGCCCATAGTGGCGTTACAGGTATCTAACACTTGTAACGCCTGTGAGTGACCGACGGCGGCGGGCTTGAGTGGGAGAGGATGCCCATACAGAGTCATGGACGGCCAGGCTAGTGTGGACGGCAGGCCACACACTATATAGCCTGGGGGATGAGGGGCAATCCTCATTCTTCCTCTATGGCTGGGTGGTGAGCCAGAGGCCGTCCCCTCTCGTGGTAACGCCCGTAGTGGCATTACGGGTATCTAACACTTAGAGTATGCATAGGCTACGCATACGCTATGCAGAGGCTATGCATAAGGGTATGCATAAGGGTATGCATAAGGGTATGCTTAGGGTATGCATAGGGTATGCATATAACCTTATGCATAGAGATATGGGGCATTGTTATATACCATCTAGAATGCTGCTTAAGTCAAGTTAGGAGTGGTTATCTGTGAGTAGGTGGTTATAGTGGAGGGAGAGCCCTCGATCTTCTCACTATACTAATTCTCTTGTAAAAGAGGAGTTGCCTTTGGCTTTAATAGTTGAGAGCGTGTGGAAAGTCCTCAGAAGCTATCATCCGACTGATGCATAAGCCATATGCATAAGCTTTATACATAAGACTTATACAGATGGCTTTATACATGGCTTATGCATATGGCTTTATATATGATGCTTATGCATACGGCTAATACATACGCCTCATGCATAAGCTTATGTATAAGGCTATGCATAGAGGCTTATCGCTAATGCATAAGCTTTATACATGAGGCTTTATGTAAAAGTCTCATGCATAAACCTTATGTATAAGCCTCATGCATGAGGTTTATACATTTGGTAATGCATGTCTTCTACATGAGGTTTATGCACTACCCTTATGTATGAGGCTTATGCGTAAGGCTAATGCATAAGCTTTATGCACTAGCCTCATACATGAGGCTAAGGCATATGGCCACCTTTAGAGAGGAGCTATGCTATCCATGTAGGGGAGAAAAATAACAAATCTTAAAACTTACAAATCTTATAACATGTAAAAGCATAAAAGAGGAAACATAAAAGGGAGAGATCTCTTACCTTATAGGGCTTGTATGTGTGTGGATAACCTACAAAATCAAACCAAATAAAGAAAAAAAGTATTAGTAACCCTATAATAGAAAGTATATACAAAACCCTAATCTTAATAGAAATCTTAATGAAAGATTTTGCCCTAACTTATTGAATCTTTTTTTTTCCTTCTCATTATAGCTTAAGGTCCTAACCCTAGCTTTGATGGAGAGCTCTCCATCAAATCTCTTTACTAGGGCTTCTATATGTAGAAGCTAGGATTAGGGTCAAAAGCTTCAATAAGGAAAAAAGAAGAAAAGAAAAGAGAAGAAAGAGAAGGGAAATACTCATAAGAAAGCTTTAATGGAAAGCTTACATTTGCATAGGAAATGAAGGAAAACAGTAGACATACCTTGCTTGAGCTTGAGGAGGATAGGGTAGGAGAGGTAAAGGTGATAGACAAGGTAAAAACCTACAAAAAAAAACTCAGAGTACAAGTTTATTGTATTCAAAAAACATAAAACTACGTGACGGTAAAAGAAGTGGAAAAAAAAGCAGGATATTTTTACCATATAGCATCGTTTTTTTGCTACTATAGACGCTGTTGAGTAGCACAATATTGTTGCTTAGCAGCAGCAAAAAGACAACGCTAAGCAGTGATATTACGTTGCTGAGCAGCAAAAAAGCACTTTTTAATCGCCCACCTACACATTACTTTTCTTCTTTATTCTTTGTTCAACATGATTCCCTATCTCCTCTTAATTAATTTGAGGCCTATATATTTAAAGATTACACAGATAATTTTGTGCTCAAACAAGTTCTCCACATACACACACAAGGGTAGATAAACCTTAATAGAACCATGGAAGGTTTAATCATAAATATATGTATTAAGCTTTGCCATCTACTCTTCTTACCCACTTGGGATTGATTCTCTCTCTCATTATCTAGATATATATATATATCTATCTCTATATATATACACACACACACCCACATACATACATAAATAACATTCATTCATAAGAGCTAAACCATGTATTTCTCATAAAAAACATCATTTTTTATATGATATCTTATTATTGTTAATGATGTTGACTTGAACAAGGTGAGTAAAATCTATGTTGTTATTCAAAAAATCATCCTCTAAAACAAGCATAGCACTTGCTCATATTTTTTGTTCTTTGCTAGGAGATAATGTGTAATCCACTTTTATTTCATCCAATATTTATTGCATGATGATAACATGCATGAAGCTCCTTTACTTCTTAGAACTCAAAATTTTTAAATAATCAATTATAAAAAAATCAATTTTTAAATAATCAATTTTTAAATAATCAATTATAAAAAAATCCTTGACCAAATATTAGAATGCAAGGACCTATTTCTAACATCCATGAGTGGCTTGGTATACATCCCGGTTAATTATATTTGTGTATGCATTGTGCATGTCACTTATTCTCCTTTATGAAACCTTGGTTGGAGGTGGGAGACATAACTGCTAATTTAACCACTAGCCTCACCTCTAAGTTGTTAGTACTACACAACTATCCAACACTTAGGATCCCCTTCACATTTTACAAGCCCCAAACTACAAAGCCTTTGTGCTTCCCTAGAAATTATCATATGGAAATGGGTGTCTCAACATAACCTTCATAATAACCCTCAAAATTTACCCTCAATAAAACCTTCATAACCCTCAAAAGCTACCCTATACATTACCCCTAGATATAAGTTTTTGAGGGTTATGTGGATTGTTTGAAGTGCTTTTATTGGCTCCATAATTTTACTTAATTTTTTTTGGCAAAGTTGTAATAGGATGAGATGCAACCTTGAGCCTCCCTTTAGCTCATTCCATTTTGCCCAAAATAGTATTCTATGCCTACATACACAAGCAAACTTAAGAGATAAAAGGAAAAAACTATAAGATGCATTGAGTAATCCCTAAGGATTCACTTTGTTACATAATTCATAATATAGCACTTCATGCATGACTCCTTGATGTATACCATTACATACACTAAAAATTTGGATTTTTTATGCCCTCGTATAGATAGAAACCCTTATATATATACACCCTTATTTACCACATGTGCAAGAGCTTTGCATGGAAAATATAACTTAGTGAATCAAAGAGAAGATTCATACCTCACCAAGCTTCCCATTTTGTAAATAGCCTCTCTCACCTTCTTGTCTCCACAACCAACTATAGAAATTGGAAGAATAAACTATGCATAGAAAAAAATGAAAGTTAGTACATGAGCTTACGAATTATGTACCACAAAGAGAAAATGAATAAGCGAATATTTATATACCTGTAATATCTTGTGCCAATCATGTGTCTTGAGGCCATATAATTATTCCTCTCCTTTCTTTTTGGTCTTTGTGAAGGCTCCCTTCAATGAATGCATCGTGTACGAAAAGAGGCAATCACACTTTTCACCTTATTACTCACTCTTGGTTAATACCCATGGTGCCTTTGGTAGCACTATTTTGCCACTCTTACTTTCAATTGGCCATGCACTTTGCAGACGTCCAATGTTTTGTAAGTCATCCCTTGCACCCTTTGTATCTCTTTTACCAATTAAATGGTCCTAAATATTTGTTGTCACATTCTTGAAGAGATATGCATGGGATCTAAGAGATGATTGATCTTCACGTCACAACAATATGGAAGTCAAAAGAAGATTAAGTGTCTAGACATCCCATTTGGTGATGGATTGGGAGTGCTTCTCCATGCCTCAAACCAATCTCTACCTCTCACAAGTGGTGAGACATCATGTGGCACATACTTGGGATGTGAAGGAGGGTTAAATCAATGATGTTTGTCATACACCACCTTCTTAAGTGTAGAGAGTCTTTCTTAAATAAGTGATGGTCCACAAATCGAACATGCATGATGTCCGGAGGTTGCCAAACCTATTTTAAAATTGAGATGATTAAGATAGAGATCTAAAATTAAAGTTTAAAGGCTAAAGAATTATGCATATAAGTTCAAGTAGGTACCTCAGCACTCTGAGAAGCCAGGATAGTCATGCATCGTCCAAAGCAAAACTCCTTTCACCTCCACCTCACACCTATTTATTAGCCTTGAAACGTCATGTACTTTGATACACATGGAGGGAGGCTGTATCTCACCAATACAATAGGCCAAGTAGACCATGATGTGGACTTGAAGCCAAATGGGTTAACACCATCCATGCCCAAGCCAAGACGTAAGTAACAAGGCTCATGTTTAAACACTAGCCATTAATGCTCCACATGTTGCCATGTCAGTGAATCAACTATGATCCTCATGATGTCATCGGTCGAGCAATGAGTAGCATGCCACGTCATGAGTTCTGCAATCCCCTTATATTTAAACATGTGTTGGATGTGAGGAATGATAGGGAAGTGTCTCAAAACCTTTTGGGAAACTTTATCTCCTTGCAAATCATCCCTATAGTGGCTCTCCCCACATTGTAGACATTGTGTTGCATCTTTATTAGCCCCTCTAAATAGCATGCAACCATTGGGACATGCGTGTACTTTTGTGTAATCCATACCCTAACATAGAGAGCATTTTACAACAACCAGCTCATGAGTTCGGTAATAGATTTTGAGGGGAAATAATCTTCTTGAGAAGCCTATAACATAACATGTTACATTCCCGTAACGCCGCTACGGGCACTACCACAAGAGGGGACGGCCTCTGGCTCACCACCCAGCCATAGAGGAAGAATGAGGATTGCCCCTCATCCCCCAGGCTATATAGTGTGTGGCCTGCCGTCCACACTAGCCTGGCCGCCCATGACTCCGCATGGGCGTCCTCTCCCACTGAACCCCGGACATGGCCATCCGGTCTGCCGTCGGTCATAGGCATTACAGCCTACGTGACATTACCCCCCCCTTAAGAAGAGTTTTCGTCCTCGAAAACAAACTGGGGAAACCTTTTGGAAATTGCACTACGGCATTCCCAGGTAGCTACCTCCTCATCCCTATCTATCCATTTAACAAGTACCTCCTGGTACACTTTATGTCGGGTTTGTCTGTCTCGATACCCAAGAATCCTTTCCGGTTCATGTGGTATCTTTGGTGGAGTGATCAATTCCACCAAAATATCTAGAGAAACTACGTTCTCTAACCCGTGAACTGATTTCTTCAGTTTACTAACATGGAAGACAGGATGAACTTGAGAACTCTCCGGTAACTCAAGTTTGTAGGCTACGTCCCCAATCTTCTTAAGGTTTTGAAAGGACCGCAATATCTAGGAGAAAGTTTATCACACTTTCCCGTTTTCATGGTTGCTGACTGCGCAGGAACCTTTAAAAATACAGTCACCTTCTACAAAGGTCACTTGTATGCGTCCTTTATCGACAAATGTGTTAGCGCGATCCTGTGCGCTACGGATGCTCTTGCGTGCAGCTTTGAGCATATCATTCATTTATCAAGGAACTCCTTGACAGATTGAATCTTCTCCTTTTCCAGGCCTACAGCCATCGGAGATCTCGACTGGAATCCATACATTAACATGAATGGTGTAAATCCAGTCGGGTCGCTGAGTGTTTGGAGCTGTTATAGGCAAACTCCAATAATGGCAAGTACTCTTCCCATTAGATTGCTTCTTACTAATATAAGAACGCAACATATCCTCGAGTATTTGGTTAACTTTTCAGTTTGACCATCAGACTCCGGATGATCTACCATACTCATACTCAGAGTAGTATCCAACTTTTTGAAGATTTCCCTCCAAAAATGACTGTTGAACTTTTATCTCTATCCGACACTATATCTGCGGGCAGGCCATATAGCTTGTAGAGATGTTCAATAAAGAGTTTTGCCAACTCTGGCATTTTTACAATTTTCTTCGTGGTAATAAACTTTGCCAGTTTAGTTGTCCACTACTACCCACACCGAGTCATTCCCTCGACTCGTCTTGGGTAAACCGGTAATGAAATCCATGGAAATGCTTTCCCATTTCCCTTGAGGAATCTCCAGCAGATGGAGTAGTCCTCCAACTTTAAGACGTTCTGTTTATTGACTTGGCACTTATTGCATTTCAGCACATAAGTCTGGACGTTCTTAAACAAAGTAGGCCAATAAAACTGTCTTTTTACTAGTGCATAGGTCTTCTGAATCCCAGGGTGACCCGCACTTGGACTATCAAAACTATACCCCGAAGGCTCGGCTAGCCTCTCCAGACTAACTCTCGCCTCGTTACCCGTCGCACCTATGGCCAGTCTCTCCGGACTAGCATTACGTGCCGGCGAGGAAGGTGGGCGCGGCTGTGACAAAGTGTGTACGTGTAGTACAGCACGCCAGACCTCTGTAAAGACAGGATCATGCTCACACAAGCCATGATTTGGTATTTCAACCAAACCTTAAGGCAAATTTCATGCCTTGATTTTGCATCATGTCATTAGCACAGAAGCTAATGTACTAGAGAGCACTCTAGTAGCGTAAGTTCTCAGTCTTTGCTACTAGATATTTGTAGACTACGCTACCATGTTGCATCACCAACTTGTTATAACTTCTCCTTGGAAAGCTCTACGGTTATAGGAGAAATAAACTAGATCCAATCTAATCATGAATCACAAGGATTAGTTCCAAAGTTGAGAGATACTTTCTGTCTTAGAGTAACATCTTTGCACAAGCATATGCTCTAGAATCTTGTTGAGTTTCTAACTACCATCAATCTACGGATGGTTAAACTCCACTCTAACTCAGAGTAAATGTAAGTTTTGAAAATTTCCATTCAAATATAACAATCAAACTTCCTATCTCTTATGCCATACTATATATGCGAGCAGATCATATAGTATGTGGAGATGTTTGATAAAGATTCTTGCACCACTATGGGTGTCTGGAATTACATCCACTATGGGTGTCTGGAATTACATCCATTCACTTACAACTCTTTGTTGCTATTACCAGACACATCCCTTCCAGTATTGTCTGGACTCACACAACTATTCCAGTTTATGTGATATTTGAGGATATCCCTCCTTTCCCTCAAGAAAGGTTTTTGTCCTCAAAAACTCTACTCTCAAGCGGACTACGCGCTAGTGTCATAGGTCCAAGAATAAATCTAGACCGTTATATTTTATTCTTGATTCCTTCCAAGAAACTTTTAAACATCTTGCAACGAAGATGTGGTATAGTGTCTACGCACATATGGTGGTACTATTGATAAACTGCTTTGCAACATATCAGTGGTTTCACACTTGTAACAAAGTGCTTCATTGTTGCATATTATCACCCTTCATAAGCGGTTACACACTTATGAATCATTTGGGTGGGTTGTACCATCTATCAAGAAAAATTCCAAACTACTAATAACCACATTATCAATCCACAGATAATGACTGAGCTTTCTGCGAAGCCATAGGTTGCTAGATAATTGATGGTAATTACACAAGCTCAATGTCTCATTACATCGTACATTCAATATAAATGCAAACATCACAGTACTTCGTGATGATGAACTTAGGAGTATCATCCTATCCCTGTTTGGTGTTGGTATGAAGTATAACTATGAGAACATTATTTGCTGCCTCCTCATTATAGCGGCAAAGCTACCTACCCATCACAGGTGGCAATCTCTACCAAGCTATAATCAATGACAAGCAAATAAACGAGTACTCTTGTAAGAACTTCATAACCATATCTCACACCAAACTCATAATCACTACGGATTAAATGCCAGGGCTTGCAAAATTGAATGTTATCTGATAGGTAGAGGGGATCATCAAACTACCGATGACCTCGACAACTCACTAGGACTAGTGATGTGTAACTTTTAAGTTACTCCACTCCCTTGCTTATTCCATACCATCTAACAAATCGGTCCCTCGATTTGAGCAACGTCAACATATTTATGAGTACCTCGATACTCATGGATTGTGGTTCGGTAATTTAAAATGTTGATCTAGAGTATCTTTCACTCGAGGATCTTAATGTTATTAGCAGCTATGTATTAGTAGTGAGTAACTACGTACCCACTATCATCACACTAGTAGCTCCATACTAGTCTGTGAGTAACTCCCTACTCAATGGCGTACCTCCCCCGAGTGAAGGTACCATATACAACCATCTATAACAAGATGCTTAAGTCACTTGCTGCTAAAAAGTGACTACACAAATTGACCCCTCCATTGCACATTGCAGTACAATTTCTGGTATTACAACACGAAATTTTGGACGTCCTTATCATAGAGGTCAACTTAAAAACTAGTGCATAGGTCTTGTGGAGTCTCGGCTGACCTAACCACACCACTGGTGACTTCCTACAAAAAATGTGGCGCCGAAGTCACCACCTATGTACTTTAACTCCGTAAAGTACATGGTCTCATCTATCATCTATGGAAAGTTGTAAAACATTCCTGCGAGATGGATTTTTATCACCCTAAAATTATTGTGCACTATTTTAGTGTGAAGAGCTTTTTTCCTGGGTACCATGGTTCACCCCAAGCTCATCTTTTGCTAAATTCTCCGATTTAACAAAAGATATGTCTGCCTCCGAACACTCCGGTTCAGTCCCAGACTTTGAGTTTACCTCTTAACACTCCGGTTAAGTCAAAACTCACCAGATACAGTAGGATTTACCACTAAGCTCTCCGGCTTAGCCTTCTATCCTAACTCAGCCCGAGTTTATGTACACTATATATGTCGGATCCGATACTAACAACAACCAGGCTCATCTGGAGTGAGATACTACTCAATATTGCCATGTAAAACCTTATTAAATCCATGGAATGCTCCACTCATTCCCAAGGGGTCTTATGACTTATAGGGTTTACATGCACATGAACTTTGTAAGCAAAATAGCCTGTCATGCAATATTACAATTGCTTATGTAGGAAAGTAATATATTTCCCAAATTCATATGGTAGCAACTAAAATGTGCTCACAATCGCACACTTATGTTGAACATAGGCAAGACTACACTTGCAATATGCTATAGGGCGTCCCCCATGCATGAAACTGTCCAACCAAACTAGTCTTACTGCTAACCTCTAGATTTAGATCACTCCGGAACTAAATCACTCTGTTAGCACTAGTACACCATCATGGTCTTGCTACCTAGAGCTTCTCCGAACTCTGTAACTGGGTTTTATCCCAACTCATGGCTATATTTGTAATTTTCAAAGGTCAAATTTTATGTTGCACACTTTATCACTACGGACAAGTGTACATACAGACCTGCCAAAGAGTCAAGTTACATGCACAAGCCTTGGCGTCCCATTCCACCAAGACTACAATCGATTCCGTGAGAATTGATGTCCCATACCATCAAATTACCACCAAACCAATTGATGTGACATATAAAAAGGCTCTTTCCCCCCTCGAAAGATCACCACAAACTCTCGAGCAGTGGGATGTCGACGCATGGCAATAAAAAGAAGAGAAAACCATGCTAGTAAGTTTAAGAACAGTTCTCTTCGATCAAATTGTATAAGGGCATTGAGCATTACATCTCAAGACTATACCCCTTCAGATTTGTTTGTCTAGCAAAAGTTTAACTCTAGCAAGACGACGCTCGCAAAAGTGGAAATTGAAATCTGGCGAGGCTACGCTCCCAGAGTTGATCAAGGCTACTAGCAGGTAATTGATAAACGCGACCTCAATCCCAGCTATCTTAAATGCCATTGACCAATTTTAGAAGTCATGACCATGGCAAGACTGCGCTTGCAAAAGTGTCTCTACGGACTACATTTGTTCGTCACAATGGACCACATCCAAGTAAACATTTTTCATTGGGTCTAAGCACATTGGAGTCACGAACTTCTTCTTGTGGACTTTCAACAAGAACAATGTGTCTGATCTTCTCTCATATTACTTTGTGGTAAACCACATGGTTAAACCACTAACAGAGAGAATTTAATCATGTATTTATGTATTGTCAACGAATACTTCTCGAACTACGCGAGAACATTACCATCGATTTCCTTCTTGCCACCTTAAAAAAAAATTCTAGTGCACTACGGCACAATGTGGGTATGAGTGCACTTTCAACGTGACACTAGCATGTGCACGCCATGACATGACTTGTGTGTGCAAGACTATCAATGGTTCAGCAGACATGGGCACGCTACGGCACCCTTAGACGTACGTTACCGCACGAGCAAGTGCGTTATGCCACAAATGGCCAGGGTGCACTACGGCACGACTGTGCCACACTTTTCCAAAGATATAACTCCAAGTGGGGGGTTAGTGTGCTACGGCACATATATTCGTCTACTACACCATGAATGCAAAGCATGTGCACTACGGCACGAATCATTTCGAGGTGCTACGGTCATAGACGTGTTCACTAGGCACAACGGCCATAGAACGGTTTTGTCTCGAAGGACTTGGCACTACGGCCGTGGGATTTGTCTCTCTCTTAGCACGCGACGCTACGGTCGTGTGCGGTGGGTCTCTCTCGTGGAAAACAGGCACTACGGCCACACGGCACGACGGCCGTGTTGGGTTTGTTTGCGTGGGGTGTACCATTGTTTTGTGTTTTTTTTTTTAAAAAAAATAAAAAAAATAACGGGCCGACGAACCGGCCCTCGCCGCTTCGGGCGTGGCCGCCCGCCCGTAGGGAGTGAAGGACGCTTCCGGGATGCTTCGATCCACGAGAAAAAATGCCGAGAGGTCCATTTTTAATTTCATAAAAATGAACAATAAAAATATAAATAAAAGAAAAAAAATGGTTTTTTTTTTTTACCCTTTTCTTTCTTTTTTTTTTCTTTTTTTTTTTTTTTTTTCTGCAGCGTTTGCTGGTGGCTGGCGTTTTGCTGGCCGCCGGTCTTGGTGGTTATGCCGCCATTTGGCTGGCTGGCCTGGCTAGGCTGGCTGTGGCCGCCTAAGGCTGGCTGGCCTGGCCGTTTGGCTAGCCGCCTAGCTGGCCGCCTATGCTGGCTGGCCTGGCCGCCTATGCTGGCTGGCCTGGCCGCCCTTCAGACTCCGGCAGGGCCAGTCCATAGTGGTGCGGTGGGCGCCCGAGAAACACCGTCCATCGACTTGAACCAGCTCGTGAGCAACAACAATGGCGTATGCAGTGCCCAGGCATCGACTTCGCTGGCTCAACGCATTTCTTCGCTCATGCAAGTCGGCACAGAACCTTGTGCTGGTTTTTGCCCTGGGCTTGCTTCGCCCCCCACCCCCACACACGGGTCAACGCCGCCTGGTCATCAATCGTGGGCTGGTGGCCATTCACAGCAGCTTCAAGTCGTGAGGGGGCTGGTGTTTGCCGTGGGGCTGCTCTTCGCCCCCCCCCACCTCCCCCACACACAGTATAAAGGCGACCTTATCCTCAAAGCAGCCATACACAGCAAGTCACAGACAGTGGGGCTGTGCCGCCCTTTCCACACAGAAAACGAATTTTTCTTTTTCTTTTGCACACAAGCTTCAACGCAGCAAAAAACGAAAATAGCTTACCTCACAATTTGCTTGCTGTGTGTGACGGGAGAGAGAGAGTCGGAGAGAGTTCTTCCACTCCATTCTTCCATGGCTGCCTCCCTCCACACCTTCCATTCGAGATAAGGATAAGGAGACGAATGGTCGAAAACCATCGAGTGGGCTCCGGTCCCCCGGTCACGCGCGGGCTCTGACAATCCCATCGAACCACGCTCTGATACCAGTGTTACATTCCCGTAACGCCGCTACGGGCACTACCACAAGAGGGGACGGCCTCTGGCTCACCACCCAGCCATAGAGGAAGAATGAGGATTGCCCCTCATCCCCCAGGCTATATAGTGTGTGGCCTGCCGTCCACACTAGCCTGGCCGCCCATGACTCCGCATGGGCGTCCTCTCCCACTGAACCCCGGACATGGCCATCCGGTCTGCCGTCGGTCATAGGCATTACAGCCTACGTGACATAACATAAGAAATAATATGTCAAAATATTAGGAAGGAGAATATATAGAACATGAAACATTTTGAGAGAATAGAATGAGGCGGTCCTAATAACCAAAGAAACCTTGTGACACTTGCATCACTCCATCCATAAGTTGTTTGCAAGTTCAATAGCTCCAAGTTTTCTTGCAGTATGGAGTACGAACATCCCTCATACAAATGGGTGCTTGCCTCTCTATGCAAGGTTTCCTCCTCTTGTGACATTGGATCTTGCTCACTATTCTATGACCTCCCGTCCAAAGAAGTCATTCACCACCACCACCATGTTGTCCATGATGAGATTCGCTTCCTCCTCATGTGGCAATGTTGGAGGGACCTCATTCATTGGTTGGGGAAGATGAGTCTTAGCCATGCTTTCCATATGAAGCCTTGCCACCTTCCGCACTCTACCCGATGTCACCGAATGGTGTGGCATGTGGGCCTGTTGCAATAGGGCTTTATGCATAGCCTATGTATAGTGCTTATCCATAGCCAATGCATACTTCTTATGAACTAATGAACTAATGTTTTGATTTATTATGATAATTTTTTGTAGGTCTATTCAAGTGAACAACCAACAAGGGTTTCGGCCACATAGCAGTTCATACAGATTTGGCTAGTAGAGGTAAGCCCTCTTTGTTTATGCTTCTTCTCCATTAGGAGAAATGTAGACTCAATTTTGGTCCTTTTAGTTGTAGAGAGAGAGTGGCGCTCAACCAATGAGGAAGAGGCTTTCAAGAAATTCGGCATTTTAAAGCAAGAATTCAAGTAAATAGAGTAAAATTATGCTCAAAATGCATCTTTAAATAATATTTATTTAACTTAAAATAATAATAAAATAATACTACCGATCTTTGCACGTATGCTAAAAGATAGTGGTAGTAGTTAATGATAGAGAATGGTAGTTAATGATAGAGAATCTCTAGGTTTCCCCCCAAAACTAGCTCTGAGCTTCTTCATCTCTCCACCTGTAGAAAGCCTCCTACTAGCATTTCAGTTATTACTGTATTCAATAGTTATAATACGGACAATGGGACATGGATACCATCTACAATTACAATCGGAAGCTGAGTACTTTTACAGAGAAGGAAGAGGAAGAGGAGAAATACTAATAAATTTGTGGAGCCATTCAAGGGACAACTTAAAGAGTTCAAGGTATGTGAATCTAGCAAGCGTGTGACAAAGGTACTAATACAACATGTTTTCCAACATGTAGACTTGAGGGTGAAAAAATTTCCTCCTAGTCTTCCACGATATCGTCTCCCAACTTTGAGTAGTATCTTAGTCAAAGCTTCTTTTATTTTAAAAGTGTTTAATTGTTGTTATTATGTAGTTTTTTATCCATTCAATCATGTCTCCTTATTGTTTTAAAAGTGTCTAGTTGTTGTTTTAAAAATGTCTAATCTTTTAGTTTTATGCAAATATTTATCCATCCAATAGGATAGACTAGCAACCAATGGAGAGTATAAGTGGGATTTTTTATGCTTTCCATGCATATGTAGGAGAACAAATTTACAAAGGAAGAACTCATAGAGATCTTGCAGACCACGGCATATTTTTTTATGATATACAATACTTTGAACCAAACACGTCTTCTGGATGGGGTCGTTTGACTCCATTACCCCTCCCATTATTTGGAAGCAAAGATTGGCCATTGCCAACTTCACAAACTAGTGAAAGTTATAGGATCAGGTTGTATCACGACATACAGAAGTCTCTTAAGACATCTGTTTTGCAACAAAGAATGTCAAGCTTACTATTTTTATGCCTATCGAAGTGTTTGTTGACTTTTCCTTTGATGAAGAAATAAGAAATACTTCAACAATGTTTATTTGCAAGTCAAGTAAGGCACTTGACTTTTTGGACAATGGTTGGGACAGGAGAAAGACAAAAGGCATCATTTCTGTTTTGGAGAAGAAGTCAATAGTTTGCAAGTACATTATTGGCTCTCAAAACTTCATTGCAACTTTTCACTACACTAGATATCATTATGTTAATTTGGCAACCTTGTTCCACTAGATCAAGATTTGGAGTCAGATCCCAAGAATACGCCTCTAGTAATGGAGATATATTTGGAAGGGCAATTGCTTACAATGCTGAACACACTATCTAAAACATCTCTTTCACAAATTAGAGAAGACCTTACATACAAGGAGATTGAACAATTGCCAAAAGATTATACATTTACAATGGATACTAAAAAAATAAACCATTTATATTTACATTCACCATTTAGTATGATGTGCATAACATTATGTAAGATACCACTAACAAAACCCCTTTTTTACAAGTGCCAAGGCAAAAAGAGAAAATGACTTTCTACAAAGAATCTGTCTCTCATACTATTCACTTGATTAATTGTTGAATAATGATAGTATTGAGACATATTAACTCCGAAAGCAATTGTACATATGAAAGATTTTTTTCTTACAAAATAATGTCGGTCTCTTACAAAATCAATGTTAATGTTACAAATATGATGAAAATCAACAGGTAATAGAGCCGAAGATTTTTCAAACTATAAGAATTTGATTTATGTGGACTTTGTCGATTGTGTCAATTAAACATATAACATTGGTACCAGGTTTTTGTATAGGATGATGATTTCTTGAAGAGAGCAAGAGGCTCAAGATCATCTAGAGCTTCCACTTCAAAGTCAACAGGTCATCAAAAGGATGCTTCTCTCACTCAATATATAAGACATTTGAATTATCTCAAAAGGTACGTGCAATTTACGACACTTGCTTAAAATTGACAACAGCAAGTGCAAGTAGTGACATGAGTCATGATGATTACAATTTTATTACGCAGATCATTATATTCACAAGGAGTTCTCAAAAGACAATGCAAAATTCCCTTTATTCGCATTCAAAGTACTATCTAGGTTTTGTGGTGGACACGAAGTGCCTTTAAATGCTGAGAAGGTGGTGCTTGTTAAGAAACAGTTTGCACTGCGTTCGATCAGGGGTATGGTTGCTAAGCACTAAGATGCCCCTACTACCTATCATATACAGTGCATGCTATTGTAGCGGGAATTACAGACCTAGACACATTGCATCCATATGGAAAAAGATATCTAATAAGGACAAGAAAAATCCGGTCAGAACTGTTGCCTCCAATGGTGCAGATGCCAAAAATAGATCTCCCAGTAGATGAAGAGGAAGAAGAGGAAAAGGAACACAAAGAAGGAAGACCACTGAAGAAGATCAAGCCCACCTCATCTAGACCACCTTCTCCCAACCCTGACTCTTGAGCAATGCCACAACTGATGGCGCTCTCTCGCTAGCTGATTGATTCCAAGCGCATTGTCACTTTTCCTTATTAATCAATTGTATTTCATGTGTCATTGATGAGGACTTGAATGTGTATTTTTGTTTTGCTTCAACATTCCAATGATTGAGATAAACACAGCCTTTAAGGAGGTGAAGCCTTCTTAGATGATCTTTGTGTTCATTTCTCTTGGGACAAGCACTTGATGTGTTTACCAAAAATATTTGAAAGGTGTAGATTATATCGCATCTCATTGAATCCTTTCAACAAATGCCAATTCTGGGTTAAACACAGAGTTATTCTAGGGCATATAGTGTCCAAAAATGGGATTTCCACTGACGAAAGTAAAATCAAGGTCATTGTGGAATTACCCCCACCCACCAACTATAAGGGAGTCCAACGCTTTATGGGCCATGTTGGTTATTATCGAAGGTTTTTTTAATTCTTCGTTGAGATAGCTCGATCATTGTACAAGCTTCTCATCGAGTTTATTTGGACCGATTTTGTGACCATGCATATGAGCTATTAAAGAAGGCCTTGGCGAGTGCTCCAATCTTGCGAATGCCTAACTGAGATTTAATCTTCCATGTGCATATTGATGCATCAAACTTTGCTATTGGTGGGTGTGTACTAACTCAACCTGGAGAACATAAACTAGACTACCCCATTAGCTTTGCCAGTCGTCGCCAGTTGAACGATGTTAAAATGAACTACGGAGCGAGAAGGGTTGGCAATGATATATGCAGTAAAGAAATTTTGTTATTACCTTCTTGCCACCAAGTTTGTTTTCTATGTGGATCATCAAGCATTGTTGTATCTAGTAAACAAACCATGCTCCACAGGAAGAATCACATGTTCCTCAATGGGAGTAAATTCAAAAGATACTATGACCCCCTAAGCCAAGAGGAGTTACATGCAATCCATCAGAAGAAAGCAGCTAAAGAACAAGCTGAGCTTAAGAAGATACAAGTGAGAGTTGAAGCCAAAGAACGTCAGCAGTGTGTTAGGTGCCAACGAGAAGCCAACTTAGGGATTATGCAAGCATTTTTCGAGGAGGCAGAGGAGGATTCACTGGAATCTGACCCGCCTCTACGATACCCAATTGAGCTATAGAGTCCGGGGAGGTGCTATATAATGCATTATTGGATATGGGAGCTCAACACAATTTGCTATCATATGGAGTGTGGTGTCAACTTGGAAAACCACCTTTATATCCAAGAGTGCTATCCAAGTTAAGGGTATCAATAAGAAGAAAACCACTGTCTCAGGAATTCTGCACACTCCTGTTGCCTATGACAAGGGAACTGTAATTCAAAGCTTGTTGGTTATGCCTGCTGGTACCATGGAGGAGACTATAAACTTAGGGCACAAATGGATGTTAGCCACCAAGTGCAATATTGATTGGGCAACCAGGCGAGTTACAACGCAAGAACCAGCTCTCAGTCTGACCGCTCAAGGTCCCGCAACACCTAAGCCATCAACTCTGGACAAAACGCTAGATAACGAAAAATCACAAAGTCAAGTGGCCACACCATCTTTGATTGTTTGCCACCTCTCTAACACTTCAACGCCAAGAGTGGAAACAGGCAGTGTGGTCTCCAAGGCTTCGCTTACTTTACCAAAGAGTACATACAAATGGGTCCCAAAAGCTTCGTTAACGGCTACCTCCACTGCTTAATCTCGTTTAGACAAGAAGCCTCATAGTAGGAAAGCAGCTACCCGCCCGAGAAAAGGCAACGTAACATTACGTTGGATTCCTAAAATATTATTAGCAGCCCAATGGTTCTACGAAGGGAATGACTAGATTTGGGTCCCTAAACATAAGCTGAATTTCTCTACATCGCCTGTAAAACCTTGTAAACCAAATGTTGCCACCCCAACGATAATTCAAGATCGTGGGTGGTAAGGGAAAGGTAACGGAGTGCTCCACACCACTTCTTCTAGAGCTAGTTTGGATTCCAAAACGATATCGATCAATACCACCTAGCTCAGGAAGGGGGGAGCCACATGAAGCTTCTAGCTCCTCATGCCAGGCACACGTTGATATAGAAGTTTCTGCACGCTCTACACCTACCCTTGTCAATACCCACCAAGAAACCAATCAATCTACGTCTCCCCTTGTAAAAGTATCATCGGAAGCATTTTCTCCATTCGTTCATGGGAGCGTACACTACCATATCTGTAATTTGATGTGGCCACAAGGGTCATAAAAAGCTATTTGACCACATCACCACCTATAACCCACTGGACAAATTGGTTCCAAGGGGCTACAACATCATTGCAAAAAATATGATCTACCCAAGGAAGGGAGGAGCATGTACTCACGTTCGACATTCTATTGCTTCCTCCCTAACCTTCTCCCCTGACCATGTAACTCCCAAATTCAAGGGAATGTATATATATAGCTTCATACACAAAAAAGAAAAGAAAAGAAAAATAAAAAATAGTAAAAAGAGCAAGAGCACATTAAGAGGAGAAATATCCGCCCAAAATTAGGAACTAGGTTGGCCTGTCTTCATAAACCTACTGATGCTATATCTGTGTTTGGCAGATATGGCAGATGCACGAGCATCACAGACTTCATCCACTCCCACCTTTAGTGAGAGGTATCATCTGTACCTTTCTCAGATATTTCACATGTGCTATCCTGTAATTAAAACCGAATTGGATCATATAGATGTACTAGCCAACAGAGAGGGAAATGTTGAGGAATTAGAATGGCTAATTTGCCTATTAACCACAATTGACCCCTACTCCGTAGAGGACGTATCCCCGATAGCCCAAGACTTTCCTTTTCCACAGGATGACTATCCTCGCATAGTTACATTCTTGACGAGTTTATGTGGATGGGAAAACGAAGAAGATATATCTGACGATGAATGGACGGATGAAACTCATGGCACTACCGAGGAGGCTGATTTTATTTATTTGGATGATGCGGATAGAGGCTTAGGCTTAGGGCTAGAGCCAAAACTCTACAACATCCTCTTACCTTGATCCTCAGTATTAGTGTGGTGACTGGTAGATAGGTTAGCGTTTTCAAGTTGTTTCTAGTTTTGTGTCCTTAAACGAGTGCTTATTTTTTTCCACTATGTGCCTCTCGAGGTATAGTGCTTGTTCGTTAATTGTACAGGTTGAAAAGTTTGAGGTGGGTTCGCTTTCAAGTCCTGAGATTGTCGCAATGTTCATACATAAATATCTACATCAAATTGCGGGCATTTCTCATCGAATCAAGATCTCCAAAATACAGGTGTAATTCTTCCATGCCCACTCTCTTTCATTTTTACTGTTGATTTAATTGCATGAACTATAATGTATGACCACATGGAATTTGTCAAAGCACTACTTAGTTTTTGAAGTTGTCGAACGTGTTAGTGTAAATCATTAATGAGTTTAACCTTATTTGAGAAATTCTTAAGAATGCATGAAGTCTTAAGTTAACCTTGAAATATGATTGTCTTAGGTCGGTTTAAAACCATCTTAATGTTTGAACAACCTGGCCGTGTGTGTTGACCTCTAAGACATAGCTTTTACCCTTTTGTCAAAAGGATGTAAGAACACATTATAGTTCAGGAGCAAAAAACCAAAGAGATAAATAAAATAAAAAGAAAGGCCTACAAAAAATGACAATGTAAGTCTATTATGTGCCTTAATGCCGGCCTATCGCCCTATTGACACTTGGTAGGCGAGGAGTATTCTACTCCAGACCGATGCCCTGGGTTGGTAGGGGGTAGCCTTGCCTAAGGTGAGCTAATAGATTCCTAGAGAAGGCCTTGTGTTAAACATGGCACCAGGATCGATGCTAGTTTTGTCTTAGGGAGGTCGCCATTGTTTGTAAAAATTATCACGTGCATAAAAGAAATAAAGGTAAAAGGCTCCTATAACTTTGATGTTTCTTGTGTCCCTAGGCTCTTGGGATTAGCTTGTTCTTAGAGTAGACACATTGTGGTCATCTATTTATTTATTAAGCTTGGTAATTTTCCTTGACTTAGGCCAGTTATAGACCTTAATTAACCTTCGACACCTTGCTAACTCTTGAATTACTTTCAATAATTTTAAACTCCTGTTAATTTGCTATGCTAGCTCATTCATGTGACCCCTTAAACTAAGTTCTCATGGCAAACTTCCATTGTGGTCTAACATGCTTGATTTTATTACACTCTATATCTTTTGAATTCTAGCATACTTTCACTCTACTTCCCTGTTTTGTAGATACAGTCTACCACAACAAACCCTGTCAAGCTTAGTATACCATAGCTTCTGAGGACGGAATCTACATAAGGAAAGGGGGCATGTTAACCTATGGCGTACATTGAGATGTATTACTTTTTACATCGTATAATTATTTTAAGTATTCTGAGTCATGGGCCGGGCTTGTCGGCACCACATGTAAAGGATAAAGGGATTGGATGATCGCCGATGATTGAGAGACACACCTCAAATTTCAAGAGGATAAGGGTTAGGATCGGCCGACCATGTGTGGGCGCCCATGTGTGAACGGCTAGGTCACATACAAGAGTCAAATGTAAACCTAAAACCTCTCATTCTCAATGTGTTGAATACAAGGAGTGCTCTTGCCTTATCTTCTCCATCCCCTTCTCCTGCGTGTGTGTGTGTGTGTGTGTGTGTGAGAGAGAGAGAGAGAGGATAGCGATTGAGCATTGCGTGGCGGCACGGCGACGACGGCGAGGCAGTAGAGTGGCGGCGATGGCTCCTTCTTCATCTCAGCACGAGAATCCTTCACAGCATCGGTCTGAGCGGTGAGTGACATACCATTGCTCCCTGTTTGAGTTTGCTGGTTTCTGGTTGTGTGCTTGCAGCCATTCGTGGCTTGCATACGGTGCCTGGCAAGTCCCCAACTCCGACATGTGCGCGACGAGAGCGCACAATTGAATATGAAGATAATATGTTGGAATTGCTGCAACCAAAAGATGTTAGAATATCTTCAGCAACAATGACTTCGCGTGTTTCGAGTCATCAAGAGATTGAAACTCGGAGCAAGCAAGTCAGAAACATGACTATGGATGAGCTTAATAACGCAATACTAGAGAAACTGAAGGTAAGTAGGGAAGAGAAACATTTGGGCATGGGCATAACCATCTTTACCCCTGTAGGGAATTGGTGTGGTGCTTTGTGTAGATTGAATCACACTACCACTGAATGTCCACAATTAAGAGCAAGGCCATTACTCTATTATGCACACTGTGTAAAATTAGGAAATCATGACACTTCAATGTGCAGATATCCAAGGTTCCAAACTGTTGCATAGCTCCAGGCACCTAGAGCTCGATTGGCTTTACCAGCACCACCTGGACAAATTAGTGTAGCCGCAGGACAACCCAACTCTTCCTATTTGCCTAGGGGGATGTTCCGGGTACAAGACACTTCACCTCTACCACACCGATTCTACCACCACAACCACCACGGGCTAAAATCAACCAAGTATTGATTGAAGAGCCATCAGAAGATATTGATATGGTATGTGAAGTAGAACTTAGCGGAGAGTACTATATGAAGAAGTTACAGAGGTCACATCTCTTCTATGTCCTATAGAATAACATGCCAGTACCTGTGTTTCAAACCACGGTACAGTGGTGGCAGGGTAAGGACATGAACTCGAACATGAGGAGAGGACCACTACAATGTTTTGGCTATGGAGGGCGGCATCGAATCGTTGAGTGCCCAAACAAGAATGTGGTTCATACACACCAACCCCAATAAGTGACTGCTTCACCCAACGACATGCCAGTACTCACTTGTACTAAATGTGGAATTGATCATTTGATCAAGGATTGTATACCGCACAAATGGTTTGGCTTCCACTTCTAATCAGGCCACCATCCAAACCATTAGTGTGCAGCCTGGAAATATCACACCACGTGCCCAAGCCCAATTGGGAGACAAGGGGAAGAGCAAATGCGGCCATTTCCAGAACTAGCCCCGCAGGAGAAGAGTGAAAAAAGTGGGTAAGGGTGACACAAGGGTCACAATCTAAGATGGATACGAAGACGATACGATCGACACTAGATCCATCCAATCAAGAGAAGAAGGGGATCAAGGGATCAACCACTAAGAGCCGGACCTAAAGGAGCAAGGGGAGCAACCATCAACTCCTAAATGAGTCGGTGAGTACCCTAATGTCAATGAGGAGATAAGAAAGCTCAAAGATGCCAGGGCCTTAGTAGAAGAATGTCAACAGCTTCATGAAGCCAACCGGGTTAGGGATACAATGTATCCACGAAACGAGCCAACAAGAGAAATGGAATTGGATGTACCTACTCCAATTATAGAAGAAACAGAAGAGGGATCTCAAGCAAACACAATGTCTAAGATGTTTGAGGAAAATGCGCTGGGTGAGTCCATCCATTCCTTCCCTAGGGATGAATACAAAACACACACCTGGGGAGAACCCTCAATCTCCAGAGAACCCAGAGACATAGAAAGTCTCGCGGCTATACTGTCCAGGCTTGTGTAAATGCCATTGGGAAAACTGTTACGTAGTTCACCAACCCTATGGACATACATAAAGGAATGGGTAGAAGGCGGCCAGTCGATGCTACACAGGAGATTCTGCCAGCTCTGGCAGATATACAAGGAAAACCTGAGCCGTCAAGATACCACTTAATCAATTGGGACATTATTACGAAAGTGATAACACAAATGCTACAATCCCGATTCATCATGGTGGTGGGTACCAAAAGCAGGCACTGGCTATCCTGGATATGGTGGGGTAGGGGTTAGCATCATCAACAAAACGTTGTTGGGAGAACTAGGGAAAACCCAATCTAAAAAGGGCAAATCTAATCGTTAAAATGGCTGATGGAACGTCTTCAAGACCCATTGGAATTTTGGAGAATGTGAAACTCAAACACTTTATGTTTTGCTACCATCATACATTTGTGGGGTAATAGACTTCTGTTAACCCTACTGCATGCTGGACTAGAAGGGGCCGCAAGCATAGGTGCACCACTATGGGAGCAAGAGGAGTATGGCGTTGCCACCTCCTCACAAACACACATGCTGCATGATCGTAATGTTGCACTTTGGAAGCAGGTTAACGAGTCAAACACACAAGTACAGACTTTAAAGGAACACTTCGCAGCAGCAAAGGCCACGCATCAAGAGGTCATCATGAAGAGTTTGGAAGCAGGTTAACGAGTCAAACACACAAGTACAGACTTTAAAGGAACACTTGGCAGCAGCAAAGGCCACGCATCAAGAGGTCATCATGAAGAGTTTAAAGGCCACTGAGGAGCAAGAGACCAAACTTTAAAGGAACACTTGGCAGCAGCAAAGGCCACACATCGAGAGGTCATCATGAAGAGTTTAAAGGCCACTGAGGAGCAAGAGACCAGATACAAGGAACTGGAAAGCAATAATTTGGTTCTAAGCCAAACTATTGTTCAAAGAATCAAAGAGAATACGGACCTTAAGGCAAAGGTGGAACAGGCTAAGGAGAAACTCCAAAAGGAGGTTACCCACCACCACGAGCTCACAGCCCTTCATGCCCAACAAACAAGTACAAGAACTTTAGCACAAATCCATGGCCAAAGAAGAGGAGCTACAAAGCCAGATCCAACAGTTATCCTCAGGTCTGAAAGAAGCAAAAGGTAGAGCCACTCACTTACAACAAGAAAGAGAACAATCAAATAAGGCACATGTAGAGAAAGTGAGAGCACTTAATGATGCCATTTGTGCTAGTCAAGTCGAGATGCAAAGGATGGTGTTAGCACACCGTAGAGGCAATGACACAAGTCACGCAGTTACAAGACAGTCAGAGGCTGGCTCTGCAGAAAGACTTCCGAGTGAAGGTGGATGAAAAGCAGGATGAGGAATCTGGGTCAAGGTTTGAGACTTTTGGCAGATGAGGAGTTGCCAGTGGATTCTTCTTTTTGGATTTGAACGTCATAGCTGTACATGACAGTGATTTGGAATGCTCTATTGAAGATCATTTGCATTCGGATCTGGATGATATACATGCACATGGAAGCAAAGAGGATGATGCCTTGGGATTGGCTGAAGATAAGAAGAAATAGGAGTTGGATACAGAATGCTTTGAGGATGGTTCTTTGCCAGATTCTACAAGGGAGGAGGATGGGGTAGAGATTTGTGATGAAGTGAAGATGGTTTGCAATGCGGATGTGGAGAGCATGGAGGAAGATCCTATTGTTATGGATTTTCCTGGACAGCTTGATGATGGTATGGTACCTGCAATGAATGGTATGGATGTTTTTCCATTTGATGCATTATGTGCTGGGAAGTCTTTGGACGATGATACTAGGGGGGTTGGCAACACTCAAGAAGGTATGCATGTAGATTGGGCTGATGAAGAGCATTGTGAGGTGAGTATTATGCTTGAGGATGATATGTGGGCAGTTGCTAGCCTTGATGAATAGGAGCCAGAGATGGACACGGATGCAAATATGGTTGAGAGTGTAACAAAGGCTTCTTTGTGTGTTGCTGAAATGCTAAAGGCAAAGTCCATGGATGACAAGGATTCTGAACCAGCTGAGTCGTATGGTTGTGAAGAGATGCCTATATTACAAGAGTTGGAAGTGCTTGTGGACACTGCTGTTGGAAAGGATCTGGATTTTTATGTTGGAACCTGGCCTTCACTGGTATTGATGAATTGGATGCTAAATGTTGCAATGCCACAGGTTTTGCAGACAAGGAGGTTTGTTGTGGTGGGTGAAGTGTTCTCTTATGGTTTATTTGAAGAGCGAAGGCTTGGGTGATGCTGTGTGGTCAGAGTCAGTGAATGCTTATCAAATGATGGACGAAAATGATTTTGTGGCATATATGGTTGATGTTTGGTATGCAGTGATACAGCCATTGTTTTTCACAGATGTTGGGAAATGGGATGATGAGTTACAGCAGTTTCCTTTTGATCCTGGTGGATAGCTATTGGACTTTATCTTTTTGCTACTGAGCATGAATGCTCTAGCAGATTGGGGGGTTGGCAAAGTATGTCAGGCAAAAATTTGAAAGGTGTTTTGGGCTTGTGTACATATGGAATGCATGGCTTGTGTACATATGGAATGCATGGCACGTATAAAACTTTGCCCTGAATGCCTTGGCAAATGTATAGGGTGGACGGCTTGGTAATAGGCTTGTACAGGTTCGAAGCGTGGTCTCCTGGATGTGGTATCAGTCACTCGGTCGCTCTGAATGTGTGCGTTCCAAGAATAGAATGGGCACCAGGTAGTATTCGAAGGTGTGAAAGCCTATGGGCGTTTAGTTGTTGGGATGCTAATTGAATGGTGCATTAGATGGTTCTGGAAGGGGAAGCAAAAAGGAAAGTAATGGATGTGTAAATGGTAAGGAGGAATGTGGTGCAAGAAAAATTTGAAAAAAAAGTAAGGATGCCAATTTGGATAGGTGGTGAATCCTTCCAGAAAAAAGGTCGAAGGCAAGCTGGCGGGTTCTTCTAGAAGGTGTGTAAAGCTGGCGCAGTTGCTAAAAGCGCAAGGGAGGATTACCTTCAAAAGGAGGCGCAAGGAAGAGAGTGGACTGGGCGGCTCAGCATGGGTGATGGTCGTCTGCAAAACGGAGAGGAGCAGAGGCTGGTGCGAATAGCAGAGGGAGTCGCCTAGAAGGTTGGCGAAGAGGGAGCTTCACGAAGCGAAGGAAGAGGGTTGGTTTAGGAGACGAGTTTGAGGTGTTGCGCAGCTGCTAGCGCGACAAGGTGAGCGACGTCGACGGGTTGGAGAGGGACCGCCGCTGGATGCGAGAGAAGGAAGGCATGGCGTTGACCAGGTTTGTGGTTTGGCGGCTACTGGCGACGGAGATGAAGGCACCGTTAGGTTTTGTTCACTATGATGGCTGCCGATAGCATAGGAGGCCGCCTTTGAAGCTGGTAGCGAAGGGGAGAGTGTGTGGCGACGTAGAGAGAGAACGTCGCTGTGAGTAGGTGTGGTTGGCGCAGCCGCAAGTGCAAGAAGGAAGCTTGAAGCTGGTAGCGAAGGGGAGAGTTTGAAGGTTTTTTTTTAGAAGCTTTGGATTTAGGAGGTGTTGTTGTGGTGGCTGGCGATGACTGACAGAACCTATTTGGTGGTGTACAAGGAGGTGGTGGTGGCCGCCTCTGGACCAGAGAGTTGAGGGCAGGAATTCTTTTGTTTTCCAAGATCACCAGTTCTTAGGGGAAGGCCTTGTGGCAGAAGTAGGTTTTGTGACGCTGGCAGAGCTGGAAACACAGAGAGAGAGAGAGGAAGAGTTGGGTTTTGGAAGGCAGCAGAGACGTGTGGGTCGACTGTTGCAGACGCAGTGGATCATGTGCTGTGGTTGAAGAGGCTTGGTTGTTAGACGCAAGGTTGTGATTCCAGAGGCAGTGAGGCCGTGGTCGAATTCCCTTGGCAATAAATCCAGGCCAGAGTGTTTGTATGGTTGTGTGAGTAAGGCTTCTGTGTCAGAAGAAGCTTGTATTAAGTGTTGACTGGGTATTTACTTTGATTATGGTGCCCCTGTTTTAGCTATTTTTCTGGTGTGGGTGGTGTGGTGAACGGTAAGAGAAGTGTTCCAGCCAGTGGCTGGTGGTGCCCCCATTGGTGTTAGTGTTTCCAAGGCTGTTGGAAGGATAGCTATAGAGGCAGGTGATTTCGTGTCTGGAATTTCTGACACCGACATATAATGGGAGCTTCGCATTCTGGTAGCTACGTGCATGCCTAGGTAGCACTCGCCTAATGCATAAGCCTTATGCATAAGGCTCATGCATAGCCTTATGCATAAGGCTAATGCATAAGCCTAATGCATAAGGCTCATGCATAAGCCTTATGCCTAGGTAGCACTCGCCTAATGCATAAGCCTTATGCATAAGGCTCATGCATAACATTCATAGCTTATACATAAGCCTCATGTATGCGGGTTATGCATGAGGCTTATGCATAAAGCTTATGTATCCGACTTATGCATTAGCCATATGTGTAAGCTTTATACATAAGACTTATGCATATGGCTTTATACATGGCTTATGCATTTGGCTTTATACATGATGCTTATGTATATACGGCTAATACATACGCCTCATGCATAAGCTTATGTATAAGGCTATACATAGAGTGTCACGTAGGCTGTAACGCGTGTGATCGACGGCAGACCAGATGGCCAAGGACATGGCCATCCGGGGTTCAGTGGGAGAGGATGCCCATGCGGAGTCATGGGCGGCCAGGCTAATGTGTACGGCAGGCCACACACTATATAGCCTGGGGGATGAGGGGCAATCCTCATTCTTCCTCTATGGCTGGGTGGTGACACCTGTAGTGGTATTACGGTAATCTAACACTGGTATCAGAGCGTGAGTTTCGATTGGGTCAGGGGCCGTACGTGACCGCCGGGACCGGAGCCCACTCAATGGTTTTCAACCATTCAAAAATCTTATCCTTATCTCCACAATCGATTCTGTGGAGGGAGGTGACCATAGCTGGAAGGAAGAATTCTCTCTCTCTCTCTCTCTCTCTCTCTCTCTCTCTCTCTCTCTCTCTCTCTCTCTCTCTCTCTCTCTCTCCGTCGCACACACCAAATCGCTCCATTGCAGGTAAGCAATGTCGTTGTTTTTGCTTTGGAGCTTGTATTCCAAAGAGAAGCTTTTTGCCGAAAATAGAGAATGGTGTCAACTGCTAAAAGAGAGTAGTGTCGACTCAAGAAGGAGAACGACTGTCTTTGCTGGGGAGAAGACCAGCCCAGGCGATAATGTATAGAGAGAGGTTGACTGAAGAATTTGGGCTGCACGATAACTTGTGGAGCTCTGATGGCACTACAGCTACAATTAGAGAGAGCTGTACAACAATAGCCTGTGGAGCTCTGATAGCGCTGCAGCTACAATTAGAGAGAGCTGTACAACAATAGCCTGTGGAGCTCTGATAGCGCTGCAGCTACAATTAGAGAGCTGAGACCGCTGTGCAGGACCCTCTTAAAGGGGCGAAGACTTGGTGCCCAGACCATATCCGACCAGCTAGGCCAGCGCGGCCAGTGCGGCGGCGACCAGCCACACCAGCGCGATGGCGGCCAGCTAGGCCAGCGCAGCAGGCGGCCACCTAAAGCCAGCAGCCGGTGGTGGCCTGCCGCCGCAAGCCAATTTTCATTTTTATCTTATTTTATTAAAAAAAAACCAAACGAACACCTCTCTCCCGGCGCAGTGGAGGGATAATCCCGACGGTGACGAGGGATAATCGAGGGTGTTTCAGGCACAGCTTCTCGAGAAAATTAATTTTTGTTATGAGTTGCATGCACCTTTCTCTCGGATCGGAGCATCCCGGAGTAGCGACGCTTGTAGAGGCTCGCAGCGCAACACAAATCGACAGCCGCGAGCGACGAGTCGTCGCGCAGGCGACCATAAGGGGGGTGACTATTCTCTCTCCATCATTGCTCATTTTATTAGCGTAAGTTTTTTGTAATTTCCGAGTTCTCGCATTGTCTTTTGTGCAAGAATTAAAGATGTCTGCTAGGCGTAGTGTGTCCCCACCACCTTCTACTTCTCTAGGGTTTTCAGGTCTCTTGTCCTCGGTCGTGGGTTTGACCTCAACCGAATTGTCAGGCCGTATACGCTCAACGGTTGTCCGCTCTGGAGTGCGCTCGTCGATCACGCGTGATCCACCAGCGTCCTCCTCATCTGTTGACCCTGCCTTAGGACCCAGCGAGCCCGCAGCGGCCGTAATAGCAAATGACCTCTTTTTGGTCGACGAGCCAGATGACATGAACACCAACGTCGCAGAGGGGACCGAGGAGGACCTCTTGGAATATGACGACGACGATTATGACCTATTGGACCCTGTCGATGTCCTGACAGAGATGGAGCTCTCTAGTGGACTTTTTAAATATCTTAATGCAAAACTGAACAATATGGGTAAAGTCCAGGGTGACTTAGTCACGATGCTACGGAGCATCTCCACACGGTTAGATGCACTGAGACAGCCGCCTCGGCTAGTACTCCCACTCCTTGTGATAGACGAGCTCCTGTGGCACGGGTGAGTGTAGCCTCGCCAGTGGTTGCAAGAGTACGGGCCGATGCGAATGCGGGGCAGTCCGTAGAGACAGCTTCATCATTATTGAAAGACTTGAAGCCGCCTAGTTTTGGTGGCAAGGAGAAAGAGAGAAACAAGGACTCGGTCAACATGTTTCTAGCGAAGTGGTCAGATTTGCACGTGCTGCAACAGCAACCTAGCCAGATATAGCCCGTAGGAGGCTAGCCTCTCATTAACCGGCAAAGCGTACAAGTGGTGGATGAGTTTAACAACTCGTCCTGCCTCTTGGATAGAGTTTGAAACGATGTTTCGAAAAGAGTTTTTGCCTGTCAATGAGGCGGAGAGAAGTTAGGAGTTATGGGACAAGTGCTCGATGGAGAACAAATTCGTGACTCAGTACATCTTAGACTATAGGGAGATAGTACTCAAGCTAAAGGGGATCGATGCATTCCAGACATTGCGAGGCTTTAAAAGAGGCCTCAAAGATGATTACCTTGAGTACTTAGCCCTTACAGCCTAAAGACTTAGTAGAGGCAATTAAGTATGCGCAGATATTTGATGACATCAAGCACCGTAGTGCGCGTGGTGGTTCGAGCAGGGCCAAGGGTAGTGAGAAGAGGAGGTCAAGACTCAAAAGAAAAGGGTTCCGCAGTGATAAGCACGGGGATAAGATGGACCAGGAAGGACAGGGTGGTCATTGGTCAAAAAAACCGCGACCATCCAAGAAGAAAAGAGACAGCGAAATCCAAAAGAAAGCACAGTATATTAAAGCGCGAAAGGAAAATCGCTGCTTTAATTGCAACGATGTAGGGCACACGAAGGCTGAGTGTCCAAAGCCTAAAGCCAGCACGAGTGGCAACAAGCCCAAAAAAGATGGTAAATCCTCTAGGCAATTGCATACACTGCAGAGACCCTCTCGTTCCACAGAGTTCAGAGAGGTGACAGTGTGTCATTGTGATGAGCATCACGCTTGTTCAGTGACACCAGCGATGTGGCAGCCTACAGTAGGTCCGCATGACATGGTGCGCATGTATGGCACTATAAATGGCCGTAGAGTCACAGTTTTTATCGATGATGGAGCTAGCCACAACTTCTTGAACTACTCGTTAGTCAAGAAATTGGGGTTGACTGAGACCCGGAGCGATCATGAGTATACTGTTGGCCTAGCCAACGGGTATGACAAAACGGTATGGAATACCGTAGTATTGGGGGTCCCATTATCTATGCAGGACTACGAGGCTCCGCTTGATTTTCAGGCCATGCACTTAGCCAAAGCAGATGTATATCTAGGCAGGGAGTGGCTGTATGGCTTGGGCCCTAGTCTAGCTTAGAATTACCTACATAATGGGAGGTTGCAAGATGAGGGTACTCACTTTCATTCACTCTCTCTAAAATTGGGACATCCATGCATCTCGGGCGGAGTACCTCAATCGTGATAGTGCCGTGAATTAAAACACGACACATGTCTTCCGAGCCTAAATCGACATATCTCGATCGAGATGCCAATTAATGCCACGCTAGCAGGTCCGGGTTTCCAGGCATCATCCATGTCACCATTACATGTCACCGCCACCACATTATCTCGATCGAGATATCTATGCCACTCGGATCCACATCAGGGCCACGCTGTATCCCCCTAGGCGTATTTGACTAGCACATCTCCATCGTCCACGTATCTCAAATGAGAAATTAATATCAAATCGTGACCATTCATTGTTCGAGGTAATGGGATACAATCTCCACCATCCCCGTGTCTCGAACGAGATACTGAGATCAAATCTCCACCGTCCAAATAGCTCGTTCGAGATACAGAGATACAATCTCCACCGTCCAAATATCTCGTTCGAGATATGTAGATGCAATATCCACCGTCCAAATATCTCGTTCGAGATACGTAAACGTAATCTCTACCGTCCATTCAGGTACGTTGGAAGATGCGATCTCAGCTGTTTAAATATCTCGATCGAGGTATATAATGAATCTTGACCGTCGACATACCTTGGTCGTGGTAATAACTTTAAATCGTAGCCGTCCATGTACCTCGAACGAGATAGTAATACCAAATCTCAGCCGTTGATCCTTCACCAACCCTAAAATTAAGTGTGTATCTTGGCCGTACGTTGCACTAACCCTAATATCCAGAGCATTAATCTTGCAAACCCTAAATTACAAGATGCTACCGAACCTCGGTCGAGGTTATAAAACTGGAAAACTTTTTTTTTTGCCTCATTGTCACAAGTCGTTTTCACTCTCCTTGCTCTCTTGATTTGGATTAGCATTAGTGAGCCCATTAGCATTGTTTTATAGCTTCATTAGTGCTACTTAGCACTAAGCATTAGACCCTTCACATTAGACCCTTCACATTAGACCCTTCACATTGGACCCTTGTGTTTGGCTTAGGTTTTAGCATGGAGGGCCACGAGAAGGGCCCTTCACATTGGACCCTTATGTTTGGCTTAGGTTTTAGCATGGAGGGCCACGAGGAGGGCCGCTCATCTATTGCGGACCTCATCGCGCAGAGATAGACCACGAGTCGGCTATCCGTAGGAGTGCTAGAGACACACCGTCTACATTACATATGGTGGCAGACTTGGAGGCGATGCTTTCATCCCTTCGTAGCCTTCATGATATTGTTTATGTAGATGAGTGGATAGCCCACCATCGCACTGCTTCTGTGTCACATGGCCTGACATATCGTCAGGTCTGTGATCTTGCTCCGATTAGAGATGGAGCGTACTTAGATCTTTTTCTCGATAGTCGTGGGATGAGGCCTGGGGCGGGCAAGCCCCTTACTATTTCGCGGTGTTCGCATCCTCGTATGGCGGCACATATCTATAGTTGATATGTTGCCGCATATGGGAGGATGCCGAACAACCGCCAGATTCCCATATACTTCGCAAAGCAATTATATGCGGAGTTTCTCTTAGGGGAGGAGGTGGATTACACCAGCCACCATCGGCCGGGTGGTGGTGCTGGCCGAGCGTCTCCAGGACCAGGGTAGGCGTCCTCCACCCGCCCTTCGTGTAGCACCTACTACAGATCCTTCATTTGTGCCATTGTCGACAGTAGAGGCTCTTGGCACCCAAGTCAGCATCGACGTACGGAGTACCACGGAGAGCATCCAGCACGTGGTGCGCCTGTTCTCACGATCTATACCGACGACAGATGTCGAGGTATTTACATATATATTACTTCTTAAGTTTTTTTAGTCATTTATTTACATGTTTATATGTACTTTTCTATATTTTTACATGAGCGGCATGGTTGATTGTGTCACGTAGGGTCCCACACCTACCACTGATGATGAGAGACTCACTCAGGAGTTGGTAGAGGCAAGAGCGGAGATTGACCGCCTCAGAGCTGCATTACAGACGGTAGAGGCAGCTACTGCAGAGGCACAGCATCTGAGAGAGTCCGACATCCAGCAAGGTAGGTTTCTCTTGCACGTAAAAGAGTTATAATTAAGGTCCTAAGTTATAAATTTCTTTAAGTAATACCTAAAGACTAATGAATTATTTTAATGCTTTACTTTTTGTGTAGGCTCGGATCGAGGTAGAGAGCTCTAGAGCTGAGGCACAGCATCATCAGATTATGGAGCGGATTGCCCAGCATAGGGCTTAGCAGTTGATGCTGCATGTTCGAGAGTTTCGCAAATCCTCGGACGTGACAGTGCCTTACCTACCTTTATATCCACGGCCTGTCTCACAGAGGTTTTTCGACGACTTCTCCCGCAGGATGCACCACCCTTCCTACGTGATGCGTACTGCGCTTTATGTATCGAGGACATTGATAGTACTGGCGGGTATGCTCTGGGATGTGGACATTTTTTCCATTTGTCTTGCATCACCCAAGAGCTAGTATGTTTCTCAGCATGCCCCTCCTGCCGTGCACGCGTCGACCTAGCGACATACAGAGTTCCGGGCATCGATGATCTTCACCCAGGCCTCGTTCGAGTAGATGCTAGGACAGGCAGGCCTATTGATTTTACATCAGCTATTGACTTGGGATTCGACACCTTCAACGATAGAGATCAAGAGCCTGAGGTGCCTCCAGAGATTGAGTGGAGCTCACATGAGTTTGATGCATACCAGAGAGTCCTACATGAGAGCCAGATCACAGCATATGAGCGCGTGGGTGGTGCTGGTCCTAGTGGCACCTCGGGTGATGGTGCTAGCAGCAGTGCTGCTTCTCATGAGCAGCGTGTCCTTACAGTAGAGGAGCTTACACAAGCAGAGTGGCAGACACGTACTCTTGCAGATTATAGATTTTGGGTTTACAGACAGAGACGTCTTGCATTAGCATGACGTAGAGAGAGAGAAAGGGCTATAGCAGCTTTTGGGACTCGTGAGCTCCCGAGTACACCGGCACCAGCTCACGATCCTGCCTTTGAGGCAGACCTCCCCGCAGACATTCGACGACCCCCACAGCTAGCACAGCCTCCTCGACGTGCACAGTAGCCTCGACGCGCACGTCGATCGGCAGAGTTAGAGATGACGATTTTGATTGGGTTGCCGTTGATAGTGACTAAACTCAGACTAGCTGGGTTAGCTCACTTACATTGTACTTAGATTTAGTGGGCAGTGACTAACCTCAGACTAGCTGGGGTAGCTCATTTTCATTCTAATGTACTTATTTGATGTTTATATCATTATGAGTTTTTTTATTATTGAGTATCATTACATTTTAGTTGATGTTCTTGATTTTATTATATTTTTTAACACTTTGGCTATCATATTGTTTGTTGAAAATCTCCATGCCATCGTACCCAAACATACTCCGATGGGGACCAAACTTTGCAATCATGGGAGGGGGACCCACCCCCACATGCTTGCAAAGTTTGGTCACAATCAGAGTATGTTTGGATTGGTAATTAGCGCCCAGTGTGGGTTTTTGAAGTCTCTTGGTGCTTAAGAGGCCAAGGAAAATCCGGGCCTTTTCCATACGATCGTACCCAAACATGCTCCGATGGGGACCAAACTTTGCAAAGCATGGGGAGGGACCCACCCCCACATGCTTGCAAAGTTTTGAGCACGAAGGTAGAGTCATTACCCTACAGGGCGACCGTACTGTCCCCGCCACACCACTTATTTTCTCCATGGAGCTGTGTACAGCGGTCCACAGAGACCAGATAGCAGAGGTATATGCTTGTTACCCTTTTTAAATTCTGTTTCCGTAGATGAAACTGTAAATGATGTTTGCGTAGACAAACAAGGAAAACAAAATAGCCTTGGACGAGACCCACTGTTTGAAAACCCTGTTTGGCATGCATGCGATTCAAACAAGAAAAAATCCAAGGTGAAAGAGACATTAAAGAAAAAGTACGTAGATACTTTAATGAATTTATTAGAGGAATTTCAGGATGTTTTTCCTAATGATTTGCCAGATGGTTTACCACCATCTAGAGAAGTAGACCATGGCATCGAAGTTATGCCAGGATCAAAACCTATAAGCAAACCTACTTATAGATTAAGCCACTCCGAGGAGGCACAGGAGGTGAAAAAACAATTGGCAAAATATTTGAACAAAGGCTTTATTCGACCTAGTTCAAGTCCGTGGGCATCGCCTATTCTTCTGGTAAAGAAAGATGGATCTATGCGGATGTGCATAGACTACAGGGCTCTTAATCAAATAACGATTAAGAACAAGTATCCAATGCCACGTATGGATGAGTTGTTTGATCAACTCTATGGATCAAGATACTTTACAAAAGTAGAACTGAGATCAGGGTATCATCAGGTTAGAATTAAAGCAGAAGATGTTGCGAAGATAGCATTTAGAACCCGTTTCGGGCATTTTGAGTTTTTGGTTATACCATTTGGGCTAACCAATGCTCTAGCGACGTTTATGACACTGATGGACAGCATTTTACGTCCATATGTGGGAAAATTCGTAGTAGTTTTCCTAGATGATATTCTTGTGTAGTACAGTAAGACACAAAAAGAACACATAGAGCATTTGCGTCTAGTGTTCGAGTTGTTGCGAGAGCATAAACTATTTACAAAGAAGAGCAAATGTGAATTTTTTGAAATAGAAATTCACTACCTTGGCCATATTATATCCGTTGATGGTACGCGGATGGAACCAGAAAAAGTAGAGGCTATTCTTAAATGGCCAGCGCCAAAGAATCTCGAGGAACTGCAGATTTTTCTTGGCATGTCGGGGTTCTACCGACAGTATGTGAAGGACTACGCGAAGATCGCAGTCCCGTTGACTGACCAATTACGATCAAAAACTAAAAACATTAGTTGGGGGGAAGCCCAACAAAAGATCTTTGATAAGCTCAAGGTGACCGTAGTAGCAGCTGCACCTGTTTTGACTATTGTCGATCCAAATGAGCCGTTTGTCTTGGAAACAGACGCTAGTAATGAGGCCATTGGGGCCGTACTTATGCAAAGGGGACGCCCAATTGCATTTGAGAGTAAAAAGTTAGATTGTGCGCAGCGTAACTACTCGGCTTACGGAGCGAGAGTTACTAGCGATAGTTCATGCATTGAAAAAGTGGAGAAACTATTTATATGGTGCTTCTTTTGAGGTCCGGCGAAAGTTTGAAATGGCTTTCAAGTCAAAATGAACTGAAGGGTAGAAAAGCTTGGTGGTGGGCGAAGATTCTATAGGAGTTTGACCTTCAGATACGTTACCAGAAAGGTAAGTATAACATGGTGGCAGATGCACTTAGTCGCATGCCACAGATTAATGAACTTAGTTTCACAGTCTTCAAGAATGATTTCTTGGAGTCACTATGTGGTTTATGTGAGCACAATCCATCTTTTACAGAGATCTGGCACATTGTATGCGTACGCACTTCTTCACAGACGCGACCACCTCCCTCGTTGTGGCACGGATTGCTAGTCCGAAGAGACTGGCCGAAGGTGCAACGGGAAGGGACGTGAGAGTTAGTCCAAAGAGACTAGCCGTGTCTTCCAGGGATAGCTGGGAGGCCGGAGAGCTCTGACGTAGGCCCTTCATCACCTTTGACTACCACGGCTTCAAAGGGAAGTGATAAACTTCGTCGAGGGGGGAGAAATATGCTAATTATTCCATTGACGACGGGTACTTACTCTATAAGGGTAGAGTATGTGTACCAACTATTAGTGACTTTCGAGCCCAAATTCTTAAAGAAAGTCATGATAGTCCAAGTGCGGGTCATCCCGGAAGATTCAGAAGACCTATGCACTAGTAAAAAGACAGTTTTATTGGCCTAGTTTGTTTAAGGACGTCCAGACTTATGTGCTGAAATGCAATAAGTGCCAGGTCAATAAACACGAACGTCTCAAGGTTGGAGGACTACTCCATTTGCTGGAGATTCCTCAAGGAAAATGGGAAAGCATTTCCATGGATTTCATTACCAGTTTACCCAAGGCGAGTCAAGGGAATGACTCGGTG
Source organism: Cibotium barometz (assembly GCF_041138505.1). Lineage (NCBI taxonomy): Eukaryota > Viridiplantae > Streptophyta > Polypodiopsida > Cyatheales > Cibotiaceae > Cibotium > Cibotium barometz. The sequence goes on from NC_141055.1 coordinate 19,514,096, forward strand.
TGGGTGGTGGTAGTGGACAGGTTAACTAAAATGGCAAAGTTTATCGTCACGAGGAAAACTATTAAAACGCCAGAGTTGGCAAAACTCTTTATTGAACATCTCTACAAGCTATATGGCCTACCCGCAGATATAGTATCGGATAGAGATAGAAAGTTCAACAGTCATTTTTGGAGGGAAGTCTTCAAAAAGTTGGATACTACTCTGAGTATGAGTATGGCAGATCATCTGGAGTTTGATGGTCAAACTAAAAGAGTTAACCAAATTCTAGAGGATATGTTGCATTCTTATGTTAGTAAGAAGCAATCTAATTGGGAAGAGTACTTGCCCTTATTGGAGTTTCACTACAACACAATGCTGCCATACACGCGTTTCATACACGCGATAAATTACAAACGCGTGTATGGTCGCGCCTGTATTTGAATGGAATCGGACGCGTGTATTTTAGCATTTAAGTTCGCGTGTATGTTTGCATTTATCAACGCGTGTATAAACGCGTTTATATACACGCTGGAATACACGCATCTATACACGGTAATATTCACGGATTAATACTCGCTATTATACACGGATAAATACACGCTACTATACACGGATTAATACACGCATTTACAACAATGAAATATATTCAAAAATAAATCATGCATATGAGATGATAGAAATGTCATCAATTTAGAACATACAGTGACGGATTGGTTAGGGTTCGATCTCATCTTCAATAAGATCCATCCTTGCCAAACGATCAACATCAATATCCATTTGATCAATTGGTAAGGCTACGATTAAATTTATTCCACTATCGATATTCTGTACTCCATTGATAATGGTATCGATGTCCTGATCATCCTCATCAACATCACCATCATCCTCAATGGTAGGGTCATTCTCATGATCATGAGAAATGGCATGCTCATCCTCATTATCATAATCATCTCTTATTTCTTGATCATCGATCACAACATCTTCAATGGCATGTTCGACATCATCTTCATTGCGGCTTGTTACATCCTCCATATGCTCCATATCAGTGAATGTATTATACATCACTTTGGAACGTGGTGCAATAGGGATGACGTACCACCATTTGATGTCATGCACCATTGGTAGATAGATAACCTACTCAAATACACACAGTACAGTAATTAATTAGCATATCAAAAGTCAAGGGGTACGCGAGCTTAGATATATATGTACATGAAACACATTAGTAAAAAAATGCATACCTGCTCACATTGTTGTGGCAATACGAGCCTATCTTTCTTTGTTTGCCAGAACTTTGTAGAGTCAATAGTTACATATCCACTTGCATGGCGTTTTATCGTTGCATCAGGCCCTTTTTCCACCACGTTCATTTGCCATTTGACATCCAAAACATACACAAAGAAGCGACGAAAGTCAAGCCTAAATATGTCTTGGATTATGCCACAATAATCATCCATTTTTCCAATAGCTCCCTCAAAGCTACTAATGACACCGCAATCTTGTGTATTTCTCTTTTCATCAATTCTTTGTGTTCGAAAATGCTTGCCTTCACACCATATAGCATTGAACATAGTGCACTGGACCAAAATAGAAGCAATATTTGTGTAAGCAATGTGAATAAATATTAAAAGCAAATCACTTACAACTAATGCAAAACATTAGTTCTATGTACCTTTGACATGCATCCTCGTGCATACTCCCATTCTTCCGCCGTGATATGCAGCCCCTCGTCGCTCTCTGCTCTCTCCATTTCCTCATGCAACCAATCAACATGGATATCATTCGGAAGTGTTGCTAGATGCTTAGGGTACGCCTTCCGAGAGCCATGTTGCCTCCGAAAGAGAGCTCTTTCTGCTTGCCTTTTTGTCTTTGCATCCTCATATCTTGTAACCCATCTGCTCATCACATCACTATTTAGGATACAAGTGAAATTGAGATCATCAAATCAATGTTCTGTCAATTACTTTACTCTGTCCTTTTCCTTGAGGCACAATAGAGGTCATCCTCAAGTCCTCTTCATTGCTCCATAGTCGTGGCAAAGAGCTGTCCACCTGTCCAAGAAATTCTGAAATATATACAAGAGACTCTTGTATCAACCAACCCTCGGCCATGCTTCCTTCAGGCCTTGCACTTTGCCTCACAAAGTCTTTTAAGGTCTTCATGAAGCGCTCTAGGAAGAACATCCAGCGTGCATGCACAGTACCACATAAAGCAATTTCGTCCACTAAATGCACAATGAGATGTAGTTGACTTGTGAGAATGGTTCGCGGAAAAGTCTCCTCTACCAAACAAACCACCTCCACTGCCATAACACGCGCATCATCCAACGTGGCTAGATCAATTGCTTTGGAACTAACATATCTGAAAAATAAATAAATAGTACGTTATACCTCATGCACGTTCATTTTGCAAGGTATAATGAAGGGTGATCTGAGCATGGGTTTTACATACCTCACAAGCTCGCCCATCTTATAAATACATTTTTTCAAACTCTTATATTTGCACAATGGTTGATGCTAGTAGGTAGTATGAACTGCGCACATAAGAGCACATTTATGGTTTATGGCATTACAAAATTTAATTTCAACGTATGTACAAGACTTGGAAAACACTTACTTGAAGCATCTTGTGCCAATCGTGGGACTTCAACCCATATAGTTGCTCAACGCCTCTTTTCTTAGTAGTTGTAAAGGCTCCCTTCAATGATCTCATGCATCCAGTGGGAGTACGCAAAGTGGTGATGGCCTGCTTTACCTGCTTCTCCTCTTTCTTTGATATAATCCATGGTGCAGGCGGAAGACGAACGTGCCCACCCACCTCTCGTGGCCAAGCTTGACGCATACGTCCTGCGACCCGCAAGTCCTCACGTACGCTAACATTGTCTCGTTTACCAATAATATGTTCCCAAATACCAGATCCCACATTCTTGAAGATGTGCATGGGATCAAGAAGATGGTTGATCTTAAGATGGGTCCAATATGGCAGCCAAAAAAAAATGGAGTACCTATACAAGGGATTGCTCTATGTGACCTTTAATCCAATTAGAGACTACACAAAACAAGATTGAAAAAACATCACTATACCTGTTCATGCCATCTGGAGGAAGAATAGTTGTAGACTCCCAAATACGCTTCCAATCTTTTGCACGAAGTGTTTGTGGAGGAATGTTACTCTTACTAGCAATATATTTAGGATGATCTGAGGGGAGAAATCGATGATGATTATCGAATATAGTCTTACACAAACCGTCAGCATACTCATGTACTAACGAAGGGCCACAAACAGGACATGCATGTTTACCCGATGTTTTCAAACCTGTTAAAATATAAATAAAAGTTAGAATAATAAAGTCAAACCGTCTAATTAATATATATAGCCAATAGTAATAGAGTAGGGAGGTAATTAGAATTCTTACCAGAACAATCGCTGTATCCTAGAAAGTCATGCATTGTCCACATCAACACTGCTTTTAAGTCGAAGTGTCGAGAGGAGGGAGGCCTACTAATGTCCACCACTGCAACACCTCTCCATAGTTCCTCCAACTCATCAATCAGTGGTTCAAGATAAACATCCATATGCTTGACTTTATGTTTCCCTGGAATTAGAAGGGATAACATAAGATGTCCCTTCTTGATCGCCATTGATGGTGGAAGGTTGTAATTCACCAACACAACTGGCCACACGTTGTATGCGGTGCTTTTGAAACCAAATGGATTCACTCCATCCATACCCAGGCCAAGTCTCAAGTTTCTGGGCTCTGTTTTAAAGCTGGGCCACTCATCTTCAATATGCTTCCAAGCAGGAGTGTCTGCGGGAATTCTCCACATGCCATCATCCGATCGATGTGAGGAATGCCATGACATGAGCTCTGCTGCTATGGATTTGCACCTGAACATGTGTTTGATGCGAGGAATTATAGGAAAGTGTCGCAAGACTTTACGAGGCACATCAAAACTCTTCATATCTGTTCTGTACCTTGCTTCGCCACAAGTGGGACAATGTAGAGTCTCCTTATGCGTCCCACGAAACAGAATGCAATCATTGACGCATGCATGTATTTTATCATAATCCAGTCCTCCAAGAGATGTCACATAGCGCCTCGCTATGTCTCTTGAGGTGGGTAGCCTATTTTCCTTTGGAAGCATGTTTGATAATAGCCTGCATCCAATATCATCAATTATAATTAGTCTTAAATCTTAAACCTTAAACCACTAATTCAAATTTGTAAGTTAGAATGCTTACTTCAACAATGCGTCAAGACTTGCATTGCTCCATCCATAAACTGTTTGTATATTAAGTAGTTCAAGTGAAGCACGTAAAACTGAGAATGTGCACCCTTCAAACACCGGTGTCGATGAAGCCTTATAAAGGTGCTCTTGTTCCATATCATCGTCGTCCATACCTTTGGGATCATCCTTAAAAAGATTCCGCACCATATCATCAAGCACCTCCTCTTCCACAACTTCGTGGGGTGCAGGGCTATTGTCATCCCTTTCCCACTCATCTCTGACAATAGATCCCGAAGCTCCAGCATCATCTCGTCGACGCTTTACGTGCTCTCGTCGCGCGTAGGGTACCATGTTAGGGTGTGGTACTCCATCCTGCTTCAATTAGAGTTTATATATTACAACTCTATTAATTTAATTTGGATACCATGAGTCATTTGAATACCATCAATTTACATCTACTCACCTCTAAACCTGTTTGATTCCATTCTCCATACATGGAGATGTGATTCAAGGTGATTCGACGTGCTCGTACAATGCATCCTTAACATCGATTACACATACATTTGATCCGTTGTCCCAACCACACATCGCGATTACGATGACGCATTGTCTCATCTTCCCCAGAACTGCTTGAAGAGGTTGATGACATCCTGTGTACAAATCAGAAAACACAAAATCATAATATGTTTTTAATGAAAGCACAAAAATCGCGTGTATTGACGCGACTATTTCTTAAAAATTGCGTGTATTAACGCGGCTAATTCCTAAAAATCGCGTGTATTAACGCGGGTAATTTCTGCAAAACGCGTGTATAAACGCAGCTAAAATCTTATACCCGCGCGAATATACACGCCTTTATAAACGCGCATATAAACGCGGCGATATGTTTAAACTAAAAATAGCCCGCCTTCCCCAAATATAGATTTTGAACAAACAAATCAACACTGTTTGCGTTTTTCGCCTGTTTTCGCCTCTTCCAACAGCAAAGAGGGAGCAGAGAAAGGAGCACACACACGGGAGAAGGAGGGAGTAGAGAAGGAGCAGAGAAGACTCACTTTTTCAGAGGTGAGTCACTTTGTCATGTGCCTTGTCAGATTTGTTTATACTATTTGCTCTTTGCTCTTTGGGTTTGTCTCCGTCCTTTTGTTTATGCTAGTTGCACACGATTGGGTGAATGGTCCTGACAATGGTCCTTTTATAAGGACATTCTGTCTTTGTCGGGGGTCGGTCTTTTTGAAAAAAAAATTTCGCAGGTCGCGTGTAAGAACGCGTGTAAAACCGCGTGTAAACTGTCTGCAGTGTCTGTTCACGCGGATATACATGCGTTTCTGGACGGGTGTATACACGCGTTTTTTGACGGGTGTATACACGCGTTTCTGCAGAGACTGCGTTTCAGAATTCATGATTTGCAGGCAACACAATTGACTTGAATGTGAGTCAAGAGATAGCCCATGATGTACATGAAGATGTTTGTTTTGCAGGTTCTTTATGGATATTCCAGGTTCTTCATCCGATCCATTTGCGTACAGCAATTGGCTGATGGAGATGCTGAATCATTTTGGGCGCCATCCTGGTCCGGTTGAGCTTACAGAGTATATGTATGCCCATCCCCCTCCTTCCCTGCCTGGTGTCTAAACCCCTACCGCAAGTATCCAGGGCACTCCAGTGCCGTCTATTCCTCCGAGTCCGACGAGACGGCATGCAGCTTCTCCTCTTCCACGTCCACCGAGGAGACATACCTCTTCCCAGACACACTCACGTACACCCTCACACCCACCATCACGTGCTCCCTCAGAGCCACCGTCACGTCAGGGCTCACAGCCACCGTCACGTAGACAATCCCCCAGTCGTGACTCCACCCGCACAGCAGTAGGAAGAGTGGGAGTGGAGGATGCGGCGGGTGCTTTGGTGGGGGAGGTGGGGGAGGTAGTAGGGCACGCGGTGAGAGAGGAGATAGAGGGAGAAGAGTTAGAGGAGACAGTTCGGAAGAGGAGGAGATAAGAGAGATGGAGAGAGTGGTTTGCTATGATGTGACGGATAGGGGCGGGATAGTGATGGATGCGAGGGGGAGGGAGGTAATGGAGTACATGCATGGGGTAGTATCAAACTCATATAGAAATTGTTTTATTAAATTTAAAGATCAAAATAGCCGATTAGTTGGGGAAGTGATAGAGGCTGTACATAGTCGGTACCCCAATCCCCCACATGCTACATTCTCGGATGTATGGGGAAGGACGCGAATAAGGGAGATCTTAAGTAATAAAAGATCTCACCTTAAAAAACTCGCGTACGATGACCGGCTAAATGTAGCTACGGGTGGCTATCCTGCCGAGAAACCTGCCACTGCGCACAAACGCGAGTGGAAGGAGGCAAAGAAACGAGCAGAGGGTGGCGTGAAGAGCAGGCAGCATGTGGAGGCACGACGGATCCAGATGGAGACCATTGGATCTTCGCATTTCGGATCTGGCGGCGTCGAGTCATGGGAGGCAGAGTTCGTAAGTATCTTGCCACTTTATTTGATTGTTTACTTAATTCATTGATTCTATGATTGTTTTAATCTTACTAATTGTGTTGATTATGATACAGCGACGGGTTACGGGGAGGAAGCCCACAACCCACGATACTGCGTATGCTCGCCGGCATAGCAGACGTGACACGTGGGCCATCTTCAGAGCCGAGGGACGTATTACGGACGCGCAGTTTGAGATGGCCATGAGACCATACGGTCGACAGGTACTTGAAAATTCTAAACGAATGGTTTTGGTTTATTGAATTACATATATATATACTTATATACTATATATTACTTGAACAGGCACAAGCTGCTGATGATCCACCGGCCGCCGCTGCAGAGGGTGGACGTGAGCACTACTCATCGGACATTTCGACTGATGTGAGCTCATCTGAGCATGGAGGGAGCACCGAGTCATCATCTGGGTCTGAGTAGTACTCAGACTTATAGTATCACATTCCATATTGAGGATGTGATTGTATATATTTTTTTGTAAACTCAAGCCATGGGCTACTTCGAGATATGGACTCCCTTGTATACATGTATGAAATTTTGATAGTAATATTGAATTGATTGATCGATAGTATTACATTCATGTCTGTCTTGAATCGTGTATTGACAATGTATGCATTCATGTCGTTCTTGTCTTAATCTCCCTCGTGCATATGTTCTTCGTGGATTGTCTAATGGGATGGTCTAATGCACAAAAAAAAAAATCCAGAGAGTGCTATTGGGTGCTGGAATGCTGGAACAGTATTCAGGCACCAAATAGCACTCTCTGGATTTTTTTTTTGCTCTCTGTTCGCGTGTATAAACGCATCAAGTCATTTTTAGCGGCCAGGAGCGCGGGTATGAGCCCGATCCCTTGTAGTGTTTGCCTATAATAGCTCCAAACACTCAGCGATTGGATTTACACCATTCATGCTAATGTATGGATTCTAGCCGAGATCTTCAATGGCTCTAAACCTAGAAAAGGAGAAGATTCAATCTGTCAAGGATTTCCTTGAAGATATGAATGATATGCTCAGAGCCGCACCTGAGAGCATTTGTAGTGCTCAGGATCGCGTTAAAACTTATGCGGATAAAGGACGTAGAAAGGTGACCTTTGCAAAAGGTGACTTTGTATTCCTTAAGGTTCATGCACAGTCAAAAACCATGAAAACGGGAAAGTGTGATAAACTTTCTCTGAGATATTGTGGTTCTTTTAAAATCCTTAAGAAGATTGGGGACGTAGCATATAAACTTGAGTTACCGGAGAGTTCTCAAGTCCATCCTGTCTTCCATGTCAGTAAACTAAAGAAATCAGTTCACGGGTTAGAGAATGCAGTTTCTCCAGAGATTTTGGTGGACTTGATAGAGCCACCAAAGATACCACATGAACCTGAAAAGATTCTAGAGTATTGTGTTGGACAAACCGACATAAAGTGTACCAGGAGAGGTACTTGTTAAATGGACAGACAGGGATGAGGAGGCAGCTACTTGGGAATGCCGTAGTGCAATTTCCAAGAGGTTTCCCCAGTTTGTTTTCGAGGACGAAAACTCTTCTTAAGGGGGGGTAATGTCACGTAGGTTGTAACGCCTGTGATCGACGGAGACCGGATGGCCAAGGACGTGGCCATCCGGGGTTCAGTGGGAGAGGACGCCCATGCGGAGTCATGGGCAGCCAGGCTAGTGCGGACGACAGGCCACACACTATATAGCCTGGGGGATGAGAGGAAATCCTCATTCTTCCTCTATGGTTGGGTGGTGAGCCAGAGGCCCTGTGGTAATGCCCATAGTGGTGTTACGGTAATCTAACATAGAGGCTTATCGCTAATGCATAAGCTTTATACATGAGGCTTTATGCAAAAGTCTCATGCATAAACCTTATGTATAAGCCTCATGCATGAGGCTTATACATTTGGTAATGCATAAGTCTTATGCATGAGGTTTATGCACTACCCTTATGTATGAGGCTTATACGTAAGGCTAATGCATAAGATTTATGCACTAGCCTCATACATGAGGCTAAGGCATATGGCCACTTCTAGAGAGGAGCTATGCTATCCATGTAGGGGAGAAAAAATTACAAATCTTAAAACTTACAAATCCTATAACATGTAAAAGCATAAGAGAGGAAACATAAAAGGGACAGATCTCTAACCTTATAGGGCTTGTATGTGTGGATAACATACAAAATCAAACCAAATAAAGAAAAAAAGTATTAGTAACCCTAATAGAAAGTATATACAAAACCCTAATCTTAATGAGAGATTTTTTCCTAACTTATTGAATCTTTTTTTTCCTTCTCATTATAGCTTAACCCTAACCCTAGCTTCTAAATAGAAAACATAATAGAGAGCTTTGATGGAGAGCTCTCGATCAAATCTCTTTATTAGGGTTTCTATGTAGAAGCTAGGATTAGGGTCAAGCTTCAATGAGATGAAAAAAAGAAGAAAAGAAAACCTTAAAAGAGAAGAAAGAGAAGGGAAATACTCACAAGAAAGCTTTAATGGAAAGCTTGTTTGTATAGGAAATGAAGGAAAACAGTAGACATACCTTATTTGACGAGGATAGGGTAGGAGAGGTAGAAGTGATAGACATACCTTGCTTAAGCTTGACGAGGATAGGGTAGGAGAGGTAGAAGTGATAGACATACCTTGCTTAAGCTTGACGAGGATAGGGTAGGAGAGGTAGCTGAGAAACAACGCAATAAGCATGATGATAATGATGATAAGGTGATACAATATACTTTTTTCGGATACCGATCAAGCTAAGGGTATAAAGTCTACCATCCAGCCACAAGGCGAATTTCGATAAGTAGAGATGTTTTCTTTGTTGAGAACTTAGTTTAGCCTATGCTTTTATGTAAAAAACAGGAAAATGTAGCCTCATAGGACATGTTTCATATACTCCTACCTTTGTATGATAACAAAATCCCTATGTGGATCAAATGAATAGTCAACAAGGTGCTACAAATTAGCCCATAATGGCTGAAAATCAACTTGAATTTTAGCATCATCAGCCTAAAATCCGCTTGAATTTTAGGGCCCTACAGATCACCCTAAAATCGGCTTGAATTTCAGCCCACAAATCAACAATTGTAGATGATGTAGTAGATGAGGAAAGGACGGCCATACATGCATCCAATAAGGTGCCAAAATGGTTGGTCACAAATTACATTGTGGGATAGCAAAATTAGCTATTCCTTTGTCTAGCAAGACACATGCACATTCTCATCATGCATCTTATTCTTTTGTGGAGCATGCTTGGATCATGCTCTCATTGCCAATATATGAAATGAAGAGGAACCTATTTCCTTTGAGAAAGAACAAGAAAATGATTGGATGTAGGCCATGCAAGATGAGTGCATCTCAATCCTTAAAAATGACACTTGGTAATTGGTAGATTTACCTCATGGGTAAAGAGACCATTAGTACGAAGTGGGTTCATGAACGTAAGTGTAAGCTGATGGTAGTGTGATCGCTTACAAAGGCAATGCTTGTTGCAAAGGGTTATGCTCAAGAGAAGGGCATTGCTTATGATGAGACCATACCCCCACATCTCATATGACTATAATCTAGTGTATTATTACATTGGTAGCATATCATGGATGAAATGTACATCAATTGGATATGAAGACTGTTTTCTTGAATGGTGATCTTCTGAAGATCGCTGCCTCATGGTTTTATTCAAAAGGAACATGATTCTAAAGTATGCAGGTTAAGAAAATCTTTATTTGGCCTTCTCAGAGCATGGTATGAGAAGATAAAAGCATACTTGGTTTTTGCAAATCATTTTTGAAATAGTTTCATACTGAGGGTATCCTCCATATAAAGAGGAGAAAGAATTGTTTTTTGGTCATCGTTAAAATGATGTGACCAAAAAATAATTCTTCCTCCTCTTTACATAGAAAATACGTTAATGACATGCTTCTCATATGCCTAATGGGGAGAAGTTTTCAAATTTTAGGATGAATTACGTATGTCATGTGAGATGACAGATTTGGGCTCGTTGCATTATTATTTGGGCATATAAAGTGATACATTAAATAGTTTACCTACATCCTAGAGATTGAGCCTAGCAACTATCTCTACTGGTGTAGCAACACTCTTACAGTCTTCAAGACTAAACTATTTTAGAAATCTCTGTATGTACTGTAGTAATGTCACAATACCATCATCACGCTCATCGCTGCTGCATAAATTGTATGCTCAAATAATAATGCAATGAGCCTAGATCTATCATCTCAAATTACATATGTGATTCAGCCTGAAGGTTGAAATCTGCTTGTTATTAGGGACTGTGAGAAGCATGTCATCAACATATACTCTATGTAAAGACATGAAGAATTGCCTTTTGCTTATTAAGGGGGGAGATTGCACCCAATAGTGTGTCGATCTCTATTTCATGCTTTTATGTTATTCTTTAATCTTGTCAATTTGATTCAAGTCCATGCTTTGTTCCTTGATGTGTATGTGATCTTGATTAATTCTTCAAGAAGCACATAATGTCTCGTGGACAGTGGTATCCGAGCTATGGATACTTGTACTTGGAGAAAATAGAGAAGCTCACAAAAAATTCAGAGGGGATAAAGAAGACAAAAGCACTCTTGGACAAAGGTTGAATGGTTATGGAGATTTTAATCAAGGGCATAGAGCTTCCCTGGAACTATCAAGGAAAGTAATAGGTGCCCCTTCTTTATCGATAACCATGGTGGCAAGCTATAGTGGACTAGGAAAATGGGCCATGTACTCCATGTACACATGCAAATGTGGGTTTAAATGAGGAGGAGGTGGAGCCTCTTTTATATTTTATGCATGGCCTAGTCAGTCCATTCTAATTTTAAATGGAAAGGTATTTAGCCACCACCAAAAAGTATCAAATTTTGAATGACAATTTGCATGTTGAAGTGACAGATAGCGGGGGTCAAAATAAAAGTCAAAATAAGTGTCAAAAAACAAGAACAATGTTTTTAAAAAAAATCAACAATTTTTTAGACGCTTATTTTAACTTTAAGAATTTACTACAACACGTCTAGGGCATAGTAGCGCTTTTTTTATCGGGATGTCAGGGATTCCATTCGTTGCTCCGCAGTGAATTTTCGCTCTGCTGAGCAGTATTGTTAACAACAAAATTTCACTGCTGTGAGCAGCAGCGCCTGTGTACAGCAAAATTTTGTTGCTATACTTTAATTTCGCTACTACTGAATAGCGAAAATAGCAGCAAAATTACACTGCTATTTTCACTACATGAAATTTCAGAGAGTTGTTGGATGCTGAATTTTAAAAATACATGTCACATACACATAGAAAATAATATATAGTTTAAAAAAACCTCGGGAGGAGGTTCACTATATGTAAACCCTCTGTATCACATGCGTTCAAGGCCTATTTTAAAATCCCTTATTTGTGAATTTTTTATGAATAAAATACACCCTTTTTCTATCCAACCTATGAATGCCCCCTTTAAATGGTACCCTTCTATATATAAAAAATGTGTAAAATGGGGATTTTAAAAATTCCTTCTGTTGAACCCATGTGCTACGCTTACATACTTATGAGTGACCCCCCCTCCCCCCCGAGAAAAAACATCCAATAAAACCCTTGGAGCCATGTTTCGAGCAAAAAAAAAAAAACAAAGTTGAATACTTTTGAGCAACGAAACAATGTCAAGATCATGAATCTATCCTATCTTGTAATAAGTCCATATGTGTTGCTCTATCAATGTCTATATCTAATGGAAGCTCTAAAATGAAAAGATGGGGTTCCATATCAATATCACTATCATGATCCAATGAAGCATTGTCATGATTGATAGGTGACTCATCATCTTCTTCGGATTGATGTTCCTCATGTTCTTCATTAGCACCATCCAAAATGTTTTCTTCATCATCTTCTTCCAATGAGCCGATTTGAGGTAGTACTTGCACCTTATCCAGAGATTCAGCCTCCACATCTTGATCTTGAAAGATATGTTTTGAACAAAGGAAAACTTGTATAACATACCACCACTTTAAATCAATTCGATCGGCATGAAACACAACCTAATATCACAAAGCAAAGAAGTTACACTTTTATTATACTACATTAAGATTTAATTTAGGATTGGTTGGGTTACTAACGTGTTGATAGTGTTGAGATAGTACGAAGGTGTCTTGGTGGAATCAATTTGAAAGAACCCATTTGGATGTTTCTTCATGGTTGCTTAAGCACCTCTATATATCACCTTGAACCATTTGACATCAAAGATGAATAGACTAAATGCTCTAAATCCAACCTCAAGAATATCTTGAATAGTTCCACAATACTTAAGATTATCCTCTATGACATTGGTATCATCTCTGCTAGCTAGACTTTCTTGCCCAAAAGTTGCCATCACACCACAATTAAATGTGTTTCTTTTAAAATCCACGCTCCATGCAAAAGTGCCTTTCCTCTAACCATATTGCATTATATAGTTTGTACTAACATTAAATTCACCACCATGTCGTCCATGATGAGATTCTCTTCCTCCTCATGTGGCAATGGTGGAGGGACCTCATTCATTGGTTGGGGAAGATGAGTCTCAGCCATGCTTTCCATATGAAGCCTTGCCACCTTCCACACTCTACCCGATGTCACCGAATGGTGTGGCATGTTACCTATTGCAATAGGGCTTTATGCATAGCCTATGCATAGTGCTTATCCATACTTATTCATAGTGCTTATGACCTAATGAACTAATGTTTTGATTTATTATGATAATTTTTTGTAGGTCTATTCAAGCAAACAACCAACAAGGGTTCCGACCACATAGCAGTTCATACGGATTCGGCTAGTAGAGGTAAGCCCTCTTTGTTTATGCTTCTTCTCTTTGTGTTTTTGCACCCTTGGGTGCCGAGGATTAGGTTTATGTCAAGAGCCTATGGTCCCTATGCATAGGCTATGCATACGTTATGCATACCCTATGCAATATAGGGTATGCATAGGCTATGCACATGTATAGCCTTATGCATACCCTATGCATAGCGTATGCATAGGCTATGCATACCCTATGCATAGCATATGCTATGCATAGCCTATGCATACACAATGCATAGGGTATGCATAGGCTATTCATAGGCTATGCATAAGGGTATGCAAAGGGTATGCCTAAGGTATGCATAGGCTATGCATAAGGGTATTAGGGTATTCTTAGTGTCACGTAGACTGTAACGCCCGACGACCGACGGCAGACCGGATGCCCATATCCGGGGTTCAGTGGGAGAGGACGCCCATGCGGAGTCATGGGCGGCCAGGCTAGTGTGGACGGCAGGCCACACACTATATAGCCTGGGGGATGAGGGGCAATCCTCATTCTTCCTCTATGGCTGGGTGGTGAGCCAGAGGCCGTCCCCTCTCGTGGTAACGCTCGTAGTGGCGTTACGGGTATCTAACACTTGTAACGCCTGTGTGACTGAGACGGGCAAACCGATGGCCATATCCGGGGTTCAGTGGGAGAGGATGCCCATGCGGAGTCATGGGCGGCCAGGCTAGTGTGACGGCAGGCCACACACTATATAGCCTGGGGGGATGAGGGGCAATCCTCATTCTTCCTCTATGGCTGGGTGGTGAGCCGCCAGAGGCCGTCCCCTCTCGTGGTAACGCCCGTAGTGGCGTTACGGGTATCTAACACTGGTATCAGAGCGTCGGTTCGATGGGGTCGTCATCCTTATCTCCACAATGGAGTGTGTGGAGGGAGGCGGCCAAAAATGGAAGGGAAGAATTCTCTCTTTCACTCTCTCTCTCTCTCACTCTCACTCTCTCTCGGTAGCACACACCAAAGCGAATCTGCAGAGCAGGTAAGCAATTTTTGTTTTTCTTTTGCTGTTCAAACAATGGGTTCCCAAGGAGCAACTCAGAAACCAGCCCCACAAGGAGGAGAGGCAGGTTAATACGGAAACAATAAGAAATGTTCAAAAAGGGGCCAAAAACCAGAATTGGCCTTTACCAACAAGTTGGTAGTACTCCAGACATACCAACACCCTACAAGGCATTCATAAGCAATGGGTCCAAAAGGATTTACTCGGGTACAAGGATACTACCAAGGTAATACGACAGTGTGGGTGCCCAAACCCCGCCTAGTGGGCCACCATCACAAACTATTCTGATAACAAAGGAAAGAGTAGAAAAAGCATGCAGCACCAACTCCCAACTAAAACCAATGATGAAACTGCACAAACATTGGTACGGAGGAGGAAGACAACTCAACAAGATGGGTACGATTGCCAAAGCAATGTCAGTAACCACTTTGATCAAGGAGCTAGACAAAGACCCTAAAAGTAGAAACAAAGAAGTTTAGCAAAGGGACATGGATAAAAACCCCCAACCATAGGACCCAGTAATAACATTGTTCAGTTGGGTGAAAGAAAGAATCAAAAACTCTCACACGGAGCTAAAACACGTGCAATAACACCTACTCAGAAGTGCCAAGGTATCACCTTGGTTCTCATGGCAATAAAAGATGAAGGTATCCATTTGTTGCCCAATGGATACCAGGTAAACTAGGTGTCATTCACTCATTTAATGCATGTTTGAATGAGTGAGCATGAAGAAAAAAAATAGAAGGTATCAATCTTGCACACTCATAATCTTGAAAAGTTCACGCCGTGAACCAATCCAAAAAAGTTCATGCCGTGAACTAGTTCAAAACAATTCATGCCGTGAACTGGTCTAAAATGCTTCACGTCATGAAACGGTCACTTTTCACGAGCCAATCGCAAGATGCCATGTGGCATTCTTCATTAAGACAGCCGCCCAGTTCGACGACTACGCTATAAATTCAAAAAATCTGTCCTTTTTTGTCATTTCGCATCGTTTGATATATAACGCAAGTCGTTGTCCATCTTGAGCTCCCACATTCGATTGTGCATCGCCTTCCCCGATTCCTCCAACTCTAATCGACATTTACCCATTAAGGTGCGAGCTTGGACCTTTTATTTTTTTCCTTTCTTATTCTTTTTTCCTTTTTCTTTTACCCTTGATTATGATCAATCAATATCGTGCTCTTTGAAAAGTATCTGCATTATCATCACCCGAATTCCATGTTTTTTCTAAAACTCTCCTTGCAGTATCAACACTTGCACTCATCTTTTGGATAGATAGAAACATAAAAACATAACCATCACAAAAACCTACAGTTTCATGGGACTGCCACGAAATTGTAGTTTTGGAACAATAAAAACATGCAACTTCACGCTCCCAAAAACATTCACGTAAACAAACTCTCATGGGATTCCATCTCACGGAACTCCCTTTCACGTCACAAATTCTCTTGGGATTCCATCTCATGGAAATCTCTTACAAATTCTCATTCCGTCTCATGGAAATCCCTTTCACGTCTTTAACTTTTACGTAACAAACTCTCATGGGATTCTGTCTCATCGAACTCCCTTTCACATAACAAACTCTCACGGGATTTCGTCTCACAGAAATCCCTTTCACGTCTTTAACTTTCACATAACAAACTCTCATGGGATTCCGTTTCACGGAACTCCCTTTCACGTCACAAATTCTCATGGGATCTCTCATGGAAATCCCTTTCACGTCTTTAACTTTCACGTAACAAACTCTCATGGGATTCTGTCTCACAAAACTCCCTTTCACATCACAAATTCTCACGGGATTCCGTTTCACGGAAATCCTTTTTACGTCTTCAACTTTCCCTCCTATAATACTGCTTAGACAAGTAGGGTGGACAGTGCCCATTTCGGATGATAGCTTCTGAGGACCTTCTACACGCTCCCCACTATTAAAGCCAAAGGCAACTCCTCTTTTACAAGAGAAGTATAGTGAGAAGATCGAGGGCTCCCCCTCCACTATAACCACCTACTCACAGATAACCACTCCTAACTTGACTTAAGCAGCATTCTAGATGGCATATAACAATGCCCCATATCTCTATGCATAAGGTTATGCATACCCTATGCATACCCTTATGCATACCCTAAGAATAACCTAATACCCCTATGCATAGCCTATGCATACCTTAAGCATACCCTTTGCATACCCTTATGCATAGCCTATGCATACCCTATGAATAGCATATGCATAGGCTATGCATAGGCTATGCATAGCGTATGCATACCCTATGCATTACGTATGCATAGGCTATGCATAGTGTATGCATATGCTATGCATAGGCTATGGATATGCATAGGCTATGGATAGCCTATGCATACCCTATGCATAGGCCATAGGCTCTTGACGTAAACCTAATCCCCGGCACCCAAGGGTGCAAAAACACAAAGCATTAGGAGAAATATGGACTCAATTTTGGGCCCTGTAAAAGAAGTGCCAACTCAACTTAGAGAGAGAAAATAAAAAAGGTTTAAAACATATCCAAATTTACAATTCGGCTCATTTTTTATTATAATAGTAGGTTTAAATATATTAAAATATACATATTCTTTCAATGAGGTTTCATCATGAGGTGGCATTCTTTGTTGGATGCACGTAAAACTTGTCAAAACCAAGATTTCACAGATTTGAGGTAGTTGTGTATTTAATAGATTCGAGGAAAGCTTTAATCATCTCGATCGTGAGGATTTTCCTATTGAAACTTTAAAAAAAACATCCTTACTAATCGAGTTAGTTCTTGTTTCAATTCTTTAATATGTTTTATGATGAGACAGAAAATACTAGCTTTGCAAATGAGAACATTAATCCAAATTTGGAGATTCCAATTAATTCACCTTCAATAACACATGGAGACACTCAAATTCTCAATAACACTAGTAGAAATGGTGCATGTAAAAGAACATATGATACTTACCATCTTCATGTGGACATTCAATCTGAGTACCAGCCTTTGAAGAAACGAAATAAGAGTTTTTTTTAATGTTATGAGCAAAAAGAGCAAAGGAGCAATAATGGAGAGTGTCATTTGGACTTGTGGAGACCGATGGGTTAATGTATCCCAAGGATCCATTTACAAATGCACCACCTCAATTTTACAACATTACAAACCTACTACATTTCACTGGTGACGGTAGACAAGTTTTGCTTGGTTATGCCCAACACTTTGAAACAAAAGCGATGGTTGCAGAACAACAAAGGGATTTTCTGTAGATAGAGAACACTGAAATTAAAAAAACTAAATGGGTTGTATGCAGAGAAGCTTATGCCAAACAAAGAAACAATTCAAGACGTGGAGAAAAATATTGATGCTTTAAGGAGAAAGGACACAACACTAGGGCCACGTAAAAGAAGAAGGCAACTTTGCAACATAGAGAAAATGAAAGTTGGAAGTGGAGGGATGAAGCGAGTACAGGCTATAAGGTAATGTTAACTCTTGTTTCATATATATTTCTCTTTTTAGATTAGGTTATTTATTTGAAACTAGACATAAGTAATTAGATTTGATGTTATTCTATTTTTAGATCTTTACTTCATCCAGAGTCCAAGGTACATTTCAAAACTAGAGTGCATTACAATCATTTGGTACCAAAAGGAATAGTGGAAGAGATGCTGTATCAAAAGAAGTTTTAAAAAATCAATGAGATGCATGTGTCTTCTTTTATGAACAAGAACCAGCTCGATGCAACTCAGGTGCAAGCAATGCTGGATGAGACTGGCATCTCTCAGAAAGCATATAAGACACTAGCATAGAAATGTCAAAGTAAGAAGCATAAAGGTTCGTTACTTCCAAAACCAATGCAAGTAAAGTCTGCACAACACCAACATGTGGACTCAGAGGTGTTTGAGAAGCTTGGTTCACCAGTACATATTGAAGTAACATTCGTTTTGCTAAAGAAAAAGAGGTACTCTTTAACCAACAGCACAACAATATTTTCTTTGATCGTGAAGGTTTGCTTAGGTACGGAGTTCAATTCTTTGAGATTAGTCAAGAAGAATGTGAAGCAGTTCTAAAATTTATTTTGAAACTGGATGAGTGTGAGATTTTAAAGAACAGAAAAATGGAGAGAGTTATTATCACTCTAATGAACAGGGCCTTAGACACATCAATTACAAAAGATAATGCAAGATATTTCAGTGTTCAATCGGAGAATAACATATTGCCGCTTGGATCTTTTAAGGTATCTTCTTTATCATTGAATATGACTGTGTATTACGTTGAAATAATTTAAACACAAAACTTATATTAAACATGAGCTTCTTCCTAATGACACAGGTGGATAAAGAAGACTTTGAAATTTTGCATTGGGTGTTTCATCAAACAACAATTCTATCACTGATTATTAGTGAGCAAAGAAATGGAAGGGCCTTCATGTGCCTGGGTTTGGTGACTATAAAGTGGAATAGCACATGGCAGGTGATTTGAATGCATGTATAACATAAGCAAAGGTGATTTGAATGCATGTATAACATAAGCAAAGGTGCAAATGTAAAGAGTCCATGTCTATATTGCATGTCAAGTGCCAAGAATTTAGATCGTGTACTATGGAACAAAGCTCATGATAGGCATTTAAAAGATAAAGGTTTCAAAGCAATGCTTGATATTCCTCCATCCAGAGTGCACATATGCACATTGCATACACTATGTAGAATTGTAGAGAAGCTAGTGTATTTATACATATGCTTTGCATGGATGTTAAAGCCTAAAAAAGAATCTCTAAAAGCAATCAAAGAAATAGAAAAAGTGCTATCAGACATTGGCTTGCATGGGGGGCATGTTAAAATTGAGGAGGACGACAAGCGGTCACAAAAGGGGGCAACAAAGTATCAAAAAAACCATTAATAGGTGGTGTGAAAGCTAAAAGATTTTTGTCATACTGCCTCAAAGACTGTCAAGATAAAAACAAGCAAAAGATGTTTAATTGATGGAAAGATCTACATAATGCAGTCAAGGACATTGGAAATGAAGGTTCAATCCAAAATCGGAAGGCAGATGTGTGGATTTCACTTGACAAGATCTTTGCATTCATGGAGAGAAAGAGCTGTAGCGATAGTGAGATAAAATTATTTGAAAACATATTAGAGACTTGGAGGAAGGCATTCATTTCAAGATGGAGTGATCAACATGTAACTCATTACATGGTAAGAACTTTAAAAACTGCTGCAACCTCAATACTGTGAGACCAACTAATACATACATCTGATTTTTTTCTGTTTTGTCACATTGATTGCAGCATATACTATATAATCATACACCATATTTTGCAAAGACATACGGTTCATTGTCAATATGGTCAACTCAGGCATAGAGAAGTCACATTACATGGCAAGAACAGGTTACTTTAAGCACACTAGACATGGTGGAGGCAAGAATTGAGCCAATAGTCTTTTAGAGTTACATCAATGGAATTACAGGATATTATAAAAGCTGTTTTAGCTTGGTCTTCTACTGCAATTGTGATCTGATTATAACCAGAGTACCTATCTAAAAAGCTATAAGCCTCCTTGCCTGCAACTCTTTCAAGCACATGTTCAGAATACGGCAAGGAGTAATGATCTCTTTTGTTGGCTGCATTAACCTTTTTGAGATCAACACACACTCTGGGTTTCCCATTCTTCTTTGGTACAATGACTATCAGAGAAACCCATTCTAAGTGCTCAATATAGGGTATATGAATCCACATTTTATAAGCTTTTCAATTTCCTCTTGTACAATCTTTGCATACTTAGGATTCATTGGGTAGGGACGTTGTTGGACTGGTTTAGCAATGCTAATCATTGGAATTGTGTGTTGCACCATAGAGGGTGGAACACCCTTCATATCATGGTATGTCCAAGCAAATATGTCCTTGAATTCTTTAAGAAGCCTCTTAAGTGTAGCTTCTTTTGCTTGGTGAGGTCTTGAGCAATAAACACTGGTTTAGACTCCTCACCTGGATCTGCTAGTTCTATCTCCTTAACTACCGCCGGGCCATCGTAGACACCGTCCCGCTACTCCCATTGGTAGGCGTTCGTTGGGCTTTTGTGTAGACGACTTTACGTTCCCCCGTGGTAAACGATTTGAAATGCTCGGGTGCGGGGTGTAAGTCTACCGGTTCTTGTTGTGCCATGCTTTTTTCTTTTAATTCCACATCCTTTTGTTGCTGAGCTAACTCTCAGTTTTGACGCCTTCTCGCAGTATGACTTAGTTTCGGCTTCTCTTCGATTTCTAACTGGGCGATGTCATAAGGTTGTGGAATACACCACATGACACTTTGGAGGTATTGTCCCCAATTATCCGCTAACTTCCGAGACGAGCGTCATATGCTCCTACATAACTAAGCCATTCTGCAGTGGATCTCTCTTTGTTTATTCTAGTTTGTACATTAGCTCGATAGCGTTGTCGCTTATGCCTTGTCTTCTTTTTACCTAGTTTTTGATTTTTGTTTATATCAGATTCGGACTCACTTGATCGATCTTCACTTGTGTCCCCCTCACTCTCGGATGAACTGCAAGAGGTTACTGTCCTAGGCCTTGAGCACGTGGCTTCCACACTTGGGTGAATATTTGATTCATACCCCCTATCAGGCTCAGAGTCAGTTTCTTCTTGAGATTCAGACTCGTAGTCGCATTGGTCAGTCTTCGCTACTTTCAGTGTCACGGGAGTTTGCCACTTTCTTGCCATCACGAGCAAGTGCATAACACCTATCATGTTTACTAGCACTAATGGTGGCATATCTTGCCCCTCAGGCGTTACCTAACTTGTGTCTCTATTTCCCCATGTGTCTATGGTTGCCGCTAGGTGTACCCAATCCACGTTATCCGACTCAGTCATGCCGAGTAGGACATCCATATAAGGAGAATCTTTCCCATCATCAGTCATTTTTTTGCATGTATGGCAATACTTTAATGGGGGTGAGTGAATAGTGGTATCCGATCAATTATCGATGATAACCTTACTTCCTAAAGGATGCGCACGACCATTCTCAAGATCAACTCGAATGATAGAGTCCTGGAATTGTAAGTAGACATGTTTTTTCGACTAGTCATGCACCATTTGTGCTTCCCTCGTGAAGGGGCATCCTAAGATCATTTGATATGACATAGGATGCTTAGAGAAATCCATTACAATGAAGGTATGTCTTACCTTATATCCCAGAACCTTGATCTTAAGGTCCCTTAGCATTCCAATAGGTTTAGCTATAGTCACTATGTTTGTGACTTCTAGGTGAGGTCTTCCCATAGATTCCCAACAGTTTTTAGTCACAATGCTCACTCCAGCAGCACCACCATCAAGGATACTTTAGAGTTAATCCCTTGGTAGTAATGGGGAGGGTTGCATTAGATTCGTCACCTTCAAAGTACTGTCCCAACTTGTTAACAGGTATTTCAATGACCGAGTCTTCATCTAGGTTCGGCTGTATATCCAAATTTATGTTCCTCCTCATCTTAAAGCGTGTCGGGTCTATCCATATTTGCAAATTATGGTAACCCCGCCTTCAGTTCTCCATTGAGAAATGCTCGAAGAGCTAAGAATAGCTCAGGATCTCCGTATAACTTGGATATGATCGTGGTTCTGATTTCAGAGGACATGAAATCCATTAGTTTGGACACATTCAACGGTACTTTTTGAGATATCAGTCCCTGACTAAGTGCTGGTGAAGATGGAATCGCTTCCTCTTCGCGCTTCCTCTTCGATGGGGTCAGGCATTCCCTCACTAAACATTCTTTCAAGCAAGAAGGGTGTCTGCCCACTTCCTGATGTCCTATCCTCACTTTCTTCCCGAATCATACTAGGTATAGCTAACGGTTTATGGCTCCTGTGAGCCTAAACTTGTGTAGGAAACACTATGTCTGGAATTTTGATTCTTCTAGGGTCTGCTGGCTCCAGTTCTCTTTGTGTTTCTTCAACCAAACCCCTTAAGTGTTGCACTCATTCAATCTCCTCTACTGGGTTTGGGTAAGTTCCAATCTTTTTCTTGAGGATTTTTGGCCCACGTGGCTTGTCTTTGGGAGTCTCAGTCAGTCTGGGTAGCCGAGGGGGCATTAGTTGACTTGGTTGTGGGGCCGGAGGAGTTTCCTTTTGTTTCTCCTGATTTATGTATTCGCTTGATTCTCGTTCGTTGAGCTCCCGAGTGGGTTCCTCCCTTAAAGTAATGGCTTTGGTCCCCATGGTTCCTATTGAATCAGAATCATCTTCAGGATCATTCATATACACGGGGTCGTCTTCTGTCCCTATATTAGTCTTTGAACTAGGTTTGGAGCTTGTGGAATTAAGCGATCTCTTCTGTCGCGTTTTCTTTTTCTTTGCTCAAGCAATTGATGCAGTATCCCTCTCTTCAAGAATGTAGTTTTGATTTTGAAGCATTGACGTGTGACTACATTCGCGGGTACAACAGGTGTGGTTCTTAGTGTCTCATTGGTGACCTCAACCAAATTCAATGGCGTAATCTTGGGTGCACTCGGATTATGCGGACATTGAGCAATCAAATGATCTATGCCACAACGACTACATATAAGTACCAACATTCCCGACGTGCTCCCTCGATTTGGTTGCATTTGAGTAGCGATCTTCTGTAGCCTATTAGGGCACTCCACTACACCATGCGGTCCACCACAATCGTAGCATTGAAAAGGTGGTCTCCTCGCCAAGGTATTAAGGTTTTGCCCTCTTGTGGGGGCGAGAGCAGCCGCTTGATATACAGGCTTGACTTGCCCAAAATGATCCTCCATGTAGTACTAGGGAGTTATTTCAAACGTATCAATCCCATATAAAACAGTGGGGTCTATATCCTATTCATAATCCCCACATGCACTATGTGACTCACAACCCATCTGGTTTATAGGGGTAATCCTTGGATGTGGAGGTTGTGGTCCTAGCACTGGCGGTTGTAACGGCACAGATTGGACTAAATTTGGGTTCCTTGGAACGATGTGTTGTGATAACGGTTGCTCTTCGACAAGTGGTGCAGGCATCAGTGCGGGTACTTGAGGTGTGTTTGACCAGGCTAGTGGTGCCTGATTTGCTAACATACGCTTAAGTACTAGACAATCCTTAGATTGATGGCCATACTTACCACATGTATTGCAAGTCCCATTTAATTTAACTCTGAATGTGGGACATTCACTCGTGCTATATGGTCCTAAGCAAACCGAGTTGCTCTCTTCTTGGGTACGTATGGCTATTTTGACGAGCTCGATTACCCCTAAAGTATTCTTGGAAAGCCTTAGTAAGGTCGGCTATAGACATTTTGGATATCTTGGGCTCCTTGGCAATAGGTTTTACAGTCATTGGCTCGTGCCCAGATACTTGCGAACTAACAGTCATTGGCTCGTGCCCAGATACTTGCGAACTAACAGACTTTGTCTCCGAAGACACCTTTTTACTTGTAATCATCAAGTTGTCTTCTAATTGGATTGCATTAGCTGCTTCCCACGTCGTAAGACCTCTAATGACTAGGCCATTGTATATGTCCTCGTCGTAAGACCTCTAATGACTAGGCCATTGTATATGTCCTCGTCGTAAGACCTCTAATGACTAGGCCATTGTATATGTCCTCCTTGGATGAATCTATCAAGAAGTTGGTTGTTATTGAAGTGCTCATCGCGGGAGTACAGCAAGAATTTAGATGCTTTAGTCGACTAATAAAGTCTTTCACTCTCCTTCCTCACGTTCAGCTTTTTGGAGTTGAGATGCTACTCCCCAAAGCACACCCTCATGTATGTATTCTTTCAAGAACAACCTCTTGAGAGTGGGATAGTGAGTACGCTCGTCGTCAACCCTTAAAGTTCGATACCAATCTCTGGCTTTTCCACTCAAGGTTAAGCCTAAGGCTTTACACTTATGTAGCTCATTGTGCTCTTCCAAGGAATCACACACGTGTTCAAAAACTTCAATGTGCTTCCTAACATCTTCGTTACCACCACTGAAGTTCTGAGTGAGCTTGGCAACTTGTACCGCCCTGCTTCTAGGCTCTCCCTCAGGCATCCCACTCATGTTTTCCACAATAGATCGTCCGATCGTTGAGCAAACGATGCTAGATCACCTAGGTGAGCAGGCATAGCTGTGGAGGCACTTCTGGGATGGCTTGGTTGACAGGAGTTGGCATTGGTCTTAGTATGTATGCAGCTGATGCAGGATATGATATGTGACTAGGTATAGCTCCTCTTGGATAAGGGTTCTGAGATAAGGCATTCGTGGAGCATACACCATTGGCATAACAGGAGACATAGGAGCTACAAGAGCATGAGTAGCGATAGGTACATATGGTCGATATGCACTGGTACGCACTGTTGTAGGTACTGTACCACTAGGTAGCGGTGTTGTACTAACTACAATGGTAATGGGTGCACTTTTCGTCATGCTCATCATCGAAGTAGGCATTGTGGATTCCCTAATGGAAAGTTGAGCCAAAGTTGGAAAGCTACTGCTCG
This sequence comes from Cibotium barometz, assembly GCF_041138505.1. Lineage (NCBI taxonomy): Eukaryota > Viridiplantae > Streptophyta > Polypodiopsida > Cyatheales > Cibotiaceae > Cibotium > Cibotium barometz. The sequence continues at coordinate 19,539,085 of NC_141055.1, forward strand.
TGGGCTCAACCTGCATTGAGACTCCAGGCAATGAAACAACATACGAAGGCTCTACGGGACTCACCGAGGGAGTCTCCAATTGTGACAGGGTTGGTTATTTAGCCTTGCCCGTATCCAAAAATCTCATAGGGCCAGTGGAAACCAGGTTCACTCCTCTATTCTGCCTCTCGAATTGGATAATTCTATGGATAACTTCACATATCATTTATTGTTGTTCATCTAAATTGGTGGCACTAGATGTAGATCGTATGACTTCTAACCAACCTACATGGTATGTGTAACCCGTGTATAGGTCAGTCAGAGTCTCCGTGTGTAGGTCATATTCCCAATTTTCATTGAGAAATATCCCATCTAAACTTGGCATGCCAAAAGGTTCTCTCGAAGTGGACGCAATGTCACTTCTTATGGTTTGACTTCCAGGGACCTCTACTTTAGGAAGAGCATCAGAAGGTGGTAGCTCAGTAGTAGGGCCTTCATTAAATGAAGTGGGTAGAATATCCACATGGACACTCTTTGGGAGGGCAGGGTCTACATGAGATGTGAATGGCGAATCTACTTCCCCTCCTCCTTCGTTTACTTCACTTGTCACAAGTTCAGAACGCGTAGCTCTACTAAAAGTCTCTATTAGACGACTAAACATGCTAGATCCGGGTTGTGGGACCCAAACTGGCACGTTTTGGCTTGCTTCCTCAGAGTTCTTGGTAGGGTGCCCTTCCATGACTTCAGAGTCAGAGGACGAATCACTAGCCGCTATTCGTGGATCTTGGGTTGCACTTCCTTGGGTTCCAACTGAAGGCCAAGATGCTAACGTGGAGGGATGGTGTGAGCCTGCGTAAACTGAAACGCTTTCTAGTTGCTCAGACACTAGCCGCTATTCGTGGATCTTGGATTGCACTTCCTTGGGTTCCAACTGAAGGCCAAGATGCTAACGTGGAGGGATGGTGTGAGCCTGCGTAAACTGAAACACTTTCTAGTTGCTCAGACTCTAGCACCCGACCAGAGCAGAGATGCATGTGACGTGGGTAACCTACGGGCATTGGTAACTACCCTTGAAGCCCACACAAGTGGTTTCTCAGGTGTTTCGCACCCCGTTTTTACTTGTTTTTGTCTTGTTTTCAACCCGTTTTTACCCCCTTATGGTCGAAACTGAACTAAGGCGTGTGATAGCTCAAGACGAGCGTATCGTTCAAGGGGTCCTAGCGTGCTTTACAGCACAGTGTTTGCCTATTCGGAGCTCCCGTGGTCCTCAGAACACTCTATTTGTGTCTAGGTATGAGGCCTAAATTTGAAAGTCCAAGGGTGCCTTTGGGGGGGAAAGGTGAAGGCTTTGTCCCACATGCCCACTCCACTCCACTCCTTGGGGGGTAGACTACATATAGAGCTTCACTCCCCTTAAACTTTCACTTGAAAGAAAGCTAAGGAGGCTCACTCTCCTATATATATATATATATATCAAAAGACTGAGGCCGGGGTCGGGGTCATTTGGGGGTTTTTTCTTTTCAATTTTTTTTCAAATAAAAAATTTCTTTCTGCTCCACGCGGGTTTCGTTTTTTTAAAAAAAATATTTATATTTTTTTTATTTTTTTTATTTTGTTTTTTTGCAAAGATGCTTTAGGGTGGCCGCATCGC